>NC_060121.1:89786860-90112443 GCF_021461395.2 Schistocerca americana
GGGGATTATTTTTCATAAAGATCTTCTGCTACAGTCTGATGACGAGCTACGTGAGAACCTGGCACGACGAGGTGTACACTTTGTCCGTCGTGTCTTTCGGGGGCCGAAGGATAATAGGGTCGCTACCGGTGCTTTCATCCTGGCCTTTGAGGGCGACTGCTTGCCTGAGAAAGTCAAGGTCATGATATACCGGTGCGATGTCAAGCCCTATGTCCCGCCCCCTATGCGATGCTTCCAGTGCTGGAAATTCGGACACATGTCCTCCAGGTGCACTTCCAGCCCCACGTGTCGTGATTGTGGACGACCTCCACATCCTAATGCTCCATGTGCTCCGCCTCCCACCTGCGTTAACTGTGGGGAGCATCATTCTCCCTGCTCATCAGACTGTGCAGTCTATCAACGAGAGCGGAAGATACAAGAAATTAAGACCTTGGACCGTTTAAGTTACCAAGAGGCAAAGAAGAAATTAGAACGGCTCAACCCCACACCTATGTTGAGGAGTTATGCTACTGTCACACTGCCGCCACCAGCTCCTGCACAGACTCCCTTCTCTGTTGGCCCACAGAGAAATCAGGTAGCGTCTGCCCCACCGCTGGGACAGGCCGCTCTCTCTTCCCCTGCTCCCAAAACACCGAGTTTGGGAGCAGTGCGCCCCAAGCAACCGGGGACGTTGGTCCCCACCTCTCAGCCGGAGCGGCGACAGCCCTCTCCGGCTCCTCAGCCGGGGAAGCGACAGCTCCCTCCGGCTGCTCAGCCGGGGACGCAACAGCCTCCTCCGGCCTCACTTGTTCGGAAGGGATCCCTTGGGGGCGTCCCTTCCAAGGACTTCCCCAGTGTCTCACAAGACACTAGCCAGTGGCTGAAGAAGCCACCAGCTGCTGGTCGAAGGGCTTCACGCTCTTCCTCTGTTCCTGATGATGCGTCAGGAAAGCCCTCCCAGCATGACAACCCTCCTCCCAAAGACAAGAGAGAGAAAAGGAAGCTCTCCAAGAAGAATAAGGACCCAGTGGTTCCCGCACCAACGCTCCCTGTCAGCTCAGCCTCTGAGGACGAGGTCGAGCTCTTTGCGTCCCCTGATGACCTGGATCTCGCCGTCTCCTCAGAAACGATGGCCGTAGTGACGTCCGTCGCTCAGTCGGTGGCAGCATGTGACCCTGCCAAGTAATTTGCCTTTTCAGTGCCTGCATGCCCCTACCGGACACGCTTTGTACAATCCTCCAGTGGAATTGTGGCGGTTATTTTAGCCATCTCCCTGAGCTACGACAGCTCCTAAGCCTGACACCTGCTTTCTGCATTGCCCTCCAAGAAACCTGGTTCCCGGCAATGCGGACCCCTGTTCTTCGTGGATACAGGGGCTATTACTGCAACCGTAGCACTTACAATTGTGTGTCAGGTGGAGCCTGCGTGTATGTCCTTACCTCTGTATATAGTGCTCCTGTGCCCCTTCAAACATCATTGGAAGCTGTGGCTGTCCGTGTAAGGACTACCCAGGACATAACCGTCTGCAGTGTCTATCTCCCTCCAGGTGGTACAGTCTCCCTGACCGAAATGGCTGCGCTTGTCGCCCAACTCCCCACGCCTTTTCTTCTCCTGGGGGATTTTAACGCCCACAATCCCCTGTGGGGTGGAACGAAGGTTACTGGCCGAGGCAGGGAGGTCGAGAATCTCATCTCCCAACTCGACCTCTGCCTCTTAAACTCTGGCGCCGCCACACATTTCAGTGTGGCGCATGGCACGTTCTCGGCCATCGATCTGTCGTTGTGCAGCCCAGGGCTTGTACCATCGGTCCACTGGAGAGTCCATGAGGACTTGTGTGGTAGTGACCATTTTCCGATCTTCCTTTCACTACCACAGCGTCACTCCTTTGCGCGCTCGCCTAGATGGGCATTTAGCAAGGCGAACTGGGACACGTTCTGCTCTGCTGCCACTGTTGACTCTCTCCCCCATGGTACCATCGATGTGGCGGTTGAGACACTGACTGCAGCGATTGTTTCCGCTGCGGAACGTACCATTCCTCGTTCGTTCGGGTGCCCCCGGCGAAAGTCGGTGCCTTGGTGGTCTCCAGAGGTCGCTGCCGCCATTAAAGAACGTCGGCGGGCTCTTCAGCGACATAAGCGGCACCCGTCTTTGGAGAACCTCATTTTATTCAAACGTCTCCGTGCTCAGGTACGGAGGCTTATCAAACGGCGGAAACAGGAGTGTTGGGAGAGGTACGTTTCCAAGATTGGTTCCCGTACTTCCCCCTCCCAGGTGTGGCTGAAGATTCGGCGCATCTTTGGATTGCAGTACTCTACAGGTGTCCCAGGGCTTACCATCAACGGGGCAGTATCCACCGATGCCGATGCAATCGCCGAGCATTTCGCTCAGCACTATGTCCGGGCCTCTGCGTCGGGGAATTACCCGCCTGCGTTTCGCGCGCTCAAACGCCGGGAGGAAGGCAAACGGCTTTCTTTCGCTTCTCGCCACCCTGAGGCGTATAACGCCCCATTTAGTTTGTGGGAACTCCAGAGCGCCCTGGCACAGTGCCCCGATACAGCCTCTGGGCCAGATGGCGTCCACAATCAGATGCTAAAACACCTGTCCCCGGACTGTCAGCGATGTGTTCTTGCCATCTTCAACCGCCTATGGGGTGATGGTGTCTTTCCGTCGCAATGGCGAGAAAGTACCATCATTCCAGTGCTGAAGCCTGGTAAGGACCCGCTTACTGTGGATAGTTATCGGCCCATTAGCTTAACCAATACTCTGTGCAAGCTGCTGGAACGCATGGTGAGTCGACGGCTGTGTTGGCTGCTCGAGTCTCGGGGTCTCCTGGCTCCATGCCAGAGCGGCTTCCGTCAGGGCCGTTCCACCGCCGATACTTTGGTCCTCCTTGAGTCTGCAATCCGCACTGCTTTTTCCAGGCGCCAACACCTCGTCTCCGTCTTTTTTGACCTCTCCAGAGCATATGACACGACGTGGCGCCACCATATTCTCGCCACGTTGCACGGGTGGGGTCTCCGGGGCTCTCTCCCCATTTTTATTCAGAATATTCCGCGTTTTAATTGGCACATCCCATAGTTCCCTTCATATCCAGGAGAACGGCGTTCCACAGGGCTCTGTATTGAGCGTGCCCCTTTTCCTTGTGGCCATTAATGGCCTTGCAGCAGCAGTAGGGTCCTCTGTCCTCTGTCTCGCCCACGTTATATGCTGACGATTTCTTTATCTTTTTCAGCTCCTCCACCATTGGCGTTGCAGAACGTCGGTTGCAGGGAGCCATACGCAAGGCACAGGCGTGGGCCCTAGCCCATGGGTTTCAGTTTTCTCCTGCGAAGACTTGTGTTATGCACTTTTGTCGGGGTCGCACTGTCCATCCCCACCCTGAGCTTTATCTTCAGGATGCTAAGCTCAGGGTTGTTGACACTTACCGTTTTCTGGGATTGCTGTTCGATGCCCGGCTTACTTGGCTTCCACATATTCGTGAGCTCAAGCGTCAGTGCTGGCAGCATCTGAATGCCCTCCGCTGCCTCAGCAACACAACTTGGGGTGCAGACCGTAACACGCTGCTGCAGCTCTACAAAGCCCTTGTGCTGTCCCGACTGGATTATGGGAGTGTGGCGTATGGCTCAGCGTCGCACTCAGCGTTGCAACTGCTGGACCCCATTCACCACTGTGGGGTTCGACAGGCGACAGGAGCATTCCGCACCAGTCCTGTTAATAGCCTACTTGCTGAGGCTGGGGTTCCTCCGCTCTACATTCGGCGTCAACAACTCTTAGCCAACTATGCTGCCCACATCCGTTGTTCTCCCCGTCACCCTAACTACCGTCTCCTTTTCACCGATGCGGCAGTCCATCTTCCACGCCGGCGGCCGCGATCAGGCCATGCAATTGGGATCCGTGTTCAGTCCCTGCTTAGTGAACTCGAGTCTTTGCCTCTTCCATCTGCTTTTCAGGTCCGCCCACATACACCGCCTTGGTGTATCCGTCGGCCGCAGCTTCAGCTGGACCTCTCCCAATGGCAAAAGGATTCAGTTCCTCCTGCAGTCTTGCGCCGCCAATTTCTTGCTCTCCTCGACGAATCCCGTGACTCGGAGGTTATCTATACCGATGGCTCGATGGTTGATGGCCGTGTGGGGTACGCTTATGTTCATGCGGACTATGTCGACCAACGCTCCTTGCCGGATGGCTGCAGTGTTTACACTGCAGAGCTAACAGCTATTTTTCGTGCCCTTGAGCGTGTTCGTACCAGCACTGGCGAGTCTTTTGTCATTTGCAGTGACTCTCTCAGTAGTCTCCAGGCTCTTGACCAGTGCTACCCACGCCATCCCATTGTTGTTGCCATCCAGGAGTCCGTTCATGCTCTTGCACGACGTGGCCGTTCAATGGTGTTCATATGGACCCCGGGACACGTTGGGATAGCGGGCAACGAACACGCCGACAAGTTAGCTAAAGAAGCCACCCGCAAACTGCCGTTGGAGATCGGCCTCCCGGCAACTGATCTCCGATCGGTGTTACGCCGTCGGGTCTTTGGGATGTGGGCCGACGAATGGCGCACCCTGTCTGTGCCCAACAAGCTGCGGCGTGTAAAGGAGACAACGACTGTGTGGGGTTCCTCCATGCGGGCCTCTCGGAGGGACTCTGTGGTTCTCTGTAGGCTCCGCATTGGTCACTCTTGGCTGACGCATGGTCATCTGCTGCGTCGAGAGGACCCCCCTCATTGTCGCTGTGGTGTGCTTATGACGGTGGCCCATATATTGTTGGACTGTCCTCTTTTAACCGCCCTCAGGCGAACTTTTAATCTCCAGGGTGCTTTATCATCTCTCTTAGGTGACAATGTCTCTATGGCAGATCGGGTTTTAAGTTTTATTCGCGCAAGCGGCTTTTATAGGTCCATTTAAATTTTTTTTTTAACATCACCCTCTTTTGAGCTCTCTCTTTTACTTAGTTTTGTGTTGTGATTCGACTCCGCCCTAAACGTTTAGGCTGGAGGTTTTAACGTGTTGCAGAGTGGCTGGCTCATCCTATTATTTTCGTGATCAGCCAGCCACAGTTCTCTGCTGTGCAGTTTTAATTCCATCTGCCTTTGTTCTCTATATTGTTTTTGTTGCTGTGCTCTGTTTTCCATGTTGTCTTCCAATGGACCATGGGGCTTTTCTTCCCCTGGAGTTTTTCTTTTAGTGCTTCGCTTGACTGGTGGATAGTTCCCCTGTGCTCTGTGTTTTTATGAAATAAGGGACCGATGACCTTTGTAGTTTGGTCCCTTTAATCTTTCACCCAACCAACCAACCAACCCTCTCGATGTCAATGTGGCCCGGTCGACAGAGGCCAGTGCCATCGGGACTCCTCGTTTTCCAACGTCTCTATGGCATCGGCGCCTTTGGTCGCCTCTCGTCGCCGGTCGTGCAGCCCATTTACATCTTGCCCACAGTGCTTTACTGCCCATTCGTGGGCTGATTGTCCCCACTGCTGGAAAATGTGCACACTGTGCAACAAGGAGGGCCACATCCAATCGGTTTCTTGTAGTCACTAGACTCTATTCAGTCCTACCCCTCCTGAGCCTCAAGATACCGCCCATGCTCTGCAACTAGTCATCCCACAGGATGACCCATCAGCACGGCAGCTTTCCCTCATGCTCCGCATTTTCAGAGATGTCAGTTCCACAGCACCTGAACCTCTTTGTCATTGACCATCCATCAGCTGCGAATATTTTTGGCCTGTATGTGTTTAAACTGTTTGGCTTTTAATTTTCTGACGAAATTAAGGTCGTTTCCACGACTGTTCCCCTTCAGGACTTGGACGATCTGTGCTTCACTTTTGCATCGTTGTTTGCACCGTATCTTGGATGTTCTTCCCGCTTTCAAGTGCACATCACCCTTTGGCCAAATGCACAGCCTCGCTTTTTCTGGGTCCGACCCCTTCCGGCAGGAACTAGATCGGCTCCAGGCTGCCGGCATGCTGGAACCTGTCACCTATAGTGGATGGGTGACACCACTGGTGGTCATACGGAAACCCAATGGGTCCCTTCGGCTGTGTGGGGACTTTCACACTACAGTCAATGCTCAGTCCCTTGTTGACACTTACACCATTCCCCGACAGGAAGACCTTCTAGCCACGCTTGCCGGGGGAGAGTATTTTTCCAAGATTGACCTGGCTGAGGCTTACCACCAGTTGCCCTTGGATGCCGAATCTCAGAACGTCATGGTTAGCAACACGCCTTTAGGATTGTGTAATTACAAGTGCCTTCCCTTTGGTGTCTCTTTGGTGCCAGCCATTTTCAAGTGATTCCTGGACCAGCTTACCCAGCCTATCCCTGCATGTGTGAATTATCTGGATGACATCTTGGTCACTGGGCGTTCCCGCCAGGAACATTTGCAAAACCTCAGCGCCTGATTACACGCTCTGTAGTCTGCTGGTCTACGCTGTCGGCTGGACAAGTGTGGTTTTTTTCAACCAGAAGTGGAATACTTGGGCCACTGGCTTGGCAAAGATGGCATTGGCCCTTTGGGTCATAATGTCGGGACCATTGAGGCTCTTCCTCATCCCAAGGACTTATCGGAACTGCAGGTGTTTCTGGGCAAGTTTACTTATTACTTAAAGTTCTTGACCCAGGCTGCCTCCATTGCTCAACCCCTCAATCACTTGCATCACAAAGGGGTACCTTTTGTTTGGACTCCTGCCTGTGACCTAGCCTTTCTCCATTTAAAGGCGATGATGAAGTCCACCCCTTGCCTTACTCCCTTCTCTCTGGACCACCCCTTGGTTGTGACAGCTGATGTGTCGGCATATGGCATTGGGGCCGTCCTCGTGCACCAGGATGCTGATGGCTCTGAACAGCCCATCGCTTATGCCTCTAAGACGTTGACCCAAGGGCAACGGAACTACTCCCAAATTGAGAAGGAGGAAATGGCGATCGTGTTTGCCATACAGAAATTTCATACCTGTCTCTTTGGGGCAAAATTTACCCTCCTGATAGACCATAAACCCTTGGTTACACTTTTTGGACCCCACTCTCACCTTCCCGAGCAGATGGCTCAATATCTCCAGTGATGGGCATTGTTTTTACGTAATTACAATTACGACATCCAAAATAAGCCTACTGCCCATCATGCTAATGCGAATGCTTTGTTACGTCTCCCAGCAGATCCCTATCCTGCCTTTGACCACCAGGAGGTCCTCTGCTTTCACACTGATTCCACCTGCTGGGAGCATTGGATGGTCTTCCTCTTATAGCTGCTGACGTTGCTGCGGCTACCCGCCGCGACCCTGTCTTGCGGCAAGTTCTGAACTACTTGGCCCATGGGTGGCCATCCTATGTTACTCTTCGGATGCAGTCCAGGCTCTCTATGGTCAATGATGTCCTTCTGTTGGCCATGGAGTCAGATACCCACCGCGTTGTCATCCCTCCGAAATTGCGGCTTCAGGTGCTCAGTTTGTTACACCACAGGCACTAGGGTATGTCTCGTATGAAAGTTTTGGCTCGTCGGCATGTGTATTGGCCTGGCATCAATGGCAATATTGAGCGCCTGGCCCGTGGCTGTACTGTCTGTGCGCGTCACCAGCCAAGCCCCCCGCAGTCATTTGCACACTGGCCTGTGCCTCGCCGGTCCTGGGATCGCATCCATGTCGATTTTACGGGCCTGTTTTTAGGATCCATGTGGTTACTCATCATTGATGCCTATTCCAAATACCCATATGTTGTCCGAATGGCATCCACCACCATGGAGGCTACACCCATGGCCCTGGCCCAGGTTCTCGCCATTGAGGGCCTGCCCTCACACGTTGGTCTCCGATAATGGTCCCCAATTCACAGCATCCTCCTTCCACAACTTCTGTCAGGCCAACGGTATCAAGCATATTCATAGATCCCCTTTCCACCCTTCATCCAATGGCGCGGCGGAGAGGCTTGTCCGCACTTTTAAACACCAGTTGACTAAGGCGGTCGACACATCTCCAACCACGTCGGCCCTCACCCTGTTTTTGAGCACCTACCGCACTATGCCAATTGACTGTCACAGTCTGGCAGAGGTCTTTCGTGGACGACAGCCGCGGACCCTGCTCCATTTGGTGCTGCCGTCCTCCTCCCGCCCCCACTCCCGGCCCTCGCAGCGGTATGCCCCTGTCACGGCTGTGTGGGCCCGCAAGTACGGGCGCAAGGTCGGTTGGACAACGGGAATGATCGTCACAGCCCATGGGCAGCATGTTACGTCGGTGCAGACGTCAAAATGGGTAGAGCGCTGCCATCATAATCAGCTCCACCCTCGTGCTGCCACGGGACTCGCGCCGCAGCCTCTTTCCCCACCTCCTGCGGGTACGGAAGTGGTCCTTGAGGCACTGTCCCAGCCCCCAGTTGCCGTCTCCCCGTGGGCCTGCCGCCAGCCCTCTCCACCTCCGGGTGGATCAGCAGCTCCCTCCCCCACCCTGGACTCTGGATCAGCCGTCATGGGTACCGCGGGCATCCCTTCCTCCCCGTCGCGAGCAGTTCATACGCCCAGTTCCTCTTCCTACTGCCACCCACCTCAGCACCGTCTGGGGCGTTTCTGCCCCTACACACAAGTTTCAGGGGGGAGGGATCTGGTACCGCGGGCCGTGGTATTTGAATCCGCACCAGACATCATGGACGTCAAAGACCCATAGAGGTCTCTGCACCATCGCACCTTAAGCTGTGGCGGTGTGCACCTCCTGGCCAGCTTTTAGTGTGGGGGTGCCACAGTGGAACACGTGGTCATAGGGGCCAATATCAGCGCCCCCAATATCATACTTAAACAGCAGCCACTCGCTCAGCCAGTCAGTCTAATCTCGCTTACGTCAGATTACACCTCGCTTTGCGCTAGACTGCTTACTTCCTGGTTTGTGTATGTGTTTGTTTCCTTGTGACTCTGTTGTCTGGTCTTGTTGTATCCCTTCCATCCTATGTTGGTCATGTCCTTCCTCTTCTGTTATGTTGTTGTTCGCGGGCCTCTCCGCGGGTCCCGCTGCGCCTTCTGTCTTTGCTACTCCACGACCGTCCTGGTCGCAGTTACAACACCATTGTTTAAGAAATTCAAACTTTTGAAAAACAAAACACAGAAAAATTTGCTGTTTATTTTTATTTTGTGTGTTATTAAAATAATAGCACATATTTACTTCTCTACTCACTCACATATTATCATCAGGAAAATAGCATTACAGATTTGCAACATAGCTGTATGGAAAAACATGTTTTAGTTAAGACAAATTAGTAAACTCAAAGCTGATTCCAAATACAATTGTCTTTTTCAGCCTTAGAGTGGTTATTCCACTGTTTAATTCTGTCAAGGGAGAAATTTTGCCAAATTCTTAATTTGAAAATTTGGACAAAAGTAATTACTATATGTATTCTTCTGTGGCCCTGAAGCAAATTTTAATCACTTTCAGCTTGCATGCTTTTCACGCAGACCCTCTTAAAATTCTGCAACCAAATCATAACACTGAACTGTTGACACGGATATCTCGTTTTCCACTTCAAACAAGGACGACAAGAAGTTGACTTTTTCATTTTTCAAAACAATATTTTTATATCTGAAGCTCATATTTTCAAAACACCAAGTTTGCTCTGAGACTTTGTCTTGTAGCTGCCTGGACTACAACTGATTCTGCAGTGTCGAATTGCCTTGTTCTTACATTAGTTTCCTCCTTCGAAAGTATCTTTCTGTTCTTACTGAAGAAGTACACTTCTCCATTGTAGACATCTATTACATTTACTTCACTTTCAGTTTCCTTCTCCGAATCAGTTTCGTGATCACTAAATACTTGCAGTCAGGATGATTGTCACTGTTATCAAAGTTTTCATCTGAGAATTCACTGATGTATTCTTTAACATCCACATCTGTCTTGGATAGAAAACATTGAATAGAAGGTTTAGCCTTCCTCTTAATGGAGAAATGATAATGTTCAACAAAAACACGACACGCAAACACTGTGGTATATCTTTGAGACATTCCGAAACCCAAAAACGAGAAATAAATTGTAACAACAATGCCAGATTTATGGCAAGTGTAGCTTGCTGTCCAATACAAAGGCACACAAAAGAGTCTACTTCACCTCAGAGGGGTGTGTGAAATATCGTAAGACAAAAGAACTGTTGCGGTCAGAGACGCTATCCATAGAAGTCGAGGGTTAACAATCTTAAAAACATTTGTATGCCACTGATCCAACCTATTATGGCTGTTTATACTGAACTTATCCTCCCATAATTATTATTATGCCTTGTGGGGTACAAGAGCCCTGGTTCCTGGCAGTCGGATAGAAAATTTCATAACTGAGGTTAAGTAATATTTGGTCTGTATGTCCTCAGCACCTAGTAGACATTCATCAGGAACCGAAGCTAATAAACTCTGGTTCTTGTAGAAGACTTTGGAAAGCTTGAATAACGTCCTTGCAATAGTTTGGTAATATCCTGTGCCTTTTGTCAAATATATGATAATCACTTCCACGGGACTACATGGATTGGCAGAAACTACAATTTCTTTTGAACTGTGTATCCAAGGAAATGGGCAAGACTTCTAAAAATCAGATTGTTTGAAATTTCTAAGCATGGTATTGTTTGATATGAGATTAAATTGGTTGTGACCGGTAGGCTGAAAGGAACACATGACAGGAGATGGGACACTTGCAATCAAGAGGCTGGATAATGGTAGCCAATTCCCCTTCTAAGGCCCTGTGGATCAACCCCCAGCTTGCGACCAGTGGGCACAAGGGAGCCAATGAGTAATCAAACTGTTCAGCCCAAGTGCTAGTGTGCATTCCAAAACACTTGAAACTTCCTAGCAAGGTAGGAAGAGTTTGAACTGAAAACAGCTGCAGTATTGTTCCTGCAAGTTTTTACTGATCTCTCTAACTCTATGATGAATATTTTGCGTCTTCATTATGACATCCACCATTGCTTACTGCTGTTTTAGCTTCCTCTATTGATCACCAACTTTTTGTTCCACTTCATTTGGAATGGAAGAACATTGACAAAATGGTGTTCTGAGTCTGACGGGATGAGGGATATGGCATCCCTGGTATCACAGAGTGGCTTCTCCTGAGATTTTTTGTTTCTTTTTTCTCTTCAACTACTTTAGAACACTGGAACACTAGAGGGCTTACCTGCTATGGCGGTAGGACCTGACGAGGAGCTGACAGCCTTGGAACCTGCAGTCCATGTGCCCTCCAGCCACTGGCTGGTGTCATGTTGTTGTGCAACCTACTGGTTTTGTTTGCACTAACAAAATTATAAAATGAAATTAGGCAAATGAAACTATACTTGTGTGTAAATTCTTCAAATTTAGTGGTTTTGGATAGTAACAAATTAGATTCCATTTGACAATGAGGTGCTATTGCAGTACAGTTGGAGAGCCTCTGCAATGCTGTTAGTTTTTGGGGAATAAAAAGTGGGCTGCAGCCTAAGGAAGAGACAATGACAAAATTGCAAAACACAAATAAACATCAAATATTAAACTGGATGATATGGTAAGTCTATTAGGACAGGGATGTACACTGACAAGTACAGAGGCTAATATTATACACAGTGTCACAAATGTAACTGGAAAAAGGAGAGCAGTCAGAGGAAGCAGAGCATGCACAGTCACCAATAAACATGTACCAGTGTCCTTGTGAAGAGCACCAGAACATTCAGAGGAACAAATTCCTCACATTTAATAGTTTTTGGTTAATTGATATTCAGACTGACTTCAGTGTTCAAAGTGATGCACTGAAGTGACTGTTAGTATGTGGTGCTGCCACATTGGGCACATTCACACACAGATGGCTCATAATATGCTGAATCTCTTAATACCTTACCCAGCCGAGAACAGCAGCCAAAAGACAACATTACATGTTCTGCCTGCCCCCTTCGCAACTATCACGTCACTGACATCCTTCATCAAGAATTACTGCATGCCACACAACCATTCCAAATATAATTTAGCTTTCCAAAGATTGCAAACATGTACAATATCTACCTTATAAATCTCCTCCACGAATTTCTGGTTGAATGAACACAAAGACAAAACCTTGGCAAATAAGTTAAATAATTTCCAGGTTTCAAAATATGAGACGAAGGGGAGAGAGAATTTATGGGTTTTACATTCCTCAGTTAGGAACTTTGAGGATGTGGTGGTGGTGGTGGTGGTGGTGGTGGTGGTGGTGGTGGTGGTGGTGGTGGGCGGTGGTGGGGAGTGACCAGCAACTCAATTCACATAAAATGTTCAGCCGCTTCATGAAAGCTCATACTCTTGTACCATCATTCTCCACTAATTGTTTTTTTTCCTTTCTTTATTTCTTTCTTTTACATTAAGAGAACTGTGCTGGCATTTAAAGCATCATCTGCATCAGGACCAATATATATTTTTAATCATCTCCAGAGTTTTGGTCATTGTCTGATATTATGTAGAAATTTGTCTGTAAAATGCTCACCCTCTACACCTGTCAGAAAAAGAATTATCACTTGTTTTTGCTGAGATGCATAACTTTAATGCAATTGTTGCACTATGATAATCCTTAATGAGCATCTGGTACAAAATCTTTCCTGTACTTGTATGTACTGAATTTCAAAATCACACTCTTGAAGTGCTAACATCCGATGAGTTGCTCTGCTGTTCATTGGTTACCAATTTAGTAAGAATGAAGGTGTCCTACAACCCGAAACAATGATAACATCTTCCCATAAGTAACAGAGAAACTTTGGCATGGGAAGGGCATTTATTCCTGTAATTATATACTTCCTCTCAGAGTACACAAGTGCACGACTTGGGAATGTGACAGTAGAATTTTCTTTGACTCAGTTAACCTCATTTAACTGATACATTTCTGTGCCAAGGGAAAAGTAAGTGGAATCAGTATCAAGGTAATATTTGGTGCTTAAGTCAGGATGATAAAGTAGTGGTGCCTCACACAGCTGGTTTTCAATGTTTTATGATGTTACTTAATCCATTTCCAGATGGAGATACAGGTGAAGATAAACAAAATCAAGGATGGAAATGATGTTAGCAATTGCAGAAACCGAGAAGACTTTAGTTGTCTACAGCACTTTGGTGCAGGAAAATTTCTTACTGCTTCCATTTTTGTCAGCTCAGGTTCTATTTCTCACAAAGAAAGTATATGTCTAAAGAATGTAATCTGTGATTTTGTGAATTCTTATTTATGCACCGTTACTATGACTCTAGCTCTGCTAACTGCTTAAAGTACATGGCATACAATTACTAAATGCCTCCCCCCCAATGCAGTACCAATTAGAAAGTCATCTACATAGTGTTAAGAATGTCAGTATTTCCCTTAAAACTTCATTAAGTGCACTCATAAAGGCCGCTGATGATATTGACAGATATAAAGGTAATCTGGTAACATCTTACATTCCATAGAAAGGCTCTATACTTTCTGCTATTTACATCTTTCACTTGGTCACATTGTGCAGTAAACCACATCATTTCACCATGAGCACCACCAAATGAATGCACACTGCCATCCCTTTTTGTTAGTTTGGATTGGATTAGAATAGTCACTACCTGAGTGTTAAATTACCTGATTGTCCAACATCAGTTTAATTGTATTTTTAACTACTGCTTTCTAGGGCAAAGGTACTGGGTGCAATTTGCTATGTAATGGGTCATGATTCTTTACTTCAATTTTACAAGTGCAGCATCTGATCAGACCAGGTATTCCTGTAAACAGATAGATGTAAGATTTTAATACTTCTAGCAGTTCTTCTCATTCAGCTTCAGGGCATATCCACTAATGTTTGAATCTTGTTTTGAATACTAGTCAGAGGATGTGAATCATTATTCTCCTGCAGCCCAGCATATCCCTCAGAATTATTTGAAGTTGCAGTTCCTCAGTTTGTCAGTAATGAATGTCCTCATATTTATGAATGCAGCATCCTAATCACCTCTCTTGATGAATCCTTTCAACTCTCTCCTCTCCTCTTCCTTCCACTAGTCAACTCTGGTTTGATAGAAATAGAGTGTAAGAGAGTGCATTCACAAACCTCTTCAGAATCAGTCAATTCTGAGAACCAAACCAATGTTACGTGGTCCAGTAATTAATACACGGTGCTCATATTCGTCTTTTTAGATTCTAAACTTGAATAGTACCTGGTCTCTAATGGCTTTACTTTGATTGCTTACAGCAATGGTAGCATGCACATGACTAACAGGAAATGTTCAAAGTCCAAAGAGAGAGATTTTCTGAAATAGCTCCCGTTCTCCTTGCCGAAATGACTTTTGCATCCATAATAATTCTCCATATTTGGACTTTTATGAAAGGCATTGAAGAGTATTGTGATACTCTTTTTCTTGTCTACAAATCTTCTTTCATGTCACGTTGGCACTTGCAGTGTTTATTGTGACTCCTGACACATTTCCCACAGCTGTCATTTCAGAGTGGGAGATTTCCAAAACTTTACTTAGTTATCTGAATCACAACTTCTCATGTAATGACTTGGGCTTGTGGCACATTCTGGCCATTGATTTCGTACTCTGTCTCCAGCATATATGGAATTTTTGATTTTATGTCACATTGTTTTTCTCAAGACCAAAATTCATTTAAGAATGTGGTTGCAGATTCTTCACACCTGAAAATCTTTTTTTGGATACAAAAATGTCCCAGATATGTGCTAAACATGTGATGTGGCTAATGCACATGTCTATTTTACACTGCTTGGTTTGATGTCTCCAAAATTCAGGTTTGAACTATTGAATAAAGGACGCAGGATGTATACTGTGCTTGGAGCCACTATTCTGCAAATTTGGTGCACTAATTCCATTATCCGCAATTATTTGAGGCACATCATCAATGTTAGTCTCTACTTCATTCAATGCTGCATTAACATCTTGCAGTAGAAGGTTTTTGCTTACTCAGTTCGACCCTTCATTGCAGTCTGACTTCCAGCGGATTTTTGTCTATTTAGGTACCCACTACCATTCACCCACAACTGCTGGTGCACTTTTTGCAGCGCATGCTAGTGCACATTGTTGCTGTCAGCGATATCATACTCAAACATGTACAGGTACTTTTCCCTTATAGTAGGTACAGTGGTATAGTGTATCGACAATGTCGCATCCTAACCTCTTTCCTCTTGTACGTTGTTGATCTTCATTATTTATAAGACTTTGCTGTAGATAATGCACTTGAACAGTATCTTTCCTAGAATTTGATGTTTGGTTTGAAGAATGCCTTCAATGCTCAGTTGATGTATTTTAATACTTGGTTCCACTTCTGTAGATCTTTGCCCCTGGTAAAGAGCTTTTGATGTGGTGTCAAGTTATTCATTCTCTGAGTGGTATGTACTTCTCATGTAATCAGAAGATTAGCAAGTGCTGCTGGTTTCACAGCAGCTCCCAGTACTAACATTAGGGTCCTTTAAGTGTAACACCTGCAGTTGTGAATCTTTATTGACCATCGTCAATTGTGAATCTTCTTAGGTATGTCATACTTCAGGTAAGTTACCTATAAACATAGTGTTCAATGTAGTGATTCAAGAGAAAGATATGTAGTTCAGTTTTGAATAGATATTTACTAATATTTAAGATTTTAAGCTCAATGGGAAGAAGGTTGAAAATTTTTACAGCAGCATATATATCATCTCTCGACAGCAAATGGTTCAAATGGCTTTGAGCACTATGGTACGTAACATCTGAGGTCATCAGTCCCCTAGAACTTAGAACTTCTTAAACCTAACTTACCTAAGGACATGACACACATCCGTGCCCGAGGCAAGATTCGAACCTGCAACCGTAGCAGCTGTGTGCGGTTCCAGACTGAAGCACCTAGAACTGCTTGGCCACAGCGGCCAGCCTCAACAACAGAGACAGTGCATGTAATTCTTTTGTTTAGTGACACACATGCAAACTGCTGAATTTTGTTGTCGAGGATCCAGTCTCTATGAACACAATATGATAGAGAAAATAAGTGTTGAGAAGCAGTGGTAAATATTTTCAGCTGGCTAAATTATTTGCAGCAGGTGGTTCACAGATCAAACTCTTTTTCAGTGCTTAGTGGGGAGATTAGAGTCATATATAGAGTAAGTGAAGAGTTTGCCCAGTGCATAGTTCTATATGACACTACAGACCGTGCAGAAGTGAAATGAGCTGCCTTTCTTCATCTCCAGAATTAGGCAGAAAAAGGTGCTGAGCTGAATCTGTCAGTCTGATAAATGTGGTGCTTCCAGCACGAATACCCAAGAAGTTGATGGTATCATCTCTTTATCTGCCGGTTATTCAGTGTCGCAGAGTGTTTGTCTGGCTTTTCATGAGTTGATACGAACTGAATAACAGTCGTCTGCAAACAAGGTAAATTTCCACAATGCACCATTCACAACTGCAGGCAGTTTTTAGCATAAATAACACATGCTGAAGGACTCAGGAGGACAAAAGGTGTTTTCGTACCCAAACACTATTCCATCTTTATTTCTGAATGGCGAGTCTGCTTCCTGACACACAGTACCAGTTGCACTAGCCTATATGACTGCTTTCTTTTATTTTCAATATATTATACAAATATGGAGTGAGTTTAAATTCCTGTCAAAATTTAGTACTTCAGAGGTATAATCATATGACAAAAGTTTAACACAACTGGACAGTTATTAGTGAGTCACTGTGGGTACACGTCCTGAGGAAGTGTAGCTCCAGTTACGTAAATTATGCACTCTATATTCATCCACTGTTTCATAATGAGAGCACTTAGCGATCTCCAGAAAACTTTAGACATAATTTCAAACCTTTTCTAAATGCTTAACGTCAGATTTTTTCACAGTAATGCATTTGCAAAGCAATCGGAAGTCTGAAGCTGTTTTATACATTAAAGTTTGTCTTTAAAGATACTGTAGATGATTTATATGGAAGGTGTTTTTTATGCACTATAATTTGAGAATATTTTTATGACAATTTTTCTCATCACTTGTGTCTGAAATTCTCATACCTAGGTGTATATAATAGTACTTTGCAAAGTTTTCTGATATATGTTATTGTATTTTCAGTTAAAGGTTGCTCTTATGGATGTATTTCATAGATAAGTAACTGATACATGTATTTGCTGAAATGTATCTGTGCCTCTGCCTTAATAATCTAAATGTTAGTTGTGTCTTACACTGTTACATGGATAATAACTTCAACAAGCAGTTTGTGATCTATGTACATTTCTGTTAAAGAGTGCATCAGTATTATAAAATATGCATTATATTAGTATAACCGAGGATGAGATGGGAGTATTGAGCGACTGGATATTATCGGTCTTGACATTGTATATAAATACTGCTTACATTCCAGTAACTGGCTTTAATCCATTTAGGTGTATTTTGGAATGTAAGATTCTACTAGTAATAATTGGCATGCCAGATAACTATGTAATGTGCCTTGGCATACAGTATCGGAAGACTTTTATGTTGTCATTTAGTGTGTCTTTCACAGAAGTGGCAACAGCTGACTAATCCTTCATTCTGTGTGTTGAGGTTGCAAGTACATTTTATTAGTTGTGATCTGCATGATACAGTATGGTCCAGCAATGAAAGGACCGAATCTTCATCCTTCAGTTGTACTTACATCTACTTTATTATACTTTACTTTGTATTTGATACAGACATTTTGCTGTTCATGTGTGGCTAGGCATGTAGATTGATAATTTGATCTGTATATTACATCTCATGCAACATGGCACATACTGTTAATGTATTTGTAAGTACAGCCTACAACAAGCATTGTTTTCTATTAAAAAATTGTACACATGCAGGTCCACAGCCTCCAAATTAGGTTATCAAACTGACTAATTGGTACACAGAGCAACTGGCGGTCAAAGTGGTGTAACTAAAGTTGGGAATTTAATAATGACCTTGTAAATATATGGTTTTCATTACTTTTTAAACTTCATTTACTCATAGAAAACTTACTGTAACATAATATAAAAACACACAGAACAAGTTGTACGAAGTTGTATTTACTTTCTGTTAAGTAACCTGTATATACAGTCAATTACTTGGTTAAATTGTTATCAGCACACAGTCATACAGCTACCACAATGGCAGTATGTTTTCCTACAAAATGTATCTCCATCAGTTGAAACACACTACTTCTAAGATTTCTTAACTTTGCTATTTCTATGTGATGCTTTTCCACAGAATGACATTCTGCATGTGTAACACAGTGTAGGAGGGGTGTTCAGATTGTAATGCACATATTTTTTCTTTGTCAATGTCACTTTGAAAATATTTGAAATTTTTTGCTGGACGGGAAACCATAGAGGGCTGAAGTAAGGAAAATTTAATGGAATTCCGATAAGTGGCAGCACTAGATGCAGTCTTCCAAATGGAGTCTGTAAGGGAGGTGCATTCCAAACAGAAACTTGTTGAGTTTTCAGTGGAAATCCAGATCATCGCAGATATTCACAGGTGCTGGCAGAATGTCTACGGACACCTGGTAGTGGAGAAAGAAAGAATGCCAGCCACACATAGCTGTGACTCCTGCAATGTTGGAACATATTGACCCTATGATTGTGATTTGTCAATCACATCCGATGACACACCCTGCTGCTCAGCTGGACATCTGTCGGTACTGGAGACACACACGTCCACCAGTTGGTGTGCCCTGCTGGGTTCCTTGCCACCTAAATGAAGACTGTAAAGAGCAATGAGGAACCATCTACAAAGAATTGTCTGCACATTACAAGGGTGATAATGATGATTTTGGTTGAACATTGTCATAGACAATGAAACAAGGGTTCGTCACTTTGAACCACAAACAAAACTGAAATCCATGGAATGGTGCCATACCACCACCTCAGAAAAAAAAGATCAAAGCCGCATACTCAGCTGGTAAAGTCACAGTGGTGGTCATCTGGGACTGTGAAGGTGTTACTCTGTATGATTACATCCCTCATGGTGTAACGGTCAATTCTCAAGCGTATTGCGGTAACATCACAAAATTAAAGAAACGACATCAGTGTGTTCGTCACCACAGAAATGGAAATGTACTTCTCACTCTCCATGACATCGCAAGGCCTCACACAAGTCTGCACCCCCAGGAGGAGCATACAAAACTTCATTGGGACAAACGGATGGAAACCAGGTGGTGCGAGATCTAGGCTGTTGGGTGAATGGGGAAGAACTGTCCATTGAAGGATGCACTTGGATGACGAGGTGGTTATTGATGCAACAAGACATTGGTTCCAACATCAGCCAGTACAGTGGAACTGTGCTGGCATACAGGCCATCCCAGTGAGATGGTGTATGGCTGCCACAACGAATGGAAATTATGTTGAAAAGTAGGGTTTTGAAGCGAAAAGCATAGGGAATAATATGGTTAACTGGAATCCTGAACTAAATCAGCCTGCTTTCAGAAAAATTGTTATGTTATTTACTGAATGCCCATCCTATATTTAAGTCAGTATTATAGACAATTGAATGTTCCAGTTTTGTAATGTGGAATACGTTATTTTGTGTATACATGTAACAGCAGTTTATGCACTGATATATGCTGTTACATGTGCAAGTGACTGGTACCTTGCAGATATTCAATTTTGTAATGTTGCATTTTGGTGAATGTATCCATTGAATGTACTTCCAGAATGTGGTGTTGTGTCAACATGTTACCTCAGCATAAACATGTAAGTCACACAGTGTTAAATTTGACATGATCTTTGTTCTCTTTATGTGAATAGTATTTGACCATATTTCAAAACAGTCATATTTATCTCACTAACATCTTACTAGAAACATCTGACAATGCTTCCACTTACTTGTGTCAGACATATTCTGTTTTCTTATCTGTTGGTCTCTCTTGACCAGCTCTTGATTTTTTCGACCCCGATGGTATTAGGTTGCGAGGCCGGAGGGTGTTTTTCATTTTCTTTATCTAATTTTCTCTCTCATGGGGGTGGAGGACCACCTCAGGCATTGTCAAGCCAACCTTCCTAGATGTGCAAGTCTTTAAGACAGAGCTGGGGTTCATGTGATGAGGTCAGTAACCTATCCATGTAAAAATCATCATTCTTGCAAGCTTAAAAAGAAGCATCAGATATAAATGCTGATGAAGCAAAGCTGTGGCTGAACAGAACAAGAGAAAGAAATCCTGAACTGCCAGAAGAAGAAATGGTAGTGACACTATTTTGTATCTTCACAATGTGTCTGAAACTTTTAGCAATAATTTGTATCTGAACAGAGTGAGGACGGTGATGTAGCTGAGCATTATTAAATTTATATCCATCACAACCAGCTGGTGGAAAGGCACTGAGTAGTGGCTGTGATACTGAAGGTTTCATCCTGGCTGCATGCGTCACTAAAGCTGCTAGCATACGGGTGTGTAGACTGCTGTTACATATCTGGTCACAGAAACTTCGCGTTTGGAACACAATGTGACACACAGTTGGAGACATTTCTCTGCATCAAAAGTTAATATGGGGAAAGCTCCTTCATCCATCTAGCCAAGGGAAGCATTTTCAATGGAAAAATATTCAACACATTAAGTTGGAACTTACTGGTCTTAGGTGTCGTCACCAAAAGAGTGGTGGGGAATATTGGAAAGCTTTAATTGCATGTTGCTGCCATTCCTCGGAGACAATTCTGGCGAGAAGCACAGCACTGAAGTGTTCTTCGTGGCAAGTGAACAAATGCTTGTGACACAGAGGAGACTGCTGTTCATAAATTTCAGTGGAGTTGTGCACAACGCTGGACATTCCTTACGGACAAAAACTAATTTTGGTGGCGTCACATGTTTGGAGAAGACTGAAGAGTAAATGAGGACAGGACACTGTGGTAGTGCGTTGCTGAAAGTGTGTGAGGTACTGCTGTACCTTCTCCCACATTAGTATCTACTGAGTAAACAGCCTCCAAGATGCTACTGTGTACAGAGTTGGGTCTTTCATCCCAGACTTCACGGATGTCTGCCCTGATCCTCATCATTTGTATTTCAGTGTCTGCTACTGGGAGAAGGACGATAGTCATTGTGGAAGAATGTTTAGCAAATCTGCTAACTGGAAGATGACGTGAGATCCAGCCAGCTTTTCCAGATGCCTGAAGTACCTTTGCCTGCAACCTATCACTTCGGGAAGAGACATCAGCTTGTGTAGGACAACATCCTTCCATGGAAACTGTGTTAAAACTGTCTTACATCAGAAGCCTTACTTGCTGAGCAGCACACTTCTTCCAGCCATGTATGTGCTTCAGTATCCATGCACATCAGTACCCATGCACATCAGTATCTATTAAAGGTAGTTCACGAGTGCTGCTGACAAGAAGCAATGGATTCTGCATCACACATAGACACTGTAGTTATTAGCAGAACATTGTGGTACTGTGACTAGTATTGGGCTGAATGCAATGTTAAGTATCAGTAGATACCACTCTTTTCTGGTGTGGAAGCAGCCACTTAGTAGGAATACAATGCAAGGTGCCAGCCTGAGCAAAGCACCTCAAACATGGAATTCCCTTTCTGATATTTTAAGATGCAGCCAGTGAGACCTGGTTGAGTTGGTTCTGTATGCATGTCACATGTAATAACTCTAGATTTAGTTTCACATTAGATGGTTTTTAAAGTTGTCCCTTCTGTGCAACTTAATTTTTTTCTCCTCATGAACTGTTGTATATTTAACCAAAGAATGTTATTTATGTAAGTATTTGTGAGCTGAGCATCATTTCCTGCTTCTGTTTTGCTGCAGAGAAACTGTGGATTTCCAACTAACGCAGATGATGCAAGCAATATAGTTACCATCTCAAGTAACGTAACTTGTTTGTATGCAACATGCCAATTGAAGTAAATGGTGTGGACAAGTGATAAAATTATTTGTTGTATTGTAGCTACCAGTTGACTATGAATATTTCACCAATAATAGATAGGCAGTGTAGGCCTACCATGATTTTAGAATCAAATGTATTAAAAGAAAAAGGTAGCCACTATTTTGGTCATTCATTTTTTATCACAAGTACCATACTAGTCATGTTCTTGGCTTATTTTCAGTGGTGCTGTGTACAATTACTGTAAATTATGCAGTCTGTTGAAAAATTACCACATTGTGCTGTTTAGTTTTATATTAATGTGCAGTTAGCTTGGTGTTGTAATTTTGCAATAAAATATACCCACGCAATCTGAGATGCACATTTGTAAGGTGGTTTTAATGTAGATGAATTAGGATATTTATTATGGTGTTTTTCATTGTCAGACATTGCCTTAGGCTATGATAAAGAGCTAGTTGAATAATGTCACTTCTTTATACAGTAATTGGTAACAGATTATTGTATGACTTCATATAGGCTGTGATAATGCTTGTTTATTGTGTGGAAATCTAGATAAATACACACCGTAAAGCCTAGTTTTCCACTCGGTCTTTTTAAACAAATAAAATTATGTTTTGGAATTTGAACCTTATCTTCTGTACTGCTCTTGCTAGTTGTAGCACTGCAGTTAAATGATTGACTACAAGATTAATGATTAGCTACACACAAATTTAAGGAGAGAGAGTTGTAACAGTATATTCATACATCATTCCAGAATGATATTGAAGTATACTGATAATTTCTGTGAATTTTTTTAAAAAATCCCATTTCAATGTCCTTGACAACAGAAGGAAAATATGAAGTGGACAGGTTGTTCTGGCTGTGCTCAGGGTGTTTTGCAATTCATATTACAGGCTTGTAGGAGGAACTTTGTACATTTCCATACATGGATTCATTAATCTTAGTGGATAAAGTTTGCTCTAGAACCTCTCTGTAATGGGAATTGTGAGACACCTTGACTTCTTGAGTGACATGATGAATGGCATGTGTTGAGTGTAGACTATTGAGCCTCAGTAAATCAGTGTCCTTTGTATCTAGTTTGCACATTATTCTACTTGCTACAAAGTGACAAGTGTTGTCAATATCATTACATGGAAAGAAATTGTATATTAATTTTCTGTGAGAGTTTGTTTCTAGTTATATTGCCAGTTTGTCAACTGGATAGTTTAGAAGCTTGTTGTGTGCTGTCAAGCTTATTTTGATGCCAATGCAGTGAACTATGTTTGGCTTTGTAAATGCTTGAAACTTTGTTTCACAAGTAGGTTGTTACCTGGCAGTGAAAAAAGTGCTTGCACTTAAGCTTTTCCTCAGTATTATTCACTGGATATAAATATGCCATAGAAACACATCATTATTCTGTGATGCCCATAATATTATCTGTTTATATTTTTTGTCGAAATATTACCACAGTCTGGAATTGTCAGTTATTGGCAGTTGTGTTTCCCTTACAAATTAAATTTTACAGTGATGAAGAATGTCAGTGACACACATTAGCTAATGATACATTAGTTTGCTCATAAATATTTTCAGAGTGTTTATGCTGTTAGTAGGAAAGCATATACATATATTACCTGTGTACTGTTACAACAAACTTATTTGTTGTTCACAATTACCGTAATTGGAGTACATATATGATTAGCATGATTATGTTGGTCCTGTGAATGCAAACATGTTACTGCTCTGATACCTCCATGTGCCTGTTCATCTACGAAAATTCAGTATCTTATCATCCAGCTTTTAAAAATAGTGTCTATAAACAATTGGGAATTTACTGGTACAACTCCTGTGTATAAAATGATGTCAAACTTCTGACTGCTTTGGAAATGAGTTAATGTGTAAAAATATTTCACTTGAAGCATAGTTTCAAATGTTTGCTAAACTTTTTCTTGCTTACATGCTTGAAGTTTAAGAAGTCTGTAAGTGTGCTTATTCTGAAATACGTGATGAATAGTATGTGCTCAGTTACAGTGCCTCAACAAGCACTGTTTCCAACTGTGCTTGCCAATATCTACTCATTAAGATTGTCTTACTGTGTTGTAGTTGGTCAGTAATTACCAGAAATATTGCCAATCAAATTTTTGTAATTCCTGAAAGGCATTAATTAGGCAACCTACAACTGGTACCTGATTCGTGGTTAGTCCCTGGATATTCAACTGAATCTCCAGTATTCCTGTGTATGAGTTACCTTGATTGTCTGTTACTGGAACAGTGTTAGTGTAATAAGTGACTATGTCATTCATTGTTATTTAAATGACTTTTGTGCCTACAAAGTTAGTTTTGTAATACTGTCTGATTGTATAATGACTTTTTTAACATAATAAGCGTTGAGTTATTAATATCAGTGCATCTTAATTTGCCCCTTTTGCCTGTTTTTATTACAGTAGATATTGGCTACAGATTTTGCTCCTTCAGATGCATGTATTCATGCTTGTCCTCTCCATACACATTTCTTACTTGGGTACCTTGTCAGAATTGTGGGTACATGAATGTTGATTAATGTAGACCTTGTTTGTGCACATGGTTATTGGGTGATCAAAAATCAACTACTCATCCCATTATTTTATGGCTAATGATAAAAACAGTTCACAGGTGTGGAAAGTTCTTAATTCTCCAACACTGTATCTTAACTTCAACGTGCATTTCATTCTTCTTCAGATACTGCTCACTGCAATACAGGAGACTAACTATACAAAGTGTCTGTTAGCTGTTTGTTTGAATATCAACTCACTTCTCAAGACGGCCAATGGCTAAATGGTCTGTTGCTTATGACTGATTCTGTTGGTTCCTACAGGATGCCAAGACTCTTAATTGGAGTGTGTCAGTGTGGACTTCCACAATCCAAAAGCCCACAAATACCACCAAAGGCTGTGGTGGATTCCATAAGATGTGGGTACTTATTTCTGTAAATTATGCCTCCATGCTTTAGTTGTGATTATTTTGAGGATCAGATCAGATCATTACTGAGCTCATGAGCTGCAGTAGGTTTCATTGAGGGGTTTTCTCCCATTGACTAGTTGTCTCGCAATGTATTGGAAGTTTGCACACTTCCATTCTTTCATTATTCTTTTTTATTATTGCAACTGCCTTCTTTTCAGTTGTAAAGGTATTGGAAATGCTGGAGTGTTTCTTCAGAATGTTACTAAATATCTTAGATGTGGCTATTTATAGTGAGTACTACGCTCATATTCATTTTCCATGTTGCTCCATGGCTCGTAGGATGTAAAACTTGTTTCGTGGATTAAATGTACTGAGTGTACCAGTAGGAAGCTGTTTTGTATTCTCTCACAGCCAAACACCTTGGAATTTTGTAGTAGGACTACTCTCCACTTTTCCCAAAGGATAATAAATTCAGTTGCAGCGATGTACACAGCAATGGAACAATCATCCTATGCTGCTGTCTTACTGGTCTGCCTGACTGCTGGTTCATATTGTGGAGCAGTTAACAGCCCGTTGCAGCTCCTCACTGTTTTCACCTTCTAGTAGAATTATCGAATAGTCAGCAAATAACATGCATTTAAGTGCTTCTTCAATTGTGTCCAGTGTGTTCAGCTGCTTTGCAATTTCATCATTTTACCTAGTGCAGCGTTTGCTGATGACACTGTAGTACACAGAGAGGTATTGTCATTGAGGGACTCCATGAGGATACAAATTAACTTTCTACAGGTTGAATTTCTGTTTGATGTGATGAATGGCAGCTCGACTACATGCAGACAAAATGTAAGTTAATGTGGATGAGTAGGAGAAACAAACCAATAATGTTCGAATACAATATCATTAATGTGATGTTAGGGACAACCACATCCACATGATTAATCTGCAATTCAGAATAAAGTGCGTGGCAGAGAGTTCATTGACCCACCTTCAAGCTGTTTTTCTCATTCCTCATTAACAGTGTGGAGCTCTGTTTTATTTTATGATGATCATTCCACCCTATGTAGTTGGGTGACGACAAAATATTTTTCACATTATAGGAGAAAGCTGGTGATTGAAATGTTATTAGAAGATCTCACTACAGCGAGAAAGACCATTGTTTTAATAATTGCCACCCCAATTCGTGAATCGTATCCTTCGCAGTCTCCCCTATTTCAGCATAATATGAAACAAGCTGGTCTTGTCTGAACTTGTTGTTGACCTCTGTCAATCCTATATGATGCAGATCCCTCACCACACAGTAATAGTCCAGAAGAGGGCGGCCAAGCTCGATGTTAGCAGTCTCTTTACTAGACCTGTTGCGCTCTAGTGTTCTGGAAATAAATCGCAGTTGTTGGTTTGCATTCCTCACGGCATTTTCTGTATGATAGCTCCAATTTAATTCGTCCATAATTGTAATTTCTAAGCATTAAGTTGAAATGACAGTTTTCAGAAGTATTGTGAAACCTAAATGTAGCGTACTCATGTGGACGATCTCACTTCTACGTACTGAGAGACAATCGCCACTCTTCGCACCATACAGGTATTTTGTCTAAATCGTGTTGCAATTAGTTTCGATCGTCCGACAACTATAAACGGCGGTAGATGATGGCATCATCTGCTAACAAACTGAGAGCTGCTCAGATTGAGTCCAAAATCGTTTGTCTGGATCAAAAACAGCAGAGCTCCTGGAATATGTCCTTGGGGAATGCCATTTATTATTTCTGTTTTACTCGATGACTTTCCGTCAATAACTACCATCTGTGACCTCCCTGACAGGAAATCTTATCAGTATTCGTTTGAGGAACAAATTTAAAATATGGAATCAGTTTACGATCCCCTTGTAACAGTGGTCAGTGGTAGATTCAAAAAAATTTTGCGTCCCTAGGCACGCCATATTATAAGCGCTCCACCCCCCACCCCCCACCACCCCCCTCCCCTCCTCCAAAAAAGGAACATGTTTTAAATACTAACTATTACCGGTACCCGATCACTCCACAATTGCTGTTTTGGGTGGGCGCGCTGTGAGCTATTTCCGTACTCTGCTATTTGTTTTTCTGAAGGACGCGTCAGCAGTCTGGTCGCGCTCTATCAAAATGCAATATGGTTCCTGAATTATACTTGGTGTACGGTAGCGGATAAAACAAACTTAAAACTGGATTGTGTTAACACATTCTTCTGTCGAAAGACAACAGAAATGAACACAAGAAAAGTAACTTTTCTTTTATGGCATAAAATTTAAGCAGAACGTGTAGGAGACAACGGATTGTTGTTATACATTCACTTCTAATATGTTCTTTCACACGAAACCGTTGAAAATGAAGATAAAGTAGTATTACGATCTAAAAATTGAAGCGAACTTGTCATACAGTAGAAATTAATACGTACTTTTACAGAGATTCGTTCCAAAGTAAAATTAAATTGTCCTTTCACGATCTAGTAAATTGAATGTGTAGGCCTACCGTAGCAGACAAAAACCACATTCGGTGTTACTACATGAAATTATGGGAAAGCTTAAGAAATCAAAATGAAATAGAGATTTCGGTGCACGAACTAATAATTAAATACGGACGATCAAACGCAGATCTGGATTTGCTATTACATAATTTTGCAGAGTAGTGTGGAAATATCAAATTTGTTTTATAATCTAAAGTTAAAGTGTAAAGCATTAAGATCTGTGTAGCTAAATGTTGCACAATAAGTGTACACAATACATTTAATCCATGTAAAAGCTGAACAGTTTTATATCTTTCTAACAGTATTAGCGTAGCTTTTACGTATTTATTGACAGAACTTAACTACGTTATTTATTAACACTTTTTCATCTGAGTGTACTCTCCGATAATGTATATTAACGTATAGCCTATTTCCGCGATAACTATACATTCCAGCAGACGCCAAGAGTACCGTACGCATCAGTTGTAACATATCAGTATGACTTGACTGTACAGCGCCGAGCGGCCTGGGTCATTCGGGTATTGTGTAGTATTGTCGGGCGCCTTCGGTCACGTCTGCACGTAAACGAGGTTTAGTTCTGTGTTCTGCCATCGGCAATTGTAAAATAAACAGCTAATACGTAGTTCGTAAATCCAATGAATGTGCTCCAACTTATTATAAACATTACATTATAATCTTAAAGTCTTAAAACTAATACGAATAAGTAAACAAACACATCAATCAGCAAATTTTGTGGCTGGCTTTGACGGCAGAAAACTCGTGAGCATATCTTCATAGTTCAGATAGTTATGAGTTAGGAGGTCGGCTTCGATGTGAAGAATGGACAAGGCGTTCAATCTCTCCTCAGACAACGTAGAACATTGGTACGATATCAGTCTTTTAAGAGCCAAAAACGAGCGTTCTGCTGAACAATTTGTAAGTGCCATACCTAGAAATATTCTAATAGCACTGTCAACGTTTGGAAACACGGACTGTAACCTCCCTTTTCGTAAAAATTTACTCATTTCGACTGGTATATCACTAAACTCAGAAGATTTCAAAAGTTCCGCTAAATGTACACACTCACTAGCAAAGAAATGCTGTATATCTGTGACATTTGACGCTTGGAGTTTAGCTCCACGTTCAGTAATATCATCAGATGAACTGTTCTTAAGATTACTGTAAACTGCGAAGGAGTAAAACAGTGGTCTGTACCTTTCCTTCCTCCTCACTAATTTGGCACACAAGTTGCCGAATACAGGGAGAAATATTTCAACTCTAAATTTTTCTCTTCCAGTCAGAAAAATTTCTTCAGAGTCCGCTTCTTCGTCATCCTGAAGTTTGCGTTTTCACGATCTTTTATAGGTGCATTCAGAGTCTGTATCAGTCACAATCTCCATGGATTTATTTTCATAATAGTCGAACACACCACGAATAGATGCAGTAAATCCTACAAGTGATTCATATAATTCATGCACTATTTTAGTATCAATATTTACACTTCGCAATTTCAGATTGACACTATTAAATCTCTGGAGTATATCGTTCCGAACTGTCAACACGAATACTGTTTCTAGTCCACTAAGTTGATTCAATAAAGCTGAAGCCTCATTTTACACACGCTTCCTCTCTTGCTGACCAACGTGTTTTTGATAAACTTTTTACCGTTTTGCTTCTTGGTTTCATGAAAGAAAGAAGTTTACCTCAGTGCTGTGTAGAAGCAGAGAAGAAATTATAAAGGTTTTGCACTACATTGAAAAATGAACTTGTTTCCCGACAACAGCTTGCAACACTAGTGCCGACTAAATTCAAAGATTGTGCTGCACAAGATACATAATGCACTTTCGGATTTCGTTCTTTAATGCGTGCCTGCAAACCAGTCTCGGTTCCTGAGATATTGCTTGCGTTCTCGTATGACTGGCCTCTACAGTCAGTAATATCAATGAAATTTGAAGACAGGACATTTAGTACGGGCTCAGCCAAGTTTTCGGACTTGTCCTGGGTTTGGTAAAAACGGAAGAAAACATTCAACAGTTTCACTATTATCGATCACATACCTTAATATAAAAGATAACTGATCAATATGTGAAATGGCCGTAGTAGAATCTGCTATAATAGATAAATATTTGTCTTGTTTTATTTCACTTATGATTATTTTTTTATTCGTCCAGAAAGAAGCTCTATATTGCATTACAGATTGTTGAAGAAAGATAACTTGTATGTCCCTGCCCTGGATTTTCATGCCGTTCAATGTGCTCTGTGAGAATAGGATCGAACTCGGCCATAAGATCAAGAGACATCATAAACTGACCATTATGTAATGAATGGAATCTTTCAAAGTGTCCACCTAGGGCTTATGTAATAAATGGAACCTTTCAACGTGTCCACGTACGGTAAGTCCATGACTTGTAAGCTTCTTCACTACTGCAAACACCCTCTTCAACACAGTGCGCCAGTACATTTTTCCTGTCTCAACATATGACTTGAAATGGTTATATATCGTTCCAAATGACTTTTTCTTGTTAAGAGTGACAACTCAGAACTTCTGTGTTGAAGTGAATTCTCATGACGAGATAAAATATTAGATATATTTTTCCTATCTGCTATCCATTAGCAGCAATAGCGGCCTTACATCCGAACAATTTACGTGGTGCACAAAAACAGCACCGGTGCTACAGGAGCATACTAGAAAATCACGAGAGGTTGATTCACCATTTAAAAGTTGATGGTAAAATACATTTTTGTTCAAATATCTGGTTTTCTCGCTAATTGATCTTGTTGAATTAGAAAAGTCACTGTTACAACTTTGATGAATGCCACGTTGTAAGAGGATGTCGAGAGAGAAGCTTTCTGCAGCTCCGTTTTGGAATATTTCACCTATGGTTATTTATCAAATGTGATAATCCTGGCGTTGTTGCACCCTACCTTCAGAGAGCAGTGTGACAGAAGCACTCTGCAGCTCCTTTCCCGAAATAGTTCTTACATGGTTACATAGGAAATGCGATGTTCGCGGCTTGTAGTAACTACACAAACAGCGAGCACTGTGAGAGAAGCTTTCTGCTGCTTCGTTTTGGAATATTTCACCAATGGTTATTTATCAAATGTGATAGTCCTGGCGTTGTTGCACCCTACCTTCAGAGAGCAGTGTGACAGAAGCACCCTGCAGCTCCTTTCTGAAATAGTTCTTACATGGTTGTATAGGATATGCGATGTTCGTGGCTTGTAGTAACTACACAAACAGTGAGCACCGTGAGAGAAGCTTTCTGCAGCTTCGTTTTTAGAATATTTCACCTATGGTTATTTATCAGATGTGATAATCCTGGCGTTGTTGCACCCTACCTTCAGAGAGCAGTGTGACAGAAGCACTCTGCAGCTCCGTTCTGAAATAGTTCATACATCGTTATATAGGAAATGCGATGTTCGTGGCTTGTAGTAACTACACAAACAGCAAGCACCATGAGAGAAGCTTTCTGCAGCTTCGTTTTGGAATATTTCACCTTTGGTTATTTATCAAATGTGATGATCCTGGCGTTGTTACCTCCTACCTTCAGAGAGCAGTGTGACAGAAGCTCCCTGCAGCTTCTTTCCGAAATAGTTCTTACATGGTTATATAGGAAATGCGATGTTCGTGGCTTGTAGTAACTGCACAAATAGCGAGCACCGTGAGAGAAGCTTTCTGCAGCTTCGTTTTGGAATATTTTACCTATGGTTATTTATCAAATGTGATAATCCTGGCGTTGTTGCACCCTGCCTTCAGAGAGCAGTGTGACAGAAGCACTCTGCAGCTCCTTTCTGAAATAGTTCTTACATGGTTATATAGGAAATGCGATGTTCGTGGCTTGTAGTAACTACACAAACAGCGAGCACCGTGAGAGAAGCTTTCTGCAGCTTCGTTTTGGACTAATTCACCTATGGTTATTTATCAAATGTGATAATCCTGACGTTGTTGCACCCTACCTTCAGAGAGCAGTGTGACAGAAGCACTCTGCAGCTCCTTTCTGAAATATTTCTTACATGGTTATATAGGAAATGCGATGTTCGTGGCTTTTAGTAACTACACAAACAAGGAGCACCGTGAGAGAAGCTTTCTGTAGCTTCGTTTTGGAATATTTGACCTATGGTTATTTATCAAATGTGATAATCTTGGCGTTGTTACCCCCTACCTTCAGAGAGCAGTGTGACAGAAGCACTCTGCAGCTCCTTTCTGAAATAGTTCTTACATGGTTATATAGGAAATGCGATGTTCGTGGCTTGTAGTAAGTACACAAACAGCGAGCACCGTGAGAGAAGCTTTCTGCAGCTTCGTTTTGGAACATGTCACCTATGCTTATTTATCAAATGTTATAATCTTGGCGTTGTTATCCCCTACCTTCAGAGAGCAGTGTGACAGAAGCACTCTGCAGCTCCTTTCTGAAATAGTTCTTACATGGTTATATAGGAAATGCGATGTTCGTGGCTTGTAGTAACTACACAAACTGCGAGCACCGTGAGAGAAGCTTTCTGCAGCTTGGTTTTGGAATATTTCACCTATGGTTATTTATCAAATGTGATAATCCTGGCGTTGTTGCACCCTACCTTCAGAGAGCAGTGTGACAGAAGCACTCTGCAGCTCCTTTCTGAAATAGTTCTCACGTGGTTATGTAGGAAATGCGATGTTCGTGGCTTGTAGTAACTACACTAACAGCGAGCACCATGGGAGAAGCTTTCTGCAGCTTCGTTTTGGAATATTTCACCTATGGTTATTAATCAAATGTGATAATCCGGGGTTGTTTCACCCTACCTCCAGAGAGCAGTGTGACAGAAGCACTATGCAGCTCCTTTCTGAAATAGTTCTTACATGGTTATATAGGAAATGTGATGTTCGTGGCTTGTAGTCACTACACAAACAGCGAGCACCGTGAGAGAAGCTTTCTGCAACTTCGTTGTGGAATATTTCACCTATGGTTATTTATCAAATGAGATAATCCTGGCGTTGTTACTCCCTACCTTCAAAAAGCAGTGTGACAGAAGCACTCTGCAGCTCCTTTCTGAAATAGTTCTTACATGGTTATATAGGAAATGCGATGTTCGTGGCTTGTAGTAACTACACAAACAGCGAGCACCGTGAGGGAAGCTTTCTGCAGCTTCGTTTTGGAGTATTTCACCTATGGTTATTTATCAAATGTGATAATCCTGACGTTTTTGCACCCTACCTTCAGAGAGCAGAGTGACAGAAGCACTCTGCAGCTCCTTTCTGAAATAGTTCATGTCGGCATATGGGGCAATGAACAGGCTGACCGGGCTGCCAAGGAGGCCTGCAGAGAGCATGATGTGGTCCAGTGTCCTATCCCCTTGCAGTCAGTCATCGCTGCACTCCACAGGAAGTGCATGGAGTTGTGGGAGGACGAATGGCTGGCGGTGTCGGCCAATAAACTGCGGTCGGTAATGTCAACCACTCGGCCGTGGCGTTCCTCCTGCCGGTTGCTCAGGCGGGAAGAGGTGGCCCTCACACGTCTGCGGATTGGGCACTGTCCTGTGACGCATAGCTATTTATTACGGCGGGAGGATCCTCCGTTTTGTGACGCTTGTGGTGTGCACATCTCTGTCCGGCACATTTTAACAGACTGCATTTTATACCGTGATGCAAGGGCAGAAGCACAAGTTGATGGGGATCTGCCTTGTGTTTTAGCTGACGATGAGACGTGTGTGTCTAGGGTTTTTACGTTCTGTGATGTGTCTTGACTCTGGCCTAAACTTTTAGGCTGGCGGTTTTAGTGTGTTGCAGAGTGGCTGACTCCTCCCCTTTTTTCCTTGCGGTCAGCCAGCCACTTCCATCTGCTACATTGTTTTAGCTCCCTCTACCATTTTCTTCCTGTGTTGTCCATGTTTTACTGCTGACGCCCTGCTTCATCCCACGCTTCGGTGTGGGTGAGCACATTTTTTCAACGATTGTTCCCCGTGTTTTATGTTCCATTTTATGTCAATGTTCTGAGGTTTTTTTTCTTGACACCCGTCTCACTATGATACTGCACGGGCGCTGAAGACCTTGCTGTCGTGCGCCCCCAAAACCCCTCTACTACTACTACTGAAATAGTTCTTACATGGTTATATAGGAAATGCGATGTTCGTGGCTTGTAGTAATTACACAAACAGCGAGCACCGTGAGAGAAGCTTTCTGCAGCTTCGTTTTGGAATATTTCACCTATAGTTATTTATCAAATGGTATAATCTTGGCGTTGTTATCCCCTACATTCAGAGAGCAGTGTGACAGAAGCACTCTGCAGCTCCTTACTGAAATAGTTCTTACATAGTTATATAGGAAATGCGATGTTCGTGGCTTGTTGTAACTACACGAACAGCGAGCAGCGTGAGAGAAGCTTTCTGCAGCTTCGTTTTGGAATGTTTCACCTATGGTTATTTATCAAATGTGATAATCCTGGCGTTGTTGCACCCTACCTCCAGAGGGCAGTGTGGCAGAAGCACTCTGCAGCTCCTTTCTGAAATAGTTCTTACATGGTTATATAGGAAATGCGATGTTTGTGGCTTGTAGTAACTACGCAAAAAGCAAGCACCATGAGAAAAGCTTCATGCAGCTACGTTTTTCAATATTTCACCGAAGGTTATGTATCAAATATGATAGTCCTGGCGTTGTTGCAACCGTACCTTCAGAGAGCAGTGTGACACAAGCGCTCTGCAGCTTCTTTCTGAAATAGTTCTTACATGGTTATATAGAACATGCGATGATCATGGCTCTGTAATAACTACAGAAACAGCGAGCACCGTGAGAGGAGCTTTCTGCAGATTCGTTTTTGAATATTTCGCCTATGGCTATTTATCAATTGCGATAATCCTGGCGTCGTTGCAACCGTAACTTGAGACAGCAGTGTGAGAAAAGCACTCTGCAGCTACTTACTGAAAAACTTCTTACAAGGTTATTTAGGAAATGCGATAATCGTGGCTTTGTAGGAGCTACACAAACAGCGGGCACCGTGAGAAAATTTTCTGCAGCTTCGATTTTGAATTTTGACCTATGGTTATTTATCAAATGTGATAATCCTGGCGTTGTTGTAACCGTACCTTCAAACAGCAGTGTGACAGAAGCACTTTGCAGCAACTTATTGATAAACTTCTTACATGGTTAGTTTGGAAATGCGATGATCGTGGCTTTGTAGTAACAACACAAACAGTGAGCACGGTGAGAGATGCTACCTGCAGCTTCGTTTTAGAATATTTTACATATTGTTATAAATCAAATGTGATAATCATGGCATTGTTGCAACCGTACCTTCAGAGAGCAGTGTGACAGAAGCTCTCTGCAGCTTCTTTCTGAAAATCCCCTTACATAGTTATTTAGGAAATGCGATGATCGTGGCATTGCAGTAGCTACACAAACAGGGAGCACCGCGAGAGTAGCTTTCTGCAGCTTCAATTTTTAGTATTTCACCTATGGATATGTATCAAATGTGATAATCCTGGCGTTGTTGCAACCGTACCTTCAGAGGGCAGTGTGACAGAAGCACTCTGCAGCATCTTTCTGAAAAACCCCTTACATAGTTATTTAGGAAATGCGATGATCGTGGCTTTGTAGTAACTACACAAACTGCGAGCACCACGAGACAAGCTTTCTGCAGCTTCGTTTTGGAATTTTTCACCTATGGTTACTTATCAAAAGTTATAATCCTGGCGCTGTTGCAACCGTACCTTCAGAGAGCAGTGTGACAGAAGCTCTCTGCAGCCTCTTTCTGAGAAACCCGTTACATAGTTATTTAGGAAATGCGATGATCGTGGCATTGTAGTAACTATACAAACAGGGAGCACCGCGAGAGAAGCTTTCTGCAGCTTCATTTTTTAGTATTTCACATATGGATATTTATCAAATGTGATAATCCTGGCGTTGTTGCAACCGTACTTTCAGAGGGCAGTGTGACAGAAGCACTCTGCAGCTTCTTTCTGAAAAACCCCTTACATAGTTATTTAGGAAATGCGATGATGGTGGCTTAGTAGTAACTACACAAACAGCGAGCACCGCGAGAGAAGCTTTCTGCAGCTTCGTTTTGGAATATTTCACCTATGGTTATTTATCAAATGTGTTAATCCTGGCGTTATGGCAACCGTACCTTCAGAGAGCAGTGTGACAGAAGCACTCTGCAGCTTCTTTCTAAAAAACTTCATACATGGTTTTTAAGGAAATGCGATGATCGTGGCTTTGTAGTAACTTCACAAACAGCGAGAACCATGATAAATATTTCTGCAGCTTCTTTTCGGATTATTTCAGTTATGGTTATTTATCAAATGTGATAATCCCGGCGTTGTTGCAACCGTACCTTCAGAGAGCAGTGTGACAGAAGCACTCCGCAGCTTTTTTCTGAAATAGTTCTTATATGGTAATATAGGAAATGCAATGATCGTGGCTTTGTAGTAACTACAAAAACAGCGAGCACCGTGAGTGAAGCTTTCTGCAGTTTCGTTTTTGAATATTTCACCTATTTTTATTTATGAAATGTGATAATCCTGGCGTTGTTCGAACCATACCTTCAAAGAGCAGTGTGACAGAAGCACTCTGCAGATTCTTTCTGAAATAGTTCTTACATGGTTATAAAGGAAATGTGATGCCCGTGGCTCTGTACTAACTACACCAACAGCGAGCACCATGAGAGAAGCTTTCTGCAGATTCGACTTTGAATATTGCATATTGCAATTTATCAAGTGTGATATTCCTGTTGTTGTTGCAACCCGACCTTCAGACAGCAATGTGACAGAGGCACTCTGCAGCTTCTTTCTGAACTAGTTCTTACATGGTTATATATGAAATGCGATTATCGTGGCTTTGTAGTAACTACACAAACAGCGAGCACCGTGATAGAAGCTTTCTGGAGCTTCGTTTTTGAATATTTCACCTATGGTTATTCATCAAATGAGATAACCCTGGCGTTGTTACGAACGTACCTTCAGAGTGCAGTGTGACAGGAGCACTATGCAGCTTCTTTCCGAAAAACTTCAAACATGGTTATTTAGGAAATGCGATGATCCTGGCTTTGTAGTAGCTTCACAAACAGCGAGAACCCTGAAAACAGCTTTCAGCAGCTTCTTTTAGGAATATTTCACTCATGGTTATCTATCGACTGTGATAATCCTGGCATTGTTGCAACCGTACCTTCAAAGAGCAGTGTGACAGAAGCACTCAGCAGCTTCATTCTGAAATAGTTCTTACATGGTTATATAAGAGAAGTGAGACCGTGGCTCTGTAGTAACTACACAAACAGCGGGCACACTGAAAAAAGCTTTCTGCAGCTTCGTTCTTGAATATTTCACCTATGGTTATTTATCAAATGTGATAATCCTGGCGTTGTTATAAACGTACCTTCAGAGTGCAGTGTGACAGGTGCACTATGCAGTTTCTTTCCGAAAAACTTCATACATGGTTATTTAGGAAATGCGATGATCATGGCTTTGTAGTAACTTCACAAAAAGCGAGAACCCTGAAAAAAGCTTTCAGCAGCTTCATTTTGGAATATTTCACTTATGGTTATTTATCAACTGTGATAATCCTTTCGTTGTTGCAACCGTACCTTCAAAGAGCAGTGTGACAGAAGCACTCTGCAGCTTCATTCTGAAATAGTTCTTACATGGTTATATAGGAGAAGTGAGACCGTGGCTGTGTAGTAACTACACAAACAGCGGGCACACTGAAAAAATCTTTCTGTAGCTTTGTTTTTGAATATTTCACCTATGGTTATTTATCAAATGTAATGATCTTGGCGTTTTTGCAACCGTATCTTCAGAGAGCAGTGTGACAGAAGCACTCTGCAGCTTCTTTCTGAAACACTCTTACATGGTTATATAGGAAATGCGATGATCGTGGCTCTGTAGTAACAACACAAACAGCGAGCACCGTGAGAGATGCCTTCTGCAGCTTCGTTTTTGAATATTTCACCTATGGTTGTTTATTAAATGTGCCCCCAGGGGCTCAGCATTCATTTGCTGAGTACGGGCTTGGCGACCCCAGGGTCCTGAGCTGGGGACTGGTCGGCGCCGCCAGTCTCTTGTCCCCGTAACCCCCGGACATGCTCAGCGACCACCGTATGGCGCGGCGGTGTAATGTTGTGTGCTGCGGGGGATGGTAATCTTGTCTTGACCGCCTGGATTGCGAGGAAGGCCGACCTCTCTAAAAACCCCTCAATCTTCCGGTGTGCTCCGCGCCTATGAGATGCATGGCTGTTGAGGTGGAACAGTCGCAAGCGGGCAACCTCTGGGGCACCTGCCGCACCCCAGTTGTATTAGGCTTACTCAGGCATGCGGGGCCCTGTCTGAGAGGACCTTTAGTTCCCTAGCTGCTCGTGGGACCGCAATGGACCCTTCGACCTCTACATTTCCCCCTACCAGTGGCTTGGGTGGGCCACTGGTAGGCAGACACACCCCATTGAAGAAGCGACTTCGTGCTGCGAGTCCTCCAGCGCCTAGTGTTGATCGAGATTTGTCAGACTGTCGTAACAGAGCACATGCTGATAATCAGAATGTCTTTTTGATTATTAAACGGAAGGAGGGTAGCTTTGAGCGGGTTTCTCCCTTTTACACCCACAAGGGTCTTGAGGAAATTGCAGGAACACTTAAGTCTGTGAAGCGACTGCGCAATGGGACTCTGTTAGTTGAGACATCTAGTTCCCGTCAAGTCGCTTCTCTTTGGAAAGCAACCTGTCTCGGTGAGTACGCTATCGAGACCGAGCTTCACTCCACTCTGAACTACAGTAAGGGTGTTGTGACATGTAGGGACCTGGTGGATATCCCCACAGACGAGTTAAAATCTGAATGGGCTGATGAAGGTATTGTTGACGTGCAGCATATTATGAAACGAGTCGATGGGGACCTAGTCAAATCCGACTCGTTTATTCTCACGTTCAGTTGCCCATGACTCCCAGAGCATGTTAAAGCGGGGTTCTTACGTTTGCCAGTAAGGCCATATTTCCCCAACCCAATGCGCTGCTTTAAATGTCAGCGCTTTGGGCATACTACGTTGAGGTGCAATGGGATAGCCATTTGTGGTAAATGTGGTCCGCCTGCCCATGAAGGAGCTGATTGTTCATCGCCTGTGAAGTGCGTGAATTGCTCTGGGAGTCACCCTGTCTGGAGCCGTGTCTGCCCCCATCTATCTTGACGAACGGAAGATACAGGAGATTAAAACATCTAAGCGCATCCCCTATGGTGAGGCCAAGAAGCTCTTTAAGGCCATGCAACCTCCTGTGTTTACTACACCTTTCGCTTCCGTTCTGAAAAAACTGGTATAAATGGCCACTGTTGCTACGCAAACAGAGGTTGCTAGTGTTAGCACTAATACCTGCGTTTGCCAGTGCACTTGTGCTGCTGTGGTTGTTTTGCAGCCTGCAGCTCTCCCCGCAACGTCGGAGAAGGTTGTGGTTGCTGACATTGGGGTACTTCCTCCCTCTTCCCATATGGGGCCTTCTGCCCAGGCGAGTAATGCTCCACCTGTTGACAAGCCTCTGCCTTCTAAGCCCCCCAAGACGAAGACGCCGAAGCTGAAGGTTTTGCCACCTGCGGAGACTAGTCAGGGTCGGTCCGATGACGAGGCCATCGTACTGTCTGACGTCTCCCGTGGGACGTCATCGGAGCTGATGGACAATGACGTCGACCGGGGGCGATCTTCTCGCCCCAGGAATAAATCTCCGGCCAGTACGAGCTCTCCTCCAAAGCACAGAGGCAGGGTGAGAGTTCAGCCCCCCTGATCACTGGCTCCCATATTACAGTGGAACCTGAATGGATTCAGGACGCATGTGGCCGAATTACAGCTCCTTGTACGAGAGTGCCCTTTGTGCTTATGTCTCCAAGAGACACATTTTCGGGCCACTGATGCTCCTTCTTTACGGGGCTATACCGTCTATCGGAAAGATGATCTGATGGGGGAAAGGGCAAAGGGTGGTGTTGCGGTTTTTGTCCGTGACATGCACCCCTCCTCTGAGCTCCCTCTCGTTACAGCCATGCAAGCAGTTGCAGTTGACCTTCTTGTGGGTCGGAGGCTCACAGTCTATTCACTTTACTTACCACCTCAGGATGCGATAGACTCTTAGGCTCTCGCAGACCTTATTAGCCAACTCCCCCGCCCATTTCTTCTTCTGGGGGACTTCAATGCTCATAATGCTCATAATGTCTTTTGGGGCTCTTCGACTACTTGCCCCAGGGGTCGCATTCTGGGAAGCCTTGTGATGTCTTAAGAACTGTGCATCCTCAACTCTGGTGCTCCCACTCATTACTGTAGAGCTTCTAGGTCGTCATCAGCTATTGACCTTTCCTTTTGCTCTCCAGCACTCGCGGATTCTGCTCTGTGGGAGGTTGCTGCTGACCTCCATTCCAGTGACCACTTTCCCCTTTGGATTCGCCTCCTAGATGAGGCTATGGTATTTCCAGTACCGCCCCGGTGGCACCTTTGCAGGGCTGACTGGACACTTTTCAGCCAACTGGCTGTTTTGGAACACCGTGCCAGCGTTCACGAATGGGTAGACCATGTTACAGCCATGATCTCCCATGCTGCTGAATTGTCAATCCCACGGTCATTCGGTCATCCCAAGAGGCGTCCTGTCCATTGGTGGACCACTGAGTGCCGCTCAGCTATCCGAGCCCACTGTGCAGCTCTGTGCCGCTTCAGGTGCCGTCCCTCAGCTGACAATCTCGTGGCCTTTCGGGTGGCAAGGGCCAAGGCGCGGCGAGTGGTTAAAGAGAGCAAACGACGGTCCTGGCAATCGTTATTGAACTCCATCTCCCGCTCCACTAATTCTACAAAAGTATGGGAAGTTATCAGGAGAATTTCCGGGAAACTCGGCCAGCTACCTGTCACGGCATTGCTGCATCAGGGAAGTCTCCTCACGGCGCCGAGAGACATTGCCCAGACACTGGCCATGCATTTTGCGGAATCTACCGCTACTATTAACTGTGATCCGGATTTCTGCCGGTACCGCACTGCCATCGAGAGGGGTCACTTGGACTTCCGGTCTCCAAATTCTGAACCCTACAACTGCCCCTTCACAATGTGGGAACTGGATTCGGCCCTGTCTGAGGCTCATGATACTGCGCCTGGCCATGATCAAATCCGGTACAGCATGCTGCAGCACTTGTTACTGCCTTCCAAGGAAGTCCTCCTGACTTTTTTTAATATGATATGGTTATCTGGCACGTACCCTGACTCGTGGAAGGAGGCGATTTTGATCCCCCTCCTCAAACCGGGGAAGGACCGAACGCATCCCAGCAGTTACCGAAGTACTGCTTTGACGAGCTGTGTCGGGAAGACGTTAGAACGCATGGTCAACCGTCGCCTGGTTTGGCTGCTCGAATCCAGGCAACTCCTTAGCCCCTCTCAGTGTGGCTTTCGGAGATGTCGTTCCACTATAGACAACTTGACCCTGCTTGAGGCGGCCATCCTGCAGGCCTTCCTCCGTAACCAGCATTGTCTCGGTGTCTTCTTTGACATTCATAAGGCGTATGACACTACTTGGCGCCGCCATATCCTCAATCAACTACATGAGTGGGGTTTTCGTGGCCGTCTCCCCATCTTCCTTCGGTCCATTCTTTCCCACCGCCTCTTTCGATATAGGGTTGGTAATGTGCTATCTGATTTGTATGTGCAGGAGAATGGTGTTCCTCAGGGAAGCGTTTTAAGTGTCACCCTCTTTGCCGTCGCCATTAACAGTATCACGTGCACTATCCGGAGTCCTGCCCAATGCTCCTTGTTTGTGGACGATTTTGCTGTTTTCTGTTCTTCTTCCAGTCTTGTCACTGCTAGTCGACAGTTGCAGCTTACGATACAGCGATTAGAGGCATGGACTGCGAAGACGGGTTTTACCTTTTCTGCAGCCAAATGTGTGTGTGTTCATTTTAATCGTTCTCGACATCTTTTTACCTCCCCTGAATTGCGTCTGAGGGACACCATTCTTCCTTTTAGCGACACTGTGCGGTTCCTGGGCCTCACTTTTGATTCAAAGTTGTCGTGGTTGCCTCACCTTAAAGACCTCAAGGCGCGGGCCCTGAAGGCACTGAATATTCTGAAGTGTCTGAGCCATCGGTCCTGGGGAGCAGATCGGGCGCGTCTCCTGCAGTTTTATAGGGCTTTCGTCCGATCGCGACTTGACTATGGTTGCACCGTGTATGGGTCAGCAAGGCCTTCGTATCTGAAGATTCTTGACGCAGTACACCATGAGGGTATCAGGCTGGCCACTGGTGCCTTCCGTACCAGTCCCATCCCCAGCCTGTGTGCTGAGGCAGGGGAACCGCCGCTCGCCATCCGGCGGAAACTCCTCATGGTGCGACGGGTGTGTCACTTCCTTGCCTGTCCTACATCCCCTGCATACCCTACCGTTGCCCGACCGCCTCTGGAACCTCTCTTTTCCGGTCGTCCCAGGGCAACGAGACCATTTGGGATTCGTGCCAAGCATTTGCTCGAGTCCCTTGGTGTGGAGCGTGTGGCCCCCCAACGACAAGGTTTTACTCGCCTGCCTCCCTGGTTGCTCCAGAGGCCCAGCGTACTTTTAGACTTGTCGGAGTACTGGAGGAGCTGCACTCCTGCGTTTGTTTTTACCGCCTTATTTTATGATATTTTAAACCAGCATCCCGACCATGTAAAAGTATTTACGGATGGCTCTAAACAGGGGGACTCTGTTGGTTGTGCTGTTGTTTTCCCTGATCGACTCGTCAAGTTACGGCTTCCTGCGGCGTTTACCATCTTTGATGCCGAATTGTTTGCGATCTTGCGGGCATTGGGGCGGATGAGATGTGTTCCCAGTCGTAAGTTCCTCATCTGTTCTGACTCCCTGAGTGCCCTTCAGACCATGCAACACTTGTACCCGGCGGATACGGTCGTCCAGAACATCCATGATGCCCTACTCCACCTGCAGCGGCAGGGGAAGGAGGTTTCCTTCTGCTGGGTGCCGGGCCACGTAGGTATTAGGGGAAACGAGCTGGCGGATGTGGCTGCCAAAGATGCATGTTCCCTCCCTCACGTTGTTGACTGTGCCGTCCCCCTCCATGCTGTTACCTCCCTCCTGCGTTTTCGCGTTATGCGTCAGTCGGAAGAGGAGTGGTTGGCAGTCGGTGAAAATAAGCTGCGTCTTGTCAAGCCCACCACGCGGCCATGACGTACGTCCTACCAGTCATGCTGGCGGGATGAGGTTCTCCTCACTCGCCTCCGCATCGGGCACAGTCCCTTCACACATGGTTTTTTACTCCGGCGGGAGGATCCCCCCCTCTGCAGTGCTTGTGGCGTCCAGATTACAGTCCGCCACATTTTACTTGACTGTCTTTTATTCTCTGACCAGAGGGCGGTGGTTTCTTTGCCACCGGATTTGCCCTCTATTTTGAAAGACGACGCAACGTCTGTGTTTAAGGTTTTACGGTTTTGTGTCCTGCCCAATTTGTTGCCACGGCTTTTAGGGAAAGGTTTTTAATGTGCTGCTGGATGACTGGCTCACCCAGATTTTAGGTAAGAGGTAAACCAGTCAATTCTACCTCCTTGTTTCCCTTCGGTTTCTGTCCTCCCTTCCTTGTGTTTCCATTCCTTTTTTAGTGCACTCCTTCTCCTCCTGTTTTGCCTCTGTATGTGAGGATTTGGAACTGCGTCAGGTCTGTGTCTTTTAGCTGTTCCCCTTGTTCGTTGTTCGTCTTCGTCCCTTCACTGCATGTGTTCCTGTTTTTATGCGTTTGGGCGCTGATGACCCCGCTGTTTAGCGCCCGTAAACCTCAAACACACACACACACATTTATCAAATGTGATAATCCTGGCGTTGTTGCAACCTTACCTTCAGAGAGCAGTGTGACAGAAGCACTCTGCAGCTTCATTCTGAAACAGTTCTTTCATGGTTATATAGGAGAAGCGACACAGTGGCTCTGTAGTAACTACACAAACAGCGGGCACACTGAAAAAAGCTTTCTGAAGCTTCGTTTTTGAATATTTTACCTATGGTTATTTATCAAATGTGATAATCCTGGCGTTGCAACCTTACCTTCAGAGAGCAGTGTGACAGAAGCACTCTACAGCTTCTTTCTGAAAAATTTCTTACATTGTTATTTAGAAAATGCGATGATCGTGGCTCTGCAGTAACTACACAAACAGCGAGCACCGTGAGAGATGCTTTCTGCAGCTTCCCGTCAGGGGACTCAGCATTTATGTGCTGGGTACGGGCTTGGCGAACTCGGGATCCCCGAGCTGGGGACTGGTGTGCGCCGCCAGTCCTCTGACACCGTAAGCTCTGGGCATGCTTCAGCGACCACCGTGTGGCGCAACGGTGGAACGTTGTGTGTCGCAGGGACCGAGGATCTTGGCTTGATTGCCTGGATCGCGAGGATGGTCCAAACCTCTCTAAAAAACCCTTCAATCTTAAGGTGTGCTGCGCGCCGATAAGATGCATGGCTGTTGAGGTATCCCCCTGCGGGTTCGGGGGTAAGAATAGGCCCGCGGTAGTCCTGCCTGTCGTAAGAGGCGACTAAAAGGAGTCTCAAATGTTTCAGCCTTATGTGATGGTCCCCTCTCGGGTTTGACCTCCATCTATCTAAATTATTCCGAAGAGCGAGCCAATTGGGGAAGGGCACCTTACATGGTGCACTGTATCCTTCGTGCAATTAGACCTATAGCCGTCTTTCTCGTCGTTGCAATGGTGTCCCGCTCGTTTTCGATCTCTTGGGCGATTACCACGCTGCACTCTGCAGTGTTTCTTTTAACTGTGACGACGACCTTGGCCATTTTTGCACCTAAGATCCAGCACGGTAGCCAGTCCGTTGTGGTGGGGTCGCCATGTACCATCTTGGTTGTAGCCCCCTGACAACACAGGGATCGCTCTACTGATGCCTGCGCCGTTCACTCCCCACGTATGCCAAGGAGTAGATGCCCATCTCCCTGGGGCATCAGGACTCCCGGCAATGGCCATCCTGCCAGGTGGCCTTTGCTGTGGCTGGGTGGCGCCCGTGGGGAGGGCCCTTGGTCGGAGTAGGTGGCATCAGGGCGGATGACCCGCAATGAAGCGTGGTACAACATCTCTCGCTGGCGGCCAGCCGCCAGCAGTCTCTAAGCGTTCTCGGGCTCAATTTAATGCTGAAAAGTACAATCCGAAAACGTTCCCCTCTCTGGCCACGCCGTGGGAGGAACGTAAATCTCAGGATGGCAGTAGCACTTATTCGCCCCGATTCTTAGTTTGTTTGAGAGCTGATGGGGAATCTTTTCTCTCAACAAAGCCTCAATTCTTCGTCGAGCATTTAGAGGAGAAGTTTGGGGAGGTGGAGGGCTTGTCAAAAATGCGCTCTGGATCGGTCCTGATCCAAACGGCATCCTCTGCCCAGTCACGACGGTTACTTGCTTGTGACAAGTTGGAGGATGTTGCTGTTACGATCACACTGTATAAGAGTTTAAATATGGTCCAGGGAGTTATTTACCATAAGGACCTTCTTTTGCAGTCTGATGACGAGCTGCGCGCCAACTTATAGCGCAGAGGTGTACATTTCGTCCGGCGCGTTCATCGGGGTCCGAAGGAAAATCAGATAGCTACCGGTGCCTTCATCTTGGCCTTCGAGGGTGATACGTTACCGGAAAAGGTCAAGGTGATGGTCTACCGATGTGACGTCAGGCCCTATATTCCTCCCCCGATGCAGTGCTTCAAGTGCTGGAAGTTTGGCCATATGTCTTCCCGCTGCACTTCCAGCCTCACATGTCGAGATTGCAGACGCCCGTCTCATCCCGATACTCCATGTGCCCCGCCTCCCATCTGTGTCAACTGCGGGGAGCACCATTCACCTTGCTCGCCAGACTGCAGAATGTTCCAGAAAGAACGCAAAATCATGGAATATAAGACCCTGGACCGACTGACTTATACTGAGGCCAAGCGGAAATACGACCGATTACATCCCGTGCGAATGACGTCATCCTACGCCGCCTCTACAACACCTGTGCTCGCCCCATCAGTTTCACGACTTCCAGCCAGCTCGATAACCAGTAAGACTCCTCCCGCCCCCTTGCCAGTGGGGGGCTCTACCCACCGGGTTGCTCCTGCGCCCCCTCCCTCAGGGGCAACACCATCCCCCCCATCAGGGACGTCCGTCCCTGCTTCTAAGCCGGAGAAGTGTCCCACTTCTTCGGCTTCTCACGCTCGCAAGGGGTCCCTCGGGTCCCTCCCTTCCCAGGTTTCCACCAGTGGGAAGGCTGACGACCGCCAGTGGCGTAAGTGCCCGCAATCAGCTGGTCGACGGGCTTCACGATCCTCCTCAGTCCCGGAGACTGAATCGGTGAAGCCCTCCCAGCCAGTTAAACCCAAGGAGCAGCGTGAGAAATCAAAGAAGAAGAGCTCTAAGCCCAAGGAACTCGCGGTGGCAGCCACCCCACCGCCACCTTACAGCTCTGCGTCTGAGGACGAGGTGGAGATCCTGGCGTCCGCTGAGGACCTAGAACTCGCCGGTCCCTCAGACGCCATGGATAACACTAGCACGGGTGCTCAATCGGAGGCAGCAGGTGACCCAGCGGCGTAATCTGCCTTCCCCGTCCCGTCACGCCTTTCTCAGCCATGGACAATACCATCCTCCAGTGAAACTGCAGCGGTTTCCTCCACCATCTCGCTGAGCTCCGCCAACTTATCAGCCTTCACCCTTTCTTCTGCATTGCTCTCCAGGAAACTTGGTTTCCAGCGATGCGTACCCCCGCCCTCCGTGGCTATCGGGGTTATTATAAGAACCGAGCAGCTTATGAAAGGGTGTCTGGTGGCGTCTGCATATATGTCCTTCACGCTCTGCACAGCGAGTCTGTCCCTCTCCAGACGCCTTTAGAGGCTGTCGCTGTACGCGTGTGGACGCCACAGGCTGTTACCGTCTGCAGTCTTTACATTCCACTGGATGGTGATGTCTCGCAGCATGTCCTGGCTGCACTGGTCGCCCAATTGCCGCCACCTTTCTTGCTATTGGGCGACTTCAACGCCCATAACCCTCTGTGGGGTGGGTCAGTGCCAACAGGTCGAGGCGCCATCGTTGAGCATTTATTGTCGCAGCTCGATCTCTCGCTGTTAAATGATGGTGCCTTCACACACTTCAGTGTGGCGCATGGCACCTACTCCGCCATTGACCTTTCCATCTGTAGCCATAGCCTCTTACCGTCCGTCCAATGGAGTGTGCATGACGACCTGTGTGGTAGTGACCACTTTCCGATCTTTTTGTCACTACCACAGCGCCACTGTTCTGGGCGCCCTAGCAGATGGGCTCTGAATAAGGCTGACTGGGACTTGTTCTCCTCCACTGCCGCTTTTGAGCCTCTCTCTACCGATGACATTGATGCGGTGGTTCAATCAGTCACCACCGGCATCGTTACTGCCGCCGAATCTGCCATTCCCCATTCCTGTGGGTCCCCTCGGCGGAAGGCTGTGCCTTGGTGGTCGCCTGAGATCGCTGACGCGATTAAAGATCGCCGGCGGGCGCTCCAGCGTCACAAGCGACATCCCTCCTTAGCCCACCTTATCGCCTTCAAACGGCTGCGTGCGCGGGCCCGCCTCCTTATCCGCCAGGGCAAGAAGGAGTGCTGGGAGCGGTATGTGTCCACGATTGGCCTCCATGTCACTCCCTCGCAGGTCTGGGCCAAGATTCGACGCGTCTACGGCTATCGGACCCCTGCCAGCGTCCCTGCGCTCTCACTGAATGGAGCCGTTTGTACCGACTCCGACGTCATTGCAAATCGCTTAGCAGAGCATTTTGCTATGAGTTCCGCTTCTGCGAATTACCCCCAGGCCTTCCGCTCCATTAAAGAGCGGATGGAACGTCGGAGCCTTTCGTTTCGCACCAAACACCCAGAATCTTACAATGCTCCATTTAGTGAGTGGGAATTTCGCAGTGCCCTCGCTGCTTGCCCTGATACCGCTCCTGGGCCAGATGGCATCCACTGTCAGATGCTGAAACACCTTTCAGTGGACTGCCAGCGGCGCCTTCTCGATCTTTACAACCGTCTTTGGGTCGAGGGGGAGTTTCCGTCGCAATGGCGGGAAGGCATTGTCATCCCCGTTTTGAAACCTGGGAAGACCCCTCTGGAGGTGGACAGCTACCGTCCCATTAGCCTCACTAACGTCCTTTGTAAGTTTCTTGAACGGATGGTGAGCCGGCGCTTGCATTGGGTACTGGAGTCTCGGGGCCTTCTGACTCCGTCTCAGGGTGGGTTCCGTAAAGGCCGCTCCGCCACCGACAATCTTGTGAGCCTGGAGTTGGCCATCCGTACTGCTTTTGCCCGCCGTCAGCACCTGGTCGCTGTCTTTTTCGACATGTGGAAGGCGTACGATACGACATGGCGTCATCACATTCTTTCTACGCTCCATGGATGGGGTCTTCGGAGTCCTCTGCAGATTTTTATCCGCAATTTTCTGTCGTGTCGTACCTTCCGCGTGCAAGTCGCGGCCTCGTATAGTTCCTCCCACGTCCAGGAGAACGGTGTGCCACAGGGCTCTGTTTTAAGTGTCTGTCTGTTTTTAATAGCCATTAACGGGCTTGCTGCGGCCGTGGGAAATTCTGTCTCCGCTTCCCTGTATGCTGACGACTTCTGCCTTTATTACAGCTCTACTGGCATTGCAGCTGTTGAACGTCAGCTACAGGGCGCTATCCGTAAGGCGCAGTCTTGGGCTATAGCGCATGGGTTTCAGTTTTCGGCAGCCAAGACCTGCGTTATGCATTTCTGCCGGTGCCGAACAGTCCATCCTGAGCCGCGGCTTTATCTTGCCGACGAACTCCTTGCTGTGGTGGAGACACACAGGTTTTTGGGGGTGGTTTTCGATGCCCGGTTGACTTGGCTGCCTCATATCCGGCAGCTGAAACAGACGTGTTGGCGGCATCTAAACGCTCTGAGATGCTTGAGCAACACCCACTGGGGCGCCGACCGCTCTACACTGTTGCGGCTCTACCAGGCGTTAATCCAGTCCCGTCTGGATTATGGGAGCCTGGCTTATGGCTCAGCATCCCCATCTGCGTTACGGGTGCTGGACCCAATTCTCCACAGCGGGATACGCCTTGCCACTGGTGCTTTCCGCACCAGCCCTGTGGACAGCGTATTAGTGGAGGCAGGTGTACCTCCACTGCGGTTCCGACGCCAACGTTTGCTGGCCGCTTATGCTGCCCATGTTCTACGCTCGCCCGGGCATCCAAACTATCGTCTCCTGTTCCCGCGGTCGGTCGTCCGTATGCCAGAACGTCGGCCCCGGTCTGGTTGTACAATAGCGGTCCGCGTCAAGGAGCTTCTCTCTGGGCTCCAGGGTTTCACTGTTCCACCTCCTTTCCGGGCTACTTTGCATACACCCCCATGGTGTGTTCGACGCCCTAGCCTTCGGCTCGACTTGGCAGAGGGCCCTAAGGACTCAGTCCCTCAAGAGGCCTTCCGCCGCCGCTTTTATTCCATCCTGGCCACGTATCAGGGCTCTGGTGTTGTTTACACTGACGGTTCGATGGTTGCTGGTCGTGTCGGATATGCGCTCACTCTAGGGGACCTTTCCGAACAACGTTCCTTGCCGGATGGCTGCAGCGTTTACACTGCTGAACTGGTCGCCATCTTTCGTGCCCTAGAGTATATTCGCTCCTGCTCAGGTGAGTCCTTCGTTATCTGTAGCGATTCCCTGAGCGGTTTACGAGCTCTCGACCAGTGTTTCCCTCGTTCTCGTTTGGTGATGGCTATCCACGAGTCTCTGCATACTCTCGCCTGTTGCGGCCGCTCTGTGGTCTTTGTGTGGACCCCCGGTCATGTCGGTATCCCGGGTAACGAACATGTTGACCGCCTGGCGAAAGAGGCCACCAGTAAGCCATCTCTGGACGTTGGCCTCCCAGAGACTGATTTGCGGGCAGTCTTCCGCCGCAAAATCTTGGCGCTATGGGACGATGAATGGCGCGAACTGCCAATGCGCAATAAACTCCGTGCTGTCAAGGAGACGACGGCTGTGTGGCGGTCATCCCTGCGAGCCACTCGCAGGGACTCAGTAGTTCTTTGCAGGCTCCGCATTGGCCACTCCCGGCTGACACACAGTTATTTACTGCGCCGGGAGGACCCTCCTCTATGTCGCTGTGGGGCAGCTTTGACAGTGGCCCACATTTTGCTGGCCTGCCCCCTTTTAGCAGTGGTCAGGCAGACATTTGCGCTGCCTGCTACACTCCCTGCCCTTTTAACAGACGACTCCACTATGGCTGACTTAGTTTTACGTTTTATTCGGGCAGGGGGATTTTATCATTTAATCTGAGTGTTTCTGTTTTATTTTATTATTTTGTGTTGATTCTGGCCTTTGGCCTCCGGTTTTAAACTGATTTTTTAATGTGTTTCTAGTGGTTGGCTTTTCCTTTTTTATTTCTCTGGTCGGCCAACCACCGTCACACTCTGTGTGCTTTTAGTTCGTTTTGTCTGGTCTTTGTCTCCGTTTCTCTTGTTACGTGTCGTCTGTGCTCTATTCTGTTCCTCATTTTTATTCTCTGTGGGTGTTCTTTGTCTTTGGAAAAAGGGACCGATGACCCTATCAGTCTGGTCCCTTTAAATCCCCCAAACCAACCAACCTCCTCGATGGCATCTGCAGAATGGCAGCTCCAAGGAGCTATACGGCGTGCCTCTGCATTGACCCTCTCACACGGGTTTCAATTCTCTCCTCTAAAATCGTGGGTGGTCCACTTCTCTCGCCATACTACAATCCACCCTGATCCAGAGCTCTATCTCGATGCACAACGATTGCCTGTGGTCCCACAGTTTCGTTTCCTGGGTCTTCTTTTCGACAACAAGCTCACTTGTCTGCCCCATATCAGACTTCTGAAGGTAGGATGTTTCCGTAAACTCAATGTCCTTCACTTCCTTGCCCACTCCTCTTGGGGTGTGGACTGTTCCCTCCTTCTCTGTCTTTAACGTGCTCTAGTTCTGTCTCACTTGGACAATGGTTGTGAAGTTTATGGTTCAGCTGCTCCTTCCACACTGCACGTGCTAGATCCAGTCCACCATCATGGTGTCTGTTTGGCCACCAGTGCCTTCCCTACTAGCCCTGTTGATAGTCTCCTGGTTGAACCTGAGATCCCCCCCCCCCCCCCCCCCACCACCCTTTTTGTTTGGTGGTCCCAGCTTCTGGTGTCTTATGCACTCGCTATCCATTCCTCTTCCACTCATTATTCCTATTCTATCCTGTTCCCAGACCATTGAAGTCGCCCACCCCACTCCCACCCTCGGGCGGGTTTACTGGTTGGGCTCCGCCTTGCGTCTCTTTACCATCCCTCCGATGGTGTTCCATTCCTTTTTCCACCAAATTTTATGGGAGTTTCGGGATGCTGTTGTTTTTTACACTGATGGCTTTAAATCTGCTGATCATGTGGGGTATGCCTTCACGTCCTCCGTTGGAACGGAAAATCATCTGCTCTCACCTACATGTGGGGTGCTTACTGCGGAATTGATGTCAATTCCCCAGGCCCTTACCTTTATTAAACAGTCCCAACACAACCACATTTTGTTATGTATGGACTCGATGAGTGGCCTTCTTGCTACTGACCGGTGTTTTTCGCGCCATCCATTGGTCTCTGCCATCCATGACCATCTCGCTGATATTCACCGTGCTTCTTGTTCCATTGACTTCCTTTATGTCCCTGGCTATGTGGGTGTCCCAGGTAATGAGCTCGCTGATTGTTTGACTGGAACAGCAGTCACTTACCCCCTGTTTTCTGTAACCCCTCCTGCAGTGGATTTACGGTTTCATATCAAATCCCACTTCACACAGTCATGGGCCAATTCCTGGGAGGTTACTCCCCTGTCTAATAAACTTCGTGTGATTTAGGTGGCACCAGGCCCATGGCGTTCTTCCTTTCACCTCCCCCTAAAGGACCCGACCACACTGTGTCGTCTCCGCATTGGCCGTACCAGGCTGACACATGGTTTTATTTTGCGTGATCAGCCACCCCCACGTTGTGGTTGTGGATTCTTCCAGTCAGTTGCCCACATTTTGGTTGACTGCCCCCTTCTTTTGGCTCTGCGTGCTAAGTACAGACACCCCCACACTTTACCTGGATGGTCACTCTGGTTCTCGGTTTCCTCCGGGAAAGTGGTTTTATTCTCAGTTTTAAGGATTTTAATCTCTCTGGTGTTGATGCAGGGCGGTGAGTGTTTGGGTGTCTCCCACTGTAAGCCGTGGTTGGAGATTCCTGACTCATCTCCCTGACCAAGATCCACTTTTCTTCCCCTTTTACTCTTTTTTTACCATTTTTTCTTAAGGATTGGTTAGTCTCCTTTTCCCATACGCACTTCTACGTTCTAGCGGTTGCACCTTTTAAGTTGCAGGTAGTCTTGCCTATACTGCTTCAGCGTAGCGTTGGGTTCGTTCTCTTGCTGACTTCCTTCATTTTGTTATTACCATTGACAACGTGACTGCCCTTTTACGTGTTTAGCATTTTCCCTTTTATTGTTCTGACTTTCCTGAGATGTCACCTTAGCGAAATGGACCACATTTGAAACAAGGGGCTGATGACCTTGCTGTTTGGTTCCTTAAACCACAACCAACCAACCACGTTTTCTCAACACTGTCCACCATCATAGCATCAATTTGGCCTTCTACACTAGCATGGTTGAGTGTCTGTATGCTGAAGCTGCTGACCTACCACTGTCATACTGCCGTGACTTTCTCCTCAGCAGGTATGCATGCCATTTGTCTGCCGTGCATGGCCACCCACCATATGCCTCATTCTTCGATGATTCCTTTGATTGCTGGAATGGGGCATGTCCCTCTTCTCTGTTAGCTCCTTGAGTCCACTTTCGGCACTTGCTATGGAAGCTAAACTTCACACTACCTGCAACTTTCCTGGTGGGTATGAACTATGCACCTTCTTGGTTTCATGCAGCAGCCCCATGTTAACTATGGCCTTCATTTGCTTCCTAATGACACTACTCCAGCCCCAGTCTATTGCCTTCAGTTTCACAACCTTCTGTAGAGGAATGTTGGACGTGGATGGAAACTGTCAGCATGTGGTGTATTAAAACTCATCAGAGTTTCCCAAGTGATTTATTATTTCCCACTACAGTGCCCCATTCCTCTCGGTCTGCGTCACTGGGTCCCATAATGCCGAGGACACCGCTGTCTGTGAAATGGATTGGAGCAGAATGGCTGCCTCAGAGACCCATGCAACGCCACCCTGCTGTGTGTCGGCCTAGTATGGCCGCGAAGTTGTGACGGCGTCAGGTTGCGTTGACATCAGGCTGCGCCAGCGGCCGATTCAGCAGCCTGCATCCACATTGCCTCAGTGCTGCTCTGAGGGAGCCGCCGGGCAGCCCTCTGCGTGCTCCTTCACTGTCATGGTTAATATCGCGGGCAACAACAAGTGCCTGTGATTCAATGTCCGAATCTGCTGCCTTCACCTCAAGATGCCTCTGGCTTGTGTTAGGAACTGACAAGACTGCCTGTGGTAGCAAGCCATGGCATGGCTCGCCGCTGGCTGGCTGCAGTCCATGCATCGGCTTCAGAGGGTCGAACTGGCAATCCGCCGTGAATTGAAATGCCGGTGTCCCATCTGCTACTGCATGTAACCGGTGGTGTGACATGCCCCGCTGTGTGTCCCTGTATTGCTAACACACCACTCTGAGTCACATACTCGTAACACCTAGGTTGGGCAAGTGGGCCCCTTCAGTCTGTAACTTTCGCCATAGAAACTGCTGTGTTTACACTTTTTCAGTGGTTCGACAGCTCTGTGGCGTCCATTCTACTTCAGAACCACTGGTAACATTACTTACTGTCAACAGGCCCGTGCCTGTCTGTAACTTGTGTGCTCCGAAATATTGCACCGAAGCTAACCTTTTCCTGTTATAAATGGTGGTGCCACTACACTTCGCATGGAACTTGGCGATAGTAGCTTTGTATACTCTGATGGCTCTCGGACTGACTGTGAGGTCGGGTGTACCTTCATTATTGGCACCTGTGTCCTTGGATATTGGCTTCCGGCAAACTGCTGAGTATTTATACCCGAGGTCATTGCCCTGTATCAGGCCATTGAGTATATCAGGCAACACAGCCTTTTCAATTGTGTCCTATGTTCAGGCCCAGTGCATTGCCCTTCAAAGTCTATGTGCACTGTACACAGCCCATCCCTTAGTGCAGAGGGTCCAGGAAAACTGTCACTTGCTCAATCTTGGGGGAGCCAGTGTGATGCTTCTGTGGGTTCCTGGTCATGTCAGTCTGCCAGGAAACGAAGCTGCTGATGCTGCAGCCAAGGCTTCAGTCCTTGTACATCAGCCTATGAGTCCTTATGTTCCCTCCAATGATCTCTGTGTTGCCATCTGTCAGGAGCTGGTGTCTTTTTGGCATTGCCAATGGTTTTCCGTTCATGGGAATAAGCTCAGGATTATTAAGTCTCTCTCAGCGGCTTCGACAACCTCCTCTTGGCACTCCCACCATGAGGAGGTCATTTTAACCAGTCTGCATATTGGGCACTGCCTTTTTAGCCATTGTCATTTGATAAGTGGTGATCCCCCACCATCTTGTACACATTGTGCCAAAGTTTACACTGTCTGCCACTTCCTGATGGTATACCCATATTTTAACCATTTACGTTCCTGCTTGGGTTTGCCGTCTGAGTTACTGGCTGTTTTAGCAAATGACGCATGGTCTGTTGACCGCGTTTTATTTTTTATTCACCAAAGCAATTTAATTTTTAGTTTTGTAACCCCATTTCAGCATGTTGTCTTTTCTAGCCCTTTTCCCACATACCTGTTTTATGTCAATAGGGACTGATGTAGAGTCATTTTTTAACTCGTCTCTGCCTTCGTGTTCTGCACTTTTGACTTGGGCACATATGACCCCAGTTGTTTTTTGCACCCTACTGCATAACAAAACAAACAGCCAGCTTACATGTTAAAGAGCCTGCTAAGCTAGGACAAAGTCTGGAATTGTAACTACATCAGTACTGACAAAGCAGAATTCAGAATTGTCAATTACTCCAAAACAGATGAAATTAATTACACAGTCCTACACTTCATCACGAATTATTTCTATCTAGTAACTTAAGGAAATTAAACTGGATTCCAAACTATTAAAGCTTGGTTCTTAAAAGATGGTGCAAAAGCATTACTCACCAGATCTTTGCTCACTCAGCCTGCCTTAGACTTTATGGGGTAATGGGAAGGAAGAGTATTTCCACTAACTTTAATTCCCCCCATGGGTAACTGGCCATCCTCTCACTAGAGGCAACTCCTCTGAATCTGCTTTGATACTGGAAGTAGTTGATATCCAGATCCCACACCACTATGCTACCCCCAGGCCCTGAGAGAGCACAATGGAAATGAGCTTGCAAATGTGCTGGGTGGATGGCAGCAGCAGTCATAGTGGAGCCCTCCAGACAGTCTGGTAAGACTCATTGTGGACTCCTAAAGTCACTCAGCAATGAAAACTAATGAAATACACCAGAATTTGAATCAAGAACTGCTTCCAATGTGGGTAACTTAAGAAAGAGATACCCTTGGTTTTACAAAGCAGCTGAAATCTTTTAATAAAGACCAGTCCTCCAGTCCAGATTATCTACCAATTAAATTACTTTGAGTATGCTGATATAATAGCTCCATACTTCACACTTACATACAGCTCCTCACTTGATGAAAGTTGCACAAGTCACACCACTAATCAAGAAATGAAGAAAGAGTAATCCAGTGAATTATTGACCTGTATCACTGACTTCTATTTGTAGTAGGATTACGGAACATATACTGTGTTCCAACATTGTGAATTACTTTGTGAGAATAAAGAGCTAGTTGGCATTCACAAGATGAATATATTCTGAATCAGTGCTGACCATCTGCCATTAGAGAGTTTTCTTCAAAGTAACAAGTGCTATCAATAGGGAGTCTAAAATTTACTCCATTTTTATAGAATTCCAAAAGGCTTATGATAATGTTCCTTACAAACAACTTCTAGTCAAATTGCATGCACATGGAGTGCCATCGCAGTTGTGTGGCTGGATTCATGATTTCCTGTCAGAGGGGTCGCATGAGATATCCAGAATTCCCCAATGAAGTGTAATAGGTGCTCTACTGTTCCTAATTTTATATGAATAGTTTAGGAGACAGTCTGAGGAGCCCTCTTAAACCTGTTTGCAGATGACATTGTCATTTACTGAGTACGACAGGCATCATAGTATCAAAACCAATTGCAAAATGTTATAGACAAAATATCTGTATGATGTAAAGTGTGGCAATATGACTAAAAAAAAAAAAAAAAAAAAAAAAGAAAAGCTTGAGGTGATCTATATGAGTACTGAAAGAACTCCATTAAATTTCGATAGATGATAAGTCACATAAATCTATAGACGGTAAGTTCTACCAGTCATGTAGGCATTAAACAGGAACAACTTTAATTGAAATTATCACAGACAATAATGTTGTGGGAAGCCAATGTAATAAATTAATAGAGATCAGAGATCGCATGGAGAGATTTAAATGTTCATCTTCCCTGTGTGTTGTTAGAGAGTGGAATGGTACAAAAATAATGTGAATGCTGTTAAATGAACCTTCTGCCAGGCACTTGCATGTGAATTGGAAAGTAGTCGTGTAGATGTTGGTGGATGAGTATACAGCAGACTGACTTAGGTCCCACCCTCCAGGCAGTTCTGCTACAGACGCACATAGGTGCAATGAAAATTAGCCGTTTTCATGTGAGGCTGCACCATGTTTGTCATGCCACTGAGAACTTATAATGACAGTACCTGGTCTGCTTTGCCCATCTGATCAGCTTTGCTGAGTGTTCCATGATGTCCCAACATTCCATTCCACTTGCTGTGGCTAGTATATTTTGTAGCATCAGAATAGTGCTGTTGTGTGTGAGTTACACTTTCCTACTTAATCGTGCACAGTCAGCAGATTGGTGGCACCTCTGTCTTAAGATATTTTGCTGCATATGCATTTGACTGCCCAGCTCATATGGTATGTAGCAATCTGTTCCGTAAATCAGACATAATAACTGCAATATCGACAGTATCTGCAAACTGAAGCTCCAGTGTATTACTATAGCTTGGCCTGGTTTCCTCTGTTAACTGAGTTGCCAGGGAAGATGACTAGATTTTTACTTGGCTACACCAATATATTCTTCTGCGGAACACCACTACATAAGAGAGTGCTACCAGGATTCTACTAAGACTTGGATGTATCAGATGACTATCCACTGGTCAGTATCATTGGAGTGTTCAGCATTTTGCCAGTAGAATAGAATTTGTTACCAGATTTCATTCACTAAACACCAGAAATAAAGCTCTTTAAATTTTACAGTGAGTGTTTATCTCATATGCAGAAAATGTCTGGCCTCCACCACACTTCCCTCATTCCGGACATTGAAAACATTTTGTACATACACAGTCAGTATTTGAAATAAGCATTTAATCTTGGCATTGATACACAGTTCATTTTGGAGGTTAGTCACATAGTTGAAAATACGAGAGTACGCATTCTGAACAAGGTTAGCATCGACCGATCTCCACTGCGTACTGGGAGATAGCCAGATTCCCATTCTGTGGATTAGGAAGTGAATCATCTCCCATCTGCTAACAGGGCCAATGTGATATTCAGACATAGAGTGCATGGGAGTCTGCTGAAGCAAGTCTTGTAATTTTTACATCGTAATCAAGGTGACTCAGTCCACTCGTAAAATAAAAATGTAATGGCAGATTATCCAGGTTTATGTGTGTAACCAACCAGCTCAGGTACTTGGTAGGACTTCATGTTTGGTGGAAGTTTGTGGATTGAATTGTGACTGAAATATATGTAACTGATATGCCACATTGTGTTGGGTACATGTGAATGTTATGGGTAGAAATTGGAGGTCAATATTTCCGTGCAGAGATGATTGTGGAAGCAGGTCTGTCATAAACAGCATTGACCGAAATATTGGAATAGCCAGGAAGGTCAGGCATAACAGTGTTAAGGTGCTAGCTGTCGATAGCATTTGTGTCCACCAGCTGATCAATAGACATAGCAGAATAATACAAGAATAGGATATGTGTTGCTAGTGTTGAGGTGTCAAGTAGTCAAGTAGGATCAGGATGCATCTCCTTATGCCAGGGAGTAAGATCCTTACTCAAAACAGCCTAGAATTGTTAAAAAAAATTTATTGCTCAGATTGATTACACACAATCTTGATTTAAGCTGGAAGTTGAACCATAATTGACATTCATACTTCGTTTGGCCTACGAAAAGATCAAAGAAAGATTTTACTACCATAATGAAACCTTTTTGGAAAGGTGAATATTCATCATCACCAACTATCTTACTTGAACACATCCAAGGACCTCTCTTATAGTATTCTCGTGAATTATTATACGAATTTCAAAGCTATTTTATGGAGGTGAACATTTATCACTTGGAGGTTTGGAGTTAATGACACCTTTTATGCCTTGAACACTTTCAGTAGTATCCTTCTGTAGAACATACTCAAAGGTCTGAGCCATTAGTTGTGTAAATATGCATGGTGCCCTCCAGTCTACGTTGCCTATTCATTTACACTAAAGAGCATTTTGGTAATCTGGTGTATTATTGTGAAGTCACTTTTTTGGTGGTAACAAATGCTGCAATAGAGAAACTACCTAATTTCCAAACTATTACATAGCAGAATGCCTCATTTCAGTGCACTCACTCCAGAACAATTTCAACAGATGTGGTGTGTTGAAGGAAACCCATATGTTACTGCTGTTACCTGCTGGATTCAGGAAAGGTTTCATATAATACCTGATATTTTCTGCAAGTCTATCATGTCACAGCTACAGCATATGTTGAAGATTCTTTGACAGTTCTTGATTCTAGTCTAAAGCACTCTACTAGTCATAACTGTATAGTAATTGTAATAAACTAGTTGCCTATACAACCCATGAATCTTGATAATCTGAACATTGGAATGTGGATTGACTCCCATGAATGGCAACACTTAACAGATGCATGAAGGTGATGTGTTGGCAGAAGAGCCAACACCGTGTTGCTAGAGGAGGCCAAAATGCACGCGTTTAAGCTCACGCAGACTGGCATGAGGTCTGGAACAATTAAAGGAGTTGAGTCTAATAAATAAAGTACGAAGCTCTTGGAATACTTAACTTTAATCCATAATTGGAGAAAATCAGTCTTGATGATACATAATTACAATCTCAATATAAACTGGTAATGGCGCCTTGCTAGGTCGTTGCAAATAACGTAGCTGAAGGCTATGCTAACTATCGTCTCGGCAAATGAGAGTGTAGTTTGTCAGTATAGCATCGCTAGCAAAGTCGGCTGTATAACTGGGGCAAGTGCTAGGACGTCTCTCTAGACCTGCCGTGTGGTGGCGCTTTGTCTGCAATTACTGACAGTGGCGACACGCGGGTCCGACGTATACTAATGGACCGCGGCCGATTTAAAGGCTACCACCTAGCAAGTGTGGTGTCTGGTGGTGACACCACAGAAGGAATTAGTCATAACTGTATAGTAATTGTAATAAACTAGTTGCCTATACAACCCATGAATCTTGATAAACTGAACATTGGAGTGCGGATTGACTCCAATGAATGTCGACACTTAACAGATGCATGAAGGAATTTATTTGCAAACCTGGTAACCTGGAAGTTGTTGTACATTTATTGGTGGGGGCATAGTTGTGAAAGTAAACAAAAAAAAAAAAGTCCTTTTCTAAGTGCATATCTTTGGGGAGGAGCTTGTAAAGTTAACGAATGGGGACTCTCTTCTCAATTCGATGTTATCCTCATTTTCTGTTCAACAGACAGTGCATAAGTGTGGAAAGTGTTCTGCCATGATGTTTTACACTAGCACAATTGACATGTGGTTATATCTTTCACACTGGGAAACCTATTTGTCCTCATTAAAGAAAGAAAATTGCAGAGAGCATTTCTTCTGCTCTTCAAGGCTCTAGGTTCTTAATAGTTTGGTTCCTTTTTCTGCCGTCCTCTCATATGAGGTTGATATCACAAAATACCAACCGGTTACAGACTGTCTGGATCTGAAGAACCATTAACATTACCAGTGTCATCCCAATTTGTTTTCAAGACCCCAGCAGATTGTTTGTTATCAAAACATGACATTCTGACCTCACCTGTACCTCAATCAAAAGATTCTGGCTCATTTTGTTATGTAGATGCAGTAAGAAATCTCCGTTAACTATAGTCAGATTAAAATTACTTGATAGTTGGTGCTTCATGCTTTGCGGCTTGTTTCCTTCAGAGTGCTCAACATCAGGCCCAAACCGTTTGCTGTTGCAAAACTATCACAACAGTTGGTTAGTTCACTTTCAAGTCCTTACCCAGTTTTTTTTCCTTGCTGTGTTTGGATCTAGATTCCTGGGTTTGGACCTTTTATTTAGTGTTTCATCACATGTGATAACCACACCAAAAACCAACCAACCCCCCCCCCCCCCCCCGACACACACACAATACTAATTAAATACACATGTTTCTTAGATAGCACTAACCATACTACTGGATCCTTCTGCACGAGATGTGATGTGGCACCATTCGTTCAGTTGTTACAATTACAGAGATTGGTTTAGATTAGATAAGCTTTGCACAACATTGTGCAAAGTTAAATTTTTAAAGGCTACCATTCATGATTGTGGCTGGGTCACCATAGCAAAGGATATAACCAGTTGCCGTAAAGTAGCTTACCATAACACAGTGCTTAGTGTAAAATTTTGATGTGTAGATGTCCGTAGGTTCGAACCTCATCAAATAAAGAGACATTTTTATTTCTAAATCTGATCAAAAGACTTTGATTATTAGTTCTATTGAATTAATTGGTTTAAATGTAATATATTTATTTTATTTCTAATACTTTGCTGTAACATTTTCATCATTGTATTAACTTTTCTACTTTGTCTTACTTATCTTCCTATCACTCTTTATTCATTTGGAATCTGCATGTGTCGCCTATAATCTGAAACAAAGTGCCAACCAGGAAAGCTCATTGATTGGTCCCAATATCTTGTCTCAAAACACAATTTTCAAATCTTGTTCTTGTTTTCTTCAGTCCAAAGACTGGTTTGATGCAGGTTTCTTAACAACACATGGATACCATATACTGTCAATTCTACTTTTACACAACTGAAATTGAATACTGCACATTGTTCACTTAAATAATTTACCCTTAAGTGTGTGTGTGTTGTAAGAAGTACAACAGCGACAAATGTGGCTGCGAACTTCTTATGTCATTACCACATGTAGTTCAAAGTGTTGCATTCAAACTTTTCTCCTTCCCCACAATTCCTCTCTGAACTTCCATTATTGGTTGTGACTGGTTTGGCATGATACCCTCTTTCTTGTAGGTACTAAAATGGTCTCACTAAAAGAGCAAGACAGGATATTCATTATCAAGAATGCAAGAGGGAAAGAATTCATCAACAAAGATAATGACAGGGGGAACCACAGAGGCCTGATGTCTATCGTTCACTTCCAACAATAATCTCCGTATATCTGCAAGATGTAAAAAATCAATACTGCTAAATCCGCTTTGTTCTATCCTCTCTCTTGAATCAATTACCACTTGACTCATCATTCTTGTGAGGGACTTTCTGCTGCAGAATTATTTCCTAGGTTGACAGATGTAACCATGACCCTTAGCTACTGGAGGGGTCTATCAGACAGCCTTTTCATTTTTTTATGTACAAAACCACTTCATTGGTGAATGTATATTTTCATGGCTTCCTGTTGTTTGTTACACTTCTTGGAAACAGACTTTATGGGAATTTTAAATACACCATTTCTGGTACCGCGCGCCACGGTATTTGAATCCGTGTCAGACCCATAGAGGTCTCTGCTGTGGCGGCGCACATCTCCTGGCCCGCTTTTAGTGTGGGGGCGCCACAGTGGAACACATAGTCATAGCGGCCAATAGCGGTGCCCCCGATAGCATACTTAAATGCCGGCCACTCGCTCAGCCAGTCAGTCTAATCTCACTTAAGTCGGGTTACACCTCGCTTTGCGCTAGACTGCTTACTTCCAAGTTTGTGTACGAGTTTGTTTCCTTCTGACTCTGTTGTTCAGTCTTGTTGTATTCGTTCCGTCCTATGTTGGTCATGTCGGTCCTCTTCCTTAATGTTGTTGCTTGGGGGCCTCTCCGCAGGTCCCGTCGCACCTTCCATCTTTGCTACCCCGCGACCGTCCTGGTCGCAGTTATGACATTTTCGCAACGAGGTAGACATTGATCATTCTTGGTATGGAGGCGAAGATGGTCTGTCTGTTGGAGCAACAGCAGCAGCTCATGCAGCAGCAGCCAGTCCAGTTAGACATCTTACAAAAGTCACTGCAGTTGCTAACAGACAAAGTCGATGCCCAGGACGCTTTACTGCACCAGCTTCCGGGTCCACAGGTGTCCAATGTTTTCCCGTGTCCGCCGTCGTTTCCACCCTTTAATGATGCTAAAGAAGACTGGGAAACCTACTTACATAGGCTGAAACAACATTTCACAGCTTTTCAAGTCATGGACCAATCCTTGCAGTGGTTGTTGTTTTTGTCTTGGGCCTTGTAACAACGGTTTAATCTACTGACTTATCCCGCTCGTTCGGGATCTGATAGCAGCCCAAATGGATAATAATTAATGTGACCGTGTACCTAATGGGGCTGGCAATCGGATTGGACTGCTACGGAGTTGTTACATTCCATTTTGTCCTTCTCGAATGCTGTAATAATAAAATGTCTAGTGGCAAGAAGAACAACAACACAGCTTCATTAATCAACGACCTATATTCATCACAAAACACCAAAGTAAGGAGACAGCCACTGCCTTCGTCGTACAAATTTAATAACGGCTAATCTCAGCACAGGCCGCTTTGTTATTCATTATCGTCACACGCAAATTTTAATCACTGTCTCCAACACTGCAATCCAAATAATGCCGGCGCGGTAGACGCGAAAATACAAATATCGGCCCTGAAATATCACTGAATCACACTAGTAATTATACTTTTTCACTTTCCCATATATTTCTAACACAAAGGGGTTAAACCACAGCGATGGCCACTCCCTTTGTCGGTACGGTCTTGCATTCCAGCAACAGACCTCCACCCGGCTCGGCCCGCAGCGCGTACCACACTACTTATGTCTCAACACTCGCTCTCGCTCTCGCCACCCAACACCCGACGCACGACGCACACTATCGACTGTTTGTCCTGTCGACCTGTGCTGTCGCAAAACTTATAGTAAGGGCCTACGGACCCCTTACAGCCTCTCCGGACATGTTCTTTCTTCTCCGCAAGTTGGCACCATTGTCTGATCCTGTGGCTCTCTCTTTCCAGGAGATCTGCCTTTAGCTGACAAACTATTATTCCCAATGCTACCACATAGTCACCTCTCGGCTGGAGTTCCACCAGTGCCATAAACAGACTGGTAAATCGTATCGTTCCTGGGTCAAGGACTTGCAGGTCTCAGCCGTCAATGCAATTTTACGTGCACCGATCAGCAGTGTAAGGCTTCGTATGCGGACTCCCTGATCTGGGATGTGGTGGTTCAGCTGGCTCCTGACCCTGAGGTCCATACGCCGGCATTGAAACTCGACAACCCCTCCTTGGAAGAAATTCTCCGCATTTCCCTCTCCTTTGAAATTGCTGAAGCAGCTAACGAGCGTCTTATGGCGTGACCGCAGGTGGCAGCGATCCCGGCGTCACGGCGGGTTCCACCCTCTCGATGTCAATGTGGCCCGGTCGACAGAGGCCAGTGCCATCGGGACTCCTCGTTTTCCAACGTCTCTATGGCATCGGCGCCTTCGGTCGCCCCTCGTCGCCGGTCGTGCAGCCCACTTACATCTTGCCCACAGTGCTTTACTGCCCATTCGTGGGCTGATTGTCCCCACTGCTGGAAAATGTGCACACTGTGTAACAAGGAGGGCCACATCCAATCGGTTTCTTGTAGTCACTAGACTCTATTCAGTCCTACCCCTCCTGAGCCTCAAGATACCGCCCATGCTCTGGAACCAGTCATCCCACAGGATGACCCATCAGCACGGCAGCTTTCCCTCATGCTCCGCATTTTCACAGATGTCAGTTCCACAGCACCTGAACCTCTTTGTCATTGACCATCCATCAGCTGCGAATATTTTTGGCCTGTATGTGTTTAAACTGTTTGGCTTTTAATTTTCTGACGAAATTAAGGTCGTTTCCACGACTGTTCCCCTTCAGGACTTGGACGATCTGTGCTTCACTTTTGCATCGTTGTTTGCACCGTATCTTGGATGTTCTTCCAGCTTTCAAGTGCACATCACCCTTTGGCCAAATGCACAGCCTCGCTTTTTCTGGGTCCGACCCCTTCCGGCAGGAACTAGATCGGCTCCAGGCTGCCGGCATGCTGGAACCTGTCACCTATAGCGCATGGGTGACACCACTGGTGGTCATACGGAAACCCAATGGGTCCCTTCGGCTGTGTGGGGACTTTCACACTACAGTCAATGCTCAGTCCCTTGTTGACACTTACACCATTCCCCGACAAGAAGACCTTCTAGCCACGCTTGCCGGGGGAGAGTATTTTTCCAAGATTGACCTGGCTGAGGCTTACCACCAGTTGCCCTTGGATGCCGAATCTCAGAACGTCATGGTTATCAACACACCTTTAGGATTGTGTAATTACAAGTGCCTTCCCTTTGGTGTCTCTTTGGTGCCAGCCATTTTCAAGTGATTCCTGGACCAGCTTACCCAGCCTATCCCTGCATGTGTGAATTATCTGGATGACATCTTGGTCACTGGGCATTCCCGCCAGGAACATTTGCAAAACCTCAGCGCCTTATTACACGCTCTGTAGTCTGCTGGTCTACGCTGTCGGCTGGACAAGTGTGGTTTTTTTCAACCAGAAGTGGAATACTTGGGCCACTGGCTTGGCAAAGATGGCATTGGCCCTTTGGGTCATAATGTCGGGACCATTGAGGCTCTTCCTCATCCCAAGGACTTATCGGAACTGCAGGTGTTTCTGGGCAAGTTTACTTATTACTTAAAGTTCTTGACCCAGGCTGCCTCCATTGCTCAACCCCTCAATCACTTGCATCACAAAGGGGTACCTTTTGTTTGGACTCCTGCCTGTGACCTAGCCTTTCTCCATTTAAAGGCGATGATGAAGTCCACCCCTTGCCTTACTCCCTTCTCTCTGGACCGCCCCTTGGTTGTGACAGCTGATGTGTCGGCATATGGCATTGGGGCCGTCCTCGTGCACCAGGATGCTGATGGCTCTGAACAGCCCATCGCTTATGCCTCTAAGACGTTGACCCAAGGGCAACGGAACTACTCCCAAATTGAGAAGGAGGCCATGGCGATCGTGTTTGCCATACAGAAATTTCATACCTGTCTCTTTGGGGCAAAATGTACCCTCCTGATGGACCATAAACCCTTGGTTACACTTTTTGGACCCCACTCTCACCTTCCCGAGCAGATGGCTCAATATCTCCAGTGATGGGCATTGTTTTTACGTAATTACAATTACGCCATCCAAAATAAGCCTACTGCCCATCATGCTAATGCGAATGCTTTGTCACGTCTCCCAGCAGATCCCTATCCTGCCTTTGACCAACAGGAGGTCCTCTGCTTTCACACTGATTCCGCCTGCTGGGACCATTGGATGGTCTTCCTCTTATAGCTGCTGACGTTGCTGCGGCTACCCGCCGCGACCCTGTCTTGCGGCAAGTTCTGAACTACGTGGTCCATGGGTGGCCATCCTATGTTACTCTTCGGATGCAGTCCAGGCTCTCTATGGTCAATGATGTCCTTCTGTTGGCCACGGAGTCAGATACCCACCGCGTTGTCATCCCTCCGAAATTGCGGCTTCAGGTGCTCAGTTTGTTACACCACAGGCACTAGGGTATGTCTCGTATGAAAGTTTTGGCTCGTCGGCATGTGTATTGGCCTGGCATCAATGGCATATTGAGCGCCTGGTCCGTGGCTGTACTGTCTGTGCGCGTCACCAGCCAAGCCCCCCGCAGTCATTTGCACACGGGCCTGTGCCTCGCCGGTCCTGGGATCGCATCCATGTCGATTTTCCGGGCCTGTTTTTAGGATCCATGTGGTTACTCATCATTGATGCCTATTCCAAATACCCATATGTTGTCTGAATAGCATCCACCACCACGGAGGCTACACTCATGGCCCTGGCCCAGGTTCTCGCCATTCAGGGCCTGCCCTCACACGTTGGTCTCCGATAATGGTCCCCAATTCACAGCATCCTCCTTCCGCAACTTCTGTCAGGCCAACGGTATCAAGCATATTCATAGATCCCCTTTCCACCCTTCATCCAATGGCGCGGCAGAGAGGCTTGTCCGCACTTTTAAACACCAGTTGACTAAGGCGGTCGACACATCTCCAACCACGTCGGCCCTCACCCTGTTTTTGAGCACCTACTGCACCATGCCAATTGACTGTCACAGTCTGGCAGAGGTCGTTCGTGGACGACAGCCGCGGACCCTGCTCCATTTGGTGCTGCCGTCCTCCTCCCGCCCCCCCTGCGGGTTCGGGGGTTAGAATAGGCCCACGGTATTCCTGCCTGTCGTAAGAGGCGACTACAAGGAGTCTCAAACGTTTCGGCCTTATGTGATGGTCCCCTCTCGGGTTTGACCTCCATCTATCTAAATTATTCCGAAGAGCGAGCCAATTGGGGAAGGGCGCCTTACATGGTGCACTGTATCCTTCGTGCAATTAGACCTTTAGCCGTCTTTCTCGTCGTTGCAATGGTGTCCCGCTCGTTTTCGATCTCTTGGGCGACTACCACGCTGCACTCTGCAGTGTTTCTTTTAACTGTGACGACGACCTTGGCCATTTTTGCACCTAAGATCCAGCACGGTAGCCAGTCCGTTGTGGTGGGGCCGCCATGTACCCTCTTGGTTGTAGCCCCCTGACAACACAGGGATCGCTCTACTGATGCCTGCGCCGTTCACTCCCCACGTATGCCAAGGAGTAGATGCCCATCTCCCTGGGGCATCAGGACTCCCGGCAATGGCCATCCTGCCAGGTGGCCTTTGCTGTGGCTGGGTGGCGCCCGTGGGGAGGGCCCTTGGTTGGAGTAGGTGGCATCAGGGCGGATGACCCGCAATGAAGCGTGGTACATCTTCTGTCGCTGGCGGCCAGCCGTCAGCAGTCTCTAAGCGTTCCAAAGCTCAATTCAAGGCTAATGTGTATGACCCCAAATCGTTCCCCTCCCTGGCCACACCATGGGAGGAACGAAGGGCTATGAATGAGAGTGAAAGATACTCGCCCCGGTATCTCGTCTGTACCAGAGCTGACGGGGAATCTTCTACGTCCGTGAAGCCTCAGTTCTTTGTAGAGCATTTAGAGGACAAGTTTGGGGAGGTGGAGGGCTTGTCCAAGATGCGGTCCGGATCGGTGTTGATGAAAACGGCATCCTCCGCCCAGTCGCGGGCCTTGCTCGCTTGTACTAAGCTGGGGGATGTCTCTGTCACTATCACGCCCCATAAGAGTCTGAACATGGTCCAGGGCATTATCTTTCACAGGGATCTCCTTTTACAGTCCCCCCCCTGCGGGTTCGGGGGTAAGAATAGGCCCGCGGTATTCCTGCCTGTCGTAAGAGGCGACTAAAAGGAGTCTCAAACGTTTCGGCCTTCTGTGATGGTCCCCTCTTGGGTTTGACCTCCTTTTTTCTTCCAAATTTCCGTCGTCAGTGCGTGCCATTTGGGGAAGGACACCTTACGTGGTGTTTTTGTATTGGTCCATCATGCTCCACCATCTTGCATGTTACCTATTGTCGTGTGGGGGGGACTACGCCCAACATCTTCTGGGTGGTCTCCTTCTCGCCTTGTGCGCACTCTTCTTCTTAGCGCCTACGACAACTGTGGACCCTTTAAACACCTAAAATCCAGCACGGTAGCCAGTCCGTTGTGGTGGGGTCGTCATGTACCCTCTTGGTGGTAGCCCCCTGACCACGCAGGGATCGCACTACAGATGCCTGAGCTGTTTCCTCCCCATGCATGCCAAGGAGTATGTGCCCATCTTGTCTGGGGCACGGGGACTCCGGGCAATGGGATATCGGCCAGGTACCCGTTGCTTTGGCTGGGTGGCGCCCTTGGGGAGAGCCCTCGTTCGGAGTAGGTGGCATCTGGGCGGATGTGGCGCAATGAAGCGCAATAAATCACATCATGCTGGTGGTCGCACGGCCACCAGCGTCTCTAAGCGAGGTAGAGTCGACTTCGATGCTGCGCAGTATGACCCTCAGACGTTCCCCTCGTTGGCTGCGCCATGGGAGGGACGCCGATCTAGTGCCAAGCGGGAGCCTTACGTACCGCAATACCTTGTCTGCAGCAGGACTGATGGTGACTCCTTTCTTCTGACGAAGCCTATGTTTTTTGTGGAACACCTGGAGGATAAGTTTGGGGAAGTGGCGGGGTTGTCAAAAATGAGGAATGGGTCCATCCTCCTCAAGACGTCCTCCCCAGCCCAGTCACGAGCGTTGCTCTTGTGTGATAAGCTGGGTGACGTCCCTGTTACCGTCACTCCCCACAGTAGCTTAAATTTGGTCCAGGGGATTATTTACCATCGTGACCTCTTGTTGCAATCCGATGACGAGCTGAGAGCCGACTTGGAACGACGTGGTGTGCATTTTGTCCGTCGTGTCCATCGAGGACCCAAGACAAACAGGGTGGCCACCGGTGCCTTTATCTTGGCCTTTGAGGGTGATGTCTTGCCCGAGAAGGTCAAGGTGATGGTTTACCGTTGCGACGTCAAGCCATACGTGCCTCCCCCGATGCGGTGCTTCCACTGCTGGAAGTTTGGGCATATGTCCTCCCGTTGCCCATCCAGCGCTACATGTCGAGATTGCGGACGCTCCTCTCATCCTGATTCTCCATGTGCACCTCCGCCTGTATGTGTTAACTGTGGGGAGCACCACTCTCCATGCTCGCCGGATTGCCCCGTTCTTCATAAGGAGCGGAAGATCATGGAATTTAAGACCCTGGACCGGCTTACTTATCGAGAGGCTAAACAGAAATATGATAGGTTGTATCCTGCTTCCCTTCGAACATCTTATGCTGCAGCCACGTTATCGTCGCCCGCACGAGCGACGGTTGTCGCTTCATCTGTGCCGCCTTCAGTGGGCCCTCGGGGCCATGTATCTCTGTCTGCCCCCCTCGTGCCTGGGGGCAAGCCTTCCTCTCTTGCCCCCTTAGCAGTTGGGGGCAAACCCTCTTCTGTCGCTCCCCCCAAGCTTACTTTGGGAGTGACATCTGCTCCACAACCGGGAGGCTCGATTCCTCCCCCTCCTTCTCCGGCGGCGTTGCCTCCGCCGGTTCCTCTCTCGCGGAAGGGGTCCCTCGGGGCTCTCCCTTCCTCTGTTTCTTCTCCTTCCCAGCCAGATGTCAGCCAGTGGCTGAAGGTTCCGCCACCTGCTGGTCGTAGGGCTTCTGCGTCGTCGTCAGCCTCCGACGCTCCTTCAGAGAAGCTCTCCCAGCCCTCTCACCCTAAGGGCAGACGCGAGAAGAAGGAACGGAATGCGTCCAAGAAGAAGGACGTTCCGGCGGTTTCAGCACCGCCTGCTGTACATAGTCCTGGCTCCTGGGATGAGGTGGAGATCCTCGCCTCTGCCGCGGATCTCGCCCTCACGGAACCCTTGGGGGCCTCTCCTATGGACTCAGCTGACTCTCCCCCAGTGGCGGCGGTTGGCTCTGAAGCGCTGTCTGCCTCTTAGTCGCATTCACGCCCTCCCAGTCCCTTCCTGCTTCCATTCTCCAATGGAACTGCGGCGGTTATTTCCGCCACTTGCCAGAGCTCCGGATGCTTCTGAGTGATTCCCCTGTTCTCTGCATTGCTCTGCAGGAAACTTGGTTTCCTGCACTGCGGACCCCCGCCCTTCGCGGTTATCGGGGATACTATAAGAACCGTGCTGCCTGTCAACGAGCGTCAGGTGGGGTTTGCCTCTTTGTTCACCACTCTGTCTGTAGCTCGCCAGTACCCCTTCAGACGCCTTTAGAGGCAGTTGCTGCCAGGGTTGAGCTCTCGCCGGCTATTACTGTTTGCTCTGTTTACATTCCTCCGGATGGGGAGCTCCCCCGCCATGTCTTGGCTGCGCTGCTGGCTCAACTCCCGCCACCATTGCTGCTTCTGGGCGATTTCAATGCCCACAATCCTCTATGGGGTGGGACTGTCTCCGATGATCGCGGTCGGGCCGTGGAGCATGTGTTGGCTCAGCTCGACCCTAGCCTCTTGAACACCGGTGCTCCCACGCATTTCAGTGTGGCCCATGGCTCGTTCTCGGCCATCAATCTCTCTATTTGCAGCCCTGGACTTGTCCCATCCCTCCACTGGAGGGTGCATCCTGACCTATGTGGCAGTGACCATTTTCCCATCTATTTGTCACTGCCACAGTGTCATTCTTCTGGGCGCTTGCCCCGCTGGGCTCTCCACAGGGCTGACTGGCCAGCTTTTACTTCCGCTGTAACCATTGCGTCTCCCCCACAGGGTGACATTGACGAGGCCCCCCCTGCGGGTTCGGGGGTTAGAATTGGCCCGCGGTATTCCTGCCTGTCGTAAGAGGCGACTAAAAGGAGTTTCAAACGTTTCGGCCTTATGTGATGGTCCCCTCTCGGGTTTGACCTCCATCTATCCAAATTATTCCGAAGAGCGAGCCAATTGGGGAAGGGCACCTTACATGGTGCACTGTATCCTTCGTGCAATTAGACCTCTTGCCGTCTTTCTCGTCGTTGCGATGGTGTCCCGCTCGTTTTCGATCTCATGGGCGATTACCACGCTGCACTCTGCAGTGTTTCTTTTAACTGTGACGACGACCTTGGCCATTTTTGCACCTAAGATCCAGCACGGTAGCCAGTCCGTTGTGGTGGGGTCGCCATGTACCCTCTTGGTTGTAGCCCCCTGACAACACAGGGATCGCTCTACTGATGCCTGCGCCGTTCACTCCCCACGTATGCCAAGGAGTAGATGCCCATCTCCCTGGGGCATCGGGACTCCCGGCAATGGCCATCCTGCCAGGTGGCCTTTGCTGTGGCTGGGTGGCGCCCATGGGGAGGGCCCTTGGTCGGAGTAGGTGGCATCAGGGCGGATGACCCGCAATGAAGCGTGGTACATCGTCTGTCGCTGGCGGCCAGCCGTCAGCAGTCTCTAAGCGTTCGAGAGCCCATTTTAAAGGTAACGTTTATGACCCCAAATCGTTCCCCTCCCTCGCCACACCATGGGAGGAACGACAGGCATTGCGTGACACTGAGACGTATTCGCCCAGATATCTTGTCTGTACCAGAGCTGATGGGGAATCTTTTCTATCCGTGAAGCCTCAGTTCTTTGTAGAGCATTTAGAGGACAAGTTTGGGGAGGTGGAGGGCTTGTCCAAGATGCGGTCCGGATCGGTGTTGATAAAAACGGCATCCTCCGCCCAGTCGCGGGCCTTGCTCGCTTGTACTAAGCTGGGGGATGTCTCCGTCACTATCACGCCCCATAAAAGTCTGAACATGGTCCAGGGCATTATCTTTCACAGGGATCTGCTTTTACAGTCCGACGACGAGCTGCGCGCCAACTTGGAGCGCCGAGGTGTCCATTTCGTCCGGCGCGTCCACCGGGGTCCGAGGGATCGTCAAGTTGCCACCGGTGCCTTCATCTTGGCCTTCGAGGGTGACACGTTACCTGAGAAGGTCAAGGTGATGGTGTACCGTTGTGATGTCAAGCCGTATATCCCTCCCCCGATGCGGTGCTTCAAGTGTTGGAAGTTCGGCCACATGTCTTCCCGCTGTGCTTCCGACCTCGTCTGTCGCGATTGCGGTCGACCTTCCCATCCTGATCATCCCTGTGCGCCGCCTCCAATCTGTGTGAACTGTGGTGCGCACCATCCGCCTTGCTCGCCAGACTGTCCGATCCTGCAGAAGGAGCGGACGATCATGGAAATAAAGACTATCGACCGCCTGACGTACACTGAGGCGAAGCGGAAATATGATCGGCTTCATCCGGTGCGCATGCCAGTTTCTTATGCCGCCACTGTCACTTCTTCTCCACTTCCATCCGCTCTGGTCACCTCTCAGAGTCGAAGTCCCACACCTGCCCCCTTGATGGTGGGGGGCACTAAACCTCCTGTTGCTCCTGCTCCATCTACTTCAGGAGCAACACCCCCCCCAACCATCGGGGACATCAGTCCCCCCTTCCCAGCCGGAGAAGCGTAAGACTTCTTCGGCTCCTCTCTTAAGGAAGGGGTCCCTTGGGGACCTTCCTTCGCACGCTCCAACAGGTTCCAAAACCGACGGCCGCAAGTGGCTCAAACAACCGTCAGTCCCTGGTCGTCGGGACACACGATCATCGTCTGTCCCTGAGACTGACCCAGTGACGCCCTCCAAGCCTGAACCACCAAAGGCACAGCGCGCGAAGCAGCAGAAGAAGAAACTCCCCAAGGCTACCGACGTTGCGGTGGCACCCATTCCACCGCTGCCTACAAGCTCTGCGTCTGAGGACGAGGTGGAGATCCTGGCGTCCGCTGAGGACCTCGATCTCGCCAGTCCCTCCGACGCCATGGAAAGCACTGGCACAGGTGCTCACTTGGAGGCAGCGGGTGACCCAGTGGCGTAATCTGCCTTCCCTGTCCCGTCACGCCTTTCCCAGCAATGGCCAGTACCATCCTCCAGTGGAACTGCAGCGGTTTCTTCCACCATTTCGCTGAGCTCCGCCAACTTATCAGCCGTCATCCTTTCCTTTGCATTGCTCTGCAGGAAACTTGGTTTCCAGCAATGCGAACCCCCGCCCTCCGTGGCTATCGGGGTTATTTTAAGAACCGGGCAACTTACGAAAGGGTGTCTGGTGGCGTCTGCATATATGTCCTGAACTCTCTTCACAGCGAGTTTGTCCCTCTACAAACAGCTTTCGAGGCTGTCGCTGTTCGGGTGTGGACGCCACAGGCTATCACCGTCTGCAGTATTTACCTTCCACCTGATGGTACTGTCGCGCAGCATGTCCTGGCTGCTCTGATAGCACAACTGCCGCCACCTTTTTTGCTGCTGGGCGATTTCAATGCCCACAACCCTCTATGGGGTGGGACTGTCTCCGATGATCGTGGTCGGGCCGTGGAGCATGTGTTGGCTCAGCTCGACCTTAGCCTCTTAAACACCGGTGCTCCCACGCATTTCAGTGTGGCCCATGGCTCGTTCTCGGCCATCGATCTCTCTATTTGCAGCCCTGGACTTGTCCCATCCCTCCACTGGAGGGTGCATCCTGACCTGTGTGGTAGTGACCATTTTCCCATCTATTTGTCACTGCCACAGTGTCATTCTTCTGGGCGCTTGCCCCGCTGGGCTTTCCACAGGGCTGACTGGCCAGCTTTTACTTCCGCTGTAACCATTGCGTCTCCCCCACAGGGTGACATTGACGAGGTGGTCCGTGTTTTAACCACGTCCATCGTTTCAGCGGCCGAGGCTACCATCCCCCGTTCCTCTGGCCTCCCTCGGCGGAAGGCTGTCCCCTGGTGGCCGCCGGAGATTGCTGAGGCTATTCGCGACCGTAGGCGGGCTCTCCAGCGTCATAGGCGGCACCCGTCTCTGGAGACCCTCATCGCCTTTAAGGGGCTCCGTGCCTTCGCCCGTCGACTTATTGCACGGCGTAAGCAGGAGTGCTGGGAGAGGTACGTCGCCTCCCTGGGCTCCCGTGTCTCGTCCTCGCACGTGTGGTCCCGTATCCGGCGGATTTATGGCTCCCAGACCCCTGTGGGTGTCCCTGGGCTCTCCTTGGACGGCGCTGTCTGCACGGACGCTGCCGCCATTGCTGAACGGCTAGCCGCGCACTTTGCTCAGAGCTCTGCGACTGCATCCTATCCCCCCGCCTTTCGCTCTCTAAAGGAGCGAGCCGAGCGGACGCCGTTCTCCTTCCACACGCGTCATTATGAAACATACAATGCTCCTTTCAGCGAGAGGGAACTCCTCGCTGCCCTCGCCGATTGCCCTGATACAGCACCAGGACCGGACTGCATCCATGCGCAGATGCTGAAGCATCTCTCCAGGGACTGCCAGACACACATCCTCGCCATCTTTAACCGCATTTGGAACGAGGGCGTGTTCCCGTCGCAATGGCGAGAGGGTCTTATTGTCCCCATCGTGAAGCCCGGTGCGGACCCACTGGCGGTGGACAGCTATCGTCCCATTACCCTCACCAACGTTTTGTGCAAATTGCTCGAACGTAAGGTGGGGCGGCGTTTGTGTTGGGTCCTTGAGTCGCGCGGTCTCCTCGCTCCATCCCAGGGTGGCTTCCGTCGGGGCCGGTCTGCAGTGGACAATTTGGTGCGGCTGGAATCTGCTGTCCGTACGGCTTTTGCCCGACGTCAGCACCTTGTTGCTGTATTTTTCGATCTGCGGAAGGCGTATGACACCACATGGAGGCATCACATCCTCGCCACGTTGCATGGGTGGGGTCTTCGTGGTCGGCTCCCGGCTTTTCTTCAAAGCTTTTTATTGCGCCGCTCTTTCCGGGTGCAAGTCGGTGCCACCTCTAGTTCCTCTTATATACAGGAACATGGGGTCCCGCAGGGCTCGGTGTTGAGTGTCTCGTTATTTCTAGTGGCCATTAATGGTCTGGCTGCAGCAGTGGGGTCGTCGGTGTCTCCTTCTTTGTATGCCGACGACTTCTGCATCTCATTTAGCTCCACGACTACGGGAGTCGCCGAACGCAGGTTGCAAGTCGCCGTTCGCAAGGCAGCATCATGGGCTCTGGCTCATGGTTTTCAGTTCTCTGCTGCCAAGACTCGGGTTATGCACTTCTGCAGGCGTCGGACGGTCCACCCTCATCCTGAACTTTACCTCGACGGCCACCTGCTTGACGTGGTGGACACTTGCCGCTTCTTGGGACTCGTGTTTGATGCCCGGCTCACATGGGTTCCTCATGTTACTCAGCTGAAGCAAAAATGCTGGCGGCACCTCAACGCCCTCCGCTGCCTTAGCCACACGTCTTGGGGTGCAGATCGCTGCACGCTACTGCAATTGTACAGAGCCCTTGTGCAGTCCCGGCTTGATTATGGGAGCCTGGCCTATGGGTCTGCGTCACCCTCAGTGTTGAAGTTGTTAGACCCCATACCCCACTGTGGGGTCCGGCTTGCAACTGGCGCTTTTCGTACGAGCCCCGTGGATAGTTTACTGGTGGAGGCCGGGGTTCCCCCGCTGCGGTTTCGCCGCCATCGACTGCTCGCCGACTATGCTGTCCACGTGCATTGCTCGCCAGGCCATCCCAATCGTCGCCTGCTTTTCCCTGCCATGGTCCTCCATCTGCCCGAACGACGACCTAGGTCTGGGCTTTCCGTCGCTGTCCGAGTTCAGTCCCTGCTGTCGGACTTGGGTTCATTCCCTCTTCCGCCTCCCTTCCGGGTCCATGCACCTACGCCTCCCTGGTGTTTGTCCCGGCCGTCCGTCCGTCTGGACTTGGCACAGGGACCCAAGGACTCGGTTCCGCCTGTGGCCCTCCGTCGCCGATTTCTTGCTCTCCTCGCCTCATTTTCGGACTGTGAGACTGTCTACACTGATGGTTCCCTGGTTGATGGTCGCACTGCCTACTCTTTTGCTCATGGTGCCCATGTTGAGCAGCGCTCTTTGCCGGCTGGCAGCAGTATTTTTACTGCAGAGCTGGTGGCCATATTGCGCGCTCTTGAGCATATGCGTTTCTGCTCAGGTAGGTCCATCGTGATCTGCAGTGACTCCCTGAGCAGCCTTCAGGCCATCGACCGCTGCTATCCCTCCTCTCCTCTGGTGTCCTCCATTCAGGAATCTGTTTCCATCATTGCCCGTTCTGGTCGTTCGGTGGTCCTGGTTTGGACGCCCGGTCATGTTGGCATCCCAGGGAACGAACGTGTAGACAGGCTGGCCAAAGGGGCGATCGACGCCCCGGCTTTGGAGATCGGCCTTACGGCTCGCGACCAGCAGCTGGTGTTGCGCTGTAAGCTGAGTGGGATGTGGGTTGCTGAGTGGCGTGGCATGACAGCCCCGAATAAACTGCGGGCTGGCAAGGAGACGACCGATGTGTGGCGTTCCTCCCTGCAGGCATCTCGCAGGGACTCGGTAGTCCTGTGTCGGCTGCGCGTCGGCCATACATACCTGACGCACGGCCATCTGTTGCGTCAGGAGGATCCCCCCTTGTGTCGGTGTGGGTCCCGGCTGACGGTCGGCCACATTTTGCTGGAGTGTCCTCGACTGCGCACACTTCGGCAATCTTTTAATCTCCCGGGCACTTTGGCTTTGGTTTTATCCGACGATGCCTCCATGGCTGACAATGTTTTACATTTTATCCGTAGTAGTCGTTTTTATGGTTCGATTTAGGGAGGTCCTGCACCTTTCCCTTTCTGTGTCTTTTGTCCTTGTGTCTGTTGCTGTTCTGGTGTGCCGTCAGATGGTTGACTCTTTCCCTTTTTTGTTCTCTAGGTCAGTCAACCAGTCTCCAGCCATCCTCCTTTCTTCTGTTTCTTTCTGTCTGGTGTTCCTCTGTCCTGTTCTTGTCTGTAGTGTTTCTTGCTGAATTTGTGTTCTTTTAGCGCCTGGGGGGACGTCTCGTCCCCCTTTGGTTTTTATCCGCTCCGTAGATTTTCGGCTCGCCTGATTTTGGAATGGGGGACTGCTGACCTTGGCTGTTTAGTCCCCCTTAAACATCCCAACAACCACCACCACTCCTCCTCCCGCCCCCACTCCCGGCCCTCGCAGCGGTATGCCCCTGGCACGGCCGTGTGGGCCCGCAAGTACGGGCGCAAGGTGGGTTGGACAACGGGAATGATCGTCACAGCCCATGGGCAGCATGTTACGTCGGTGCAGACGTCAGAATGGGTAGAGCGCTGCCATCATAATCAGCTCCACCCTCGTGCTGCCACGGGACTCGCGCCGCAGCCTCTTTCCCTACCTCCTTCGGGTACGGAAGTGGTCCTTGAGGCACTGTCGCAGCCCCCAGCTGGCGTCTCCCCGTGGGCCTGCCGCCAGCCCTCTCCACCTCCTAGTGGATCAGCGGCTCCCTCCCCCACCCTAGACTCTGGATCAGCTGTCATGGGTACCGCAGGCATCCCTTCCTCCCCGTCACGAGCAGTTCATACGCCCAGTTCCTCTTCCTATTGCCACCCACCTCAGCACCATCTGGGGCGTTTCTCCCCCTACACACAAGTTTCAGGGGGGAGGGATCTGGTACCGCGGGCCGTGGTATTTGAATCCGCGCCAGACATCATGGACGTCAAAGACCCATAGAGGTCTCTGCACCATCGCACCTTAAGCTGTGGTGGTGTGCGCCTCCTGGCCAGCTTTTAGTGTGGGGGTGCCACAGTGGAACACGTGGTCATAGGGGCCAATGTCAGCACCCCCAATAGCATACTTAAACAGCAGCCACTCGCTCAGCCAGTCAGTCTAATCTCGCTTACGTCGGATTACACCTCGCTTTGCGCTAGACTGCTTACTTCCTGGTTTGTGTACATGTTTGTTTCCTTGTGACTCTGTTGTTTGGTCTTGTTGTATCCGTTCCATCCTATGTTGGTCATGTCCTTCCTATTCTGTTATGTTGTTGTTCGCGGGCCTCTCCGCGGGTCCCGCTGCACCTTCTGTCTTTGCTACTCCACGACCGTCCTGGTCGCAGTTACAACACCATTGTTTAAGAAATTCAAACTTTTGAAAAACAAAACACAGAAAAATTTGCTGTTTATTTTTATTTTGTGTGTTATTAAAATAATAGCACATATTTACTTCTCTACTCACTCACATATTATCATCAGGAAAATAGCATTACAGATTTGCAACATAGCTGTATCGAAAAACATGTTTTAGTTAAGACAAATTAGTAAACTCAAAGCTGATTCCAAATACAATTGTCTTTTTCAGCCTTAGAGTGGTTATTCCACTGTTTAATTCAGTCAAGGGAGAAATTTTGCCAAATTCTTAATTTGAAAATTTGGACAAAAGTAATTACTATATGTATTCTTCTGTGGCCCTGAAGCAAATTTTAATCACTTTCAGCTTGCATGCTTTTCACGCAGACCCTCTTAAAATTCTGCAACCAAATCATAACACTGAACTGTTGACACAGATATCTTGTTTTCCACTTCAAACAAGGACGACAAAAAGTTGACTTTTTCATTTTTCAAAACAATATTTTTATATCTGAAGCTCATATTTTCAAAACACCAAGTTTGGTCTGAGACTTTGTCTTGTAGCTGCCTGGACTACGACTGATTCTGCAGTGTCGAATTGCCTTGTTCTTACATTAGTTTCCTCCTTCGAAAGTATCTTTCTGTTCTTACTGAAGAAGTACACTTCTCCATTGTAGACATCTATTACATTTACTTCACTTTCAGTTTCCTTCTCCGAATCAGTTTCGTGATCACTAAATACTTGCAGTAAGGATGATTATCACTGTTATCAAAGTTTTCATCTGAGAATTCACTGATGTATTCTTTAACATCCACATCTGTCTTGGATAGAAAACATTGAATAGAAGGTTTAGCCTTCCTCTTAATGGAGAAATGATAATGTTCAACAAAAACACGACACGCAAACACTGTGGTATATCTTTGAGACCTTCCGAAACCCAAAAACCAGAAATAAATTGTAACAACAATGCCAGATTTATGGCAAGTGTAGCTTGCTGTCCAATACAAAGGCACACAAAAGAGTCTACTTCACCTCAGAGGGGTGTGTGAAATATCGTAAGACAAAAGAACTGTTGCGGTCAGAGACGCTATCCATAGTAGTCGAGGGTTAACAATCTTAAAAACATTTGTATGCCACTGATCCAACCTATTATGGCTGTTTATACTGAACTTATCCTCCCATAATTATTATTATGCCTTGTGGGGTACAAGAGCCCTGGTTCCTGGCAGTCGGATAGAAAATTTCATAACTGAGGTTAAGTAATATTTGGTCTGTATGTCCTCAGCACCTAGTAGACATTCATCAGGAACCAAAGCTAATAAACTCTGGTTCTTGTAGAAGGCTTTGGAAAGCTTGAATAACGTCCTTGCAATAGTTTGGTAATATCCTGTGCCTTTTGTCAAATATATGATAATCACTTCCACGGGACTACATGGATTGGCAGAAACTATAATTTCTTTTGAACTGTGTATCCAAGGAAATGGGCAAGACTTCTAAAAATCAGATTGTTTGAAATTTCTAAGCATGGTATTGTTTGATATGAGATTAAATTGGTTGTGACCGGTAGGCTGAAAGGAACACATGACAGGAGATGGGACACTTGCAATCAAGAGGCTGGATAATGGTAGCCAATTCCCCTTCTAAGGCCCTGTGGATCAACCTCCAGCTTGCGACCAGTGGGCACAAGGGAGCCAATGAGTAATCAAACTGTTCAGCCCAAGTGCTAGTGTGCATTCCAAAACACTTGAAACTTCCTAGCAAGGTAGGAAGAGTTTGAACTGAAAACAGCTGCAGTATTGTTCCTGCAAGTTTTTACTGATCTCTCTAACTCTATGATGAATATTTTGCGTCTTCATTATGACATCCATCATTGCTTACTGCTGTTTTAGCTTCCTCTATTGATCACCAACTTTTTGTTCCACTTCATTTGGAATGGAAGAACATTGACAAAATGGTGTTCTGAGTCTGACGGGATGAGGGATGTGGCATCCCTGGTATCACAGGGTGGCTTCTCCTGAGATTTTTTGTTTCTTTTTTCTCTTCAACTACTTTAGAACACTGGAACACTAGAGGGCTTACCTGCTATGGCGGTAGGACCTGATGAGGAGCTGACAGCCTGGGAACCTGCAGTCCATGTGCCCTCCAGCCACTGGCTGGTGTCACGTTGTTGTGCAACCTACTGGTTTTGTTTGCACTAACAAAATTATAAAATGGAATTAGGCAAATGAAACTATACTTGTGTGTAAATTCTTCAAATTTAGTGGTTTTGGATAGTAACAAATTAGATTCCATTTGACAATGAGGTGCTATTGCAGTACAGTTGGAGAGCCTCTGCAATGCTGTTAGTTTTTGGGGAATAACAAGTGGGCTGCAGCCTAAGGAAGAGACAATGACAAAATTGCAAAACACAAATAAACATCAAATATTAAACTGGATGATATGGTAAGTCTATTAGGACAGGGATGTACACTGACAAGTACAGAGGCTAATATTATACACAGTGTCACAAATGTAACTGGAAAAAGGAGAGCAGTCAGAGGAAGCAGAGCATGCACAGTCACCAATAAACATGTACCAGTGTCCTTGTGAAGAGCACCAGAACATTCAGAGGAACGAATTCTTCACATTTAATAGTTTTTGGTTAATTGATATTCAGACTGACTTCAGTGTTCAAAGTGATGCACTGAAGTGACTGTTAGTATGTGGTGCTGCCACATTGGGCACATTCACACACAGATGGCTCATAATATGCTGAATCTCTTAATACCTTACCCAGCCGAGAACAGCAGCCAAAAGACAACATTACATGTTCTGCCTGCCCCCTTCGCAACTATCACGTCACTGACATCCTTCATCAAGAATTACTGCATGCCACACAACCATTCCAAATATAATTTAGCTTTCCAAAGATTGCAAACATGTACAATATCTACCTTATAAATCTCCTCCACGAATTTCTGGTTGAATGAACACAAAGACAAAACCTTGGCAAATAAGTTAAATAATTTCCAGGTTTCAAAATATGAGACGAAGGGGAGAGAGAATTTATGGGTTTTACATTCCTCAGTTAGGAACTTTGAGGATGTGGTGGTGGTGGTGGTGGCAGGTGGGGGTGGGCGGTGGTGGGGAGTGACCAGCAACTCAATTCACATAAAATGTTCAGCCGCTTCATGAAAGCTCATACTCTTGTACCATCATTCTCCACTAATTGTTTTTTTTTCCTTTCTTTATTTCTTTCTTTTACATTAAGAGAACTGTGCTGGCATTTAAAGCATCATCTGCATCAGGACCAATATATATTTTTAATCATCTCCAGAGTTTTGGTCATTGTCTGATATTATGTAGAAATTTGTCTGTAAAATGCTCACCCTCTTCACCTGTCAGAAAAAGAATTATAACTTGTTTTTGCTGAGATGCATAACTTTAATGCAATTGTTGGACTCTGATAATCCTTAATGAGCATCTGGTACAAAATCTTTCCTGTACTTGTATGTACTGAATTTCAAAATCACACTCTTGAAGTGCTAACATCCGATGAGTTGCTCTGCTGTTCATTGGTTACCAATTTAGTAAGAATGAAGGTGTCCTACAACCCGAAACAATGATAACATCTTCCCATAAGTAACAGAGAAACTTTGGCATGGAAAGGGCATTTATTCCTGTAATTATATACTTCCTCTCAGAGTACACAAGTGCACGACTTGGGAATGTGACAGTAGAATTTTCTTTGACTCAGTTAACCTCATTTAACTGATACATTTCTGTGCCAAGGGAAAAGTAAGTGGAATCAGTATCAAGGTAATATTTGGTGCTTAAGTCAGGATGATAAAGTAGTGGTGCCTCACACAGCTGGTTTTCAATGTTTTATGATGTTACTTAATCCATTTCCAGATGGAGATACAGGTGAAGATAAACAAAATCAAGGATGGAAATGATGTTAGCAATTGCAGAAACCGAGAAGACTTTAGTTGTCTACAGCACTTTGGTGCAGGAAAATTTCTTACTGCTTCCATTTTTGTCAGGTCAGGTTCTATTTCTCACAAAGAAAGTATATGTCTAAAGAATTTAATCTGTGATTTTGTGAATTCTTATTTATGCACCGTTACTGTGACTCTAGCTCTGCTAACTGCTTAAAGTACATGGCATACAATTACTAAATGCCTCCCCCCCAATGCAGTACCAATTAGAAAGTCATCTACATAGTGTTAAGAATGTCAGTATTTCCCTTAAAACTTCATTAAGTGCACTCATAAAGGCCGCTGATGATATTGACAGATATAAAGGTAATCTGGTAACATCTTACATTCCATAGGAAGGCTCTATACTTTCTGCTATTTACATCTTTCACTTGGTCACATTGTGCAGTAAACCACATCATTTCACCATGAGCACCACCAAATGAATGCACACTGCCATCCCTTTTTGTTAGTTTGGATTGGATTAGAATAGTCACTACCTGAGTGTTAAATTACCTGATTGTCCAACATCAGTTTAATTGTATTTTTAACTACTGCTTTCTAGGGCAAAGGTACTGGGTGCAATTTGCTATGTAATGGGTCATGATTCTTTACTTCAATTTTACAAGTGCAGCATCTGATCAGACCAGGTATTCCTGTAAACAGATAGATGTAAGATTTTAATACTTCTAGCAGTTCTTCTCATTCAGCTTCAGGGCATATCCACTAATGTTTGAATCTTGTTTTGAATACTGGTCAGAGGATGTGAATCATTATTCTCCTGCAGCCCAGCATATCCCTCAGAATTATTTGAAGTTGCAGTTCCTCAGTTTGTCAGTAATGAATGTCCTCATATTTATGAATGCAGCATCCTAATCACCTCTCTTGATGAATCCTTTCAACTCTCTCCTCTCCTCTTCCTTCCACTAGTCAACTCTGGTTTGATAGAAATAGAGTGTAAGAGAATGCATTCCCAAACTTCTTCGGAATCAGTCATTTCTGAGAACCAAACCAATGTTACGTGGTCCAGTAATTAATACACGGTGCTCATATTCCTCCTTTTAGATTCTAAACTTGAATAGTACCTGGTCTCTAATGGCTTTACTTTGATTGCTTACAGCAATGGCAGCATGCACATGACTAACAGGAAATGTTCAAAGTCCAAAGAGAGAGATTTTTTGAAATAGCTCCCGTTCTCCTTGCCGAAATGACTGTTGCATCCATAATAATTCTCCATATTTGGACTTTTATGAAAGGCATTGAAGTGTATTGTGATTCTCTTTTTCTTGTCTACAAATCTTCTTTCATGTCACGTTTGCACTTGCAGTGTTTATTGTGACTCCTGACACATTTCCCACAGCTGTCATTTCAGAGTGGGAGATTTCCAAAACTTTACTTAGTTATCTGAATCACAACTTCTCATGTAATGACTTGGGCTTGTGGCACATTCTGGCCATTGATTTCGTACTCTGTCTCCAGCATATATGGAATTTTTGATTTTATGTCACATTGTTTTTCTCAAGACCAAAATTCATTTAAGAATGTGGTTGCAGATTCTTCACACCTGAAAATCTTTTTTTGGATACAAAAATGTCCCAGATATGTGCTAAACATGTGATGTGGCTAATGCACATGTCTATTTTACACTGCTTGGTTTGATGTCTCCAAAATTCAGGTTTGAACTATTGAATAAAGGACACAGGATGTATACTGTGCTTGGAGCCACTATTCTGCAAATTTGGTGCACTAATTCCATTATCCGCAATTATTTGAGGCACATCATCAATGTTAGTCTCTACTTCATTCAATGCTGCATTAACATCTTGCAGATGAAGGTTTTTTCTTACTCAGTTCGACCCTTCATTGCAGTCTGACTTCCAGCAGATTTTTGTCTATTTAGGTACCCACTACCATTCACCCACAACTGCTGGTGCACTTTTTGCAGCGCATGCTAGTGCACATTGTTGCTGTCAGCGATATCATACTCAAACATGTACAGGTACTTTTCCCTTATAGTAGGTACAGTGGTATAGTGTATCGACAATGTCGCATCCTAACCTCTTTCCTCTTGTACGTTGTTGATCTTCATTATTTATAAGACTTTGCTGTAGATAATGCACTTGAACAGTATCTTTCCTAGAATTTAATGTTTGGTTTGAAGAATGCCTTCAATGCTCAGTTGATGTATTTTAATACTTGGTTCCACTTCTGTAGATCTTTGCCCCTGGTAAAGAGCTTTTGATGTGGTGTCAAGTTATTCATTCTCTGAGTGGTATGTACTTCTCATGTAATCAGAAGATTAGCAAGTGCTGCTGGTTTCACAGCAGCTCTTAGTAGTAACATGTAGGGTCCTTTAAGTGTAACACCTGCAGTTGTGAATCTTTATTGACCATCGTCAATTGTGAATCTTCTTAGGTATGTCTTACTTCAGGTAAGTTACCTATAAACATAGTGTTCAATGTAGTGATTCAAGAGAAAGATATGTAGTTCAGTTTTGAATAGATATTTACTAATATTTAAGATTTTAAGCTCAATGGGAAGAAGGTTGAAAATTTTTTCAGCAGCATATATATCATCTCTCGACAGCAAATGGTTCAAATGGCTTTGAGCACTATGGTACGTAACATCTGAGGTCATCAGTCCCCTAGAACTTAGAACTTCTTAAACCTAACTTAACCCCCTGCGGGTTCGGGGGTTAGAATTGGCCCGCGGTATTCCTGCCTGTCGTAAGAGGCGACTAAAAGGAGTCTCAAACGTTTCGGCCTTATGTGATGGTCCCCTCTCGGGTTTGACCTCCATCTATCCAAATTATTCCGAAGAGCGAGCCAATTGGGGAAGGGCACCTTACATGGTGCACTGTATCCTTCGTGCAATTAGACCTCTTGCCGTCTTTCTCGTCGTTGCGATGGTGTCCCGCTCGTTTTCGATCTCATGGGCGATTACCACGCTGCACTCTGCAGTGTTTCTTTTAACTGTGACGACGACCTTGGCCATTTTTGCACCTAAGATCCAGCACGGTAGCCAGTCCGTTGTGGTGGGGTCGCCATGTACCCTCTTGGTTGTAGCCCCCTGACAACACAGGGATCGCTCTACTGATGCCTGCGCCGTTCACTCCCCACGTATGCCAAGGAGTAGATGCCCATCTCCCTGGGGCATCGGGACTCCCGGCAATGGCCATCCTGCCAGGTGGCCTTTGCTGTGGCTGGGTGGCGCCCGTGGGGAGGGCCCTTGGTCGGAGTAGGTGGCATCAGGGCGGATGACCCGCAATGAAGCGTGGTACATCATCTGTCGCTGGCGGCCAGCCGTCAGCAGTCTCTAAGCGTTCGAGAGCCCATTTTAAAGGTAACGTTTATGACCCCAAATCGTTCCCCTCCCTCGCCACACCATGGGAGGAACGACAGGCATTGCGTGACACTGAGACGTATTCGCCCAGATATCTTGTCTGTACCAGAGCTGATGGGGAATCTTTTCTATCCGTGAAGCCTCAGTTCTTTGTAGAGCATTTAGAGGACAAGTTTGGGGAGGTGGAGGGCTTGTCCAAGATGCGGTCCGGATCGGTGTTGATAAAAACGGCATCCTCCGCCCAGTCGCGGGCCTTGCTCGCTTGTACTAAGCTGGGGGATGTCTCCGTCACTATCACGCCCCATAAAAGTCTGAACATGGTCCAGGGCATTATCTTTCACAGGGATCTGCTTTTACAGTCCGACGACGAGCTGCGCGCCAACTTGGAGCGCCGAGGTGTCCATTTCGTCCGGCGCGTCCACCGGGGTCCGAGGGATCGTCAAGTTGCCACCGGTGCCTTCATCTTGGCCTTCGAGGGTGACACGTTACCTGAGAAGGTCAAGGTGATGGTGTACCGTTGTGATGTCAAACCGTATATCCCTCCCCCGATGCGGTGCTTCAAGTGTTGGAAGTTCGGCCACATGTCTTCCCGCTGTGCTTCCGACCTCGTCTGTCGCGATTGCGGTCGACCTTCCCATCCTGATCATCCCTGTGCGCCGCCTCCAATCTGTGTGAACTGTGGTGCGCACCATCCGCCTTGCTCGCCAGACTGTCCGATCCTGCAGAAGGAGCGGAAGATCATGGAAATAAAGACTATCGACCGCCTGACGTACACTGAGGCGAAGCGGAAATATGATCGGCTTCATCCGGTGCGCATGCCAGTTTCTTATGCCGCCACTGTCACTCCTTCTCCACTTCCATCCGCTCTGGTCACCTCTCAGAGTCGAAGTCCCACACCTGCCCCCTTGATGGTGGGGGGCACTAAACCTCCTGTTGCTCCTGCTCCATCTACTTCAGGAGCAACACCCCCCCAACCATCGGGGACATCAGTCCCCCCTTCCCAGCCGGAGAAGCGTAAGACTTCTTCGGCTCCTCTCGTAAGGAAGGGGTCCCTTGGGGACCTTCCTTCGCACGCTCCAACAGGTTCCAAAACCGACGGCCGCAAGTGGCTCAAACAACCGCCAGTCCCTGGTCGTCGGGACACACGATCATCGTCTGTCCCTGAGACTGACCCAGTGACGCCCTCCAAGCCTGAACCACCAAAGGCACAGCGCGCGAAGCAGCAGAAGAAAAAACTCCCCAAGGCTACCGACGTTGCGGTGGCACCCATTCCACCGCTGCCTACAAGCTCTGCGTCTGAGGACGAGGTGGAGATCCTGGCGTCCGCTGAGGACCTCGATCTCGCCAGTCCCTCCGACGCCATGGAAAGCACTGGCACAGGTGCTCACTTGGAGGCAGCGGGTGACCCAGTGGCGTAATCTGCCTTCCCTGTCCCGTCACGCCTTTCCCAGCAATGGCCAGTACCATCCTCCAGTGGAACTGCAGCGGTTTCTTCCACCATTTAGCTGAGCTCCGCCAACTTATCAGCCGTCATCCTTTCCTTTGCATTGCTCTGCAGGAAACTTGGTTTCCAGCAATGCGAACCCCCACCCTCCGTGGCTATCGGGGTTATTTTAAGAACCGGGCAACTTACGAAAGGGTGTCTGGTGGCGTCTGCATATATGTCCTGAACTCTCTCCACAGCGAGTTTGTACCTCTACAAACAGCTTTAGAGGCTGTCGCTGTTCGGGTGTGGACGCCACAGGCTATCACCGTCTGCAGTATTTACCTTCCACCTGATGGTACTGTCGCGCAGCATGTCCTGGCTGCTCTGATAGCACAACTGCCGCCACCTTTTTTGCTGCTGGGCGATTTCAATGCCCACAACCCTCTATGGGGTGGGACTGTCTCCGATGATCGTGGTCGGGCCGTGGAGCATGTGTTGGCTCAGCTCGACCTTAGCCTCTTAAACACCGGTGCTCCCACGCATTTCAGTGTGGCCCATGGCTCGTTCTCGGCCATCGATCTCTCTATTTGCAGCCCTGGACTTGTCCCATCCCTCCACTGGAAGGTGCATCCTGACCTGTGTGGCAGTGACCATTTTCCCATCTATTTGTCACTGCCCCAGTGTCATTCTTCTGGGCGCTTGCCCCGCTGGGCTCTCCACAGGGCTGACTGGCCAGCTTTTACTTCCGCTGTAACCATTGCGTCTCCCCCACAGGGTGACATTGACGAGGTGGTCCGTGTTTTAACCACGTCCATCGTTTCAGCGGCCGAGGCTACCATCCCCCGTTCCTCTGGCCTCCCTCGGCGGAAGGCTGTCCCCTGGTGGTCGCCGGAGATTGCTGAGGCTATTCGCGACCGTAGGCGGGCTCTCCAGCGTCATAGGCGGCACCCGTCTCTGGAGACCCTCATCGCCTTTAAGAGGCTCCGTGCCTTCGCCCGTCGACTTATTGCACGGCGTAAGCAGGAGTGCTGGGAGAGGTACGTCTCCTCCCTGGGCTCCCGTGTCTCGTCCTCGCACGTGTGGTCCCGTATCCGGCGGATTTATGGCTCCCAGACCCCTGTGGGTGTCCCTGGGCTCTCCTTGGACGGCGCTGTCTGCACGGACGCTGCCGCCATTGCTGAACGGCTAGCCGCGCACTTTGCTCAGAGCTCTGCGACTGCATCCTATCCCCCCGCCTTTCGCTCTCTAAAGGAGCGAGCCGAGCGGATGCCGTTCTCCTTCCACACGCGTCATTATGAAACATACAATGCTCCTTTCAGCGAGAGGGAACTCCTCGCTGCCCTCGCCGATTGCCCTGATACAGCACCAGGACCGGACTGCATCCATGCGCAGATGCTGAAGCATCTCTCCAGGGACTGCCAGACACACATCCTCGCCATCTTTAACCGCATTTGGAACGAGGGCGTGTTCCCGTCGCAATGGCGAGAGGGTCTTATTGTCCCCATCGTGAAGCCCGGTGCGGACCCACTGGCGGTGGACAGCTATCGTCCCATTACCCTCACCAACGTTTTGTGCAAATTGCTCGAACGTATGGTGGGGCGGCGTTTGTGTTGGGTCCTTGAGTCGCGCGGTCTCCTCGCTCCATCCCAGGGTGGCTTCCGTCGGGGCCGGTCTGCAGTGGACAATTTGGTGCGGCTGGAATCTGCTGTCCGTACGGCTTTTGCCCGACGTCAGCACCTTGTTGCTGTATTTTTCGATCTGCGGAAGGCGTATGACACCACATGGAGGCATCACATCCTCGCCACGTTGCATGGGTGGGGTCTTCGTGGTCGGCTCCCGGCTTTTCTTCAAAGCTTTTTATTGCGCCGCTCTTTCCGGGTGCAAGTCGGTGCCACCTCTAGTTCCTCTTATATACAGGAAAATGGGGTCCCGCAGGGCTCAGTGTTGAGCGTCTCGTTATTTCTAGTGGCCATTAATGGTCTGGCTGCAGCAGTGGGGTCGTCGGTGTCTCCTTCTTTGTATGCCGACGACTTCTGCATCTCATTTAGCTCCACGACTACGGGAGTCGCCGAACGCAGGTTGCAAGTCGCCGTTCGCAAGGCAGCATCATGGGCTCTGGCTCATGGTTTTCAGTTCTCTGCTGCCAAGACTCGGGTTATGCACTTCTGCAGGCGTCGGACGGTCCACCCTCATCCTGAACTTTACCTCGACGGCCACCTGCTTGACGTGGTGGACACTTGCCGCTTCTTGGGCCTCGTGTTTGATGCCCGGCTCACATGGGTTCCTCATGTTACTCAGCTGAAGCAAAAATGCTGGCGGCACCTCAACGCCCTCCGCTGCCTTAGCCACACGTCTTGGGGTGCAGATCGCTGCACGCTACTGCAATTGTACAGAGCCCTTGTGCAGTCCCGGCTTGATTATGGGAGCCTGGCCTATGGGTCTGCGTCACCCTCAGTGTTGAAGTTGTTAGACCCCATACACCACTGTGGGGTCCGGCTTGCAACTGGCGCTTTTCGTACGAGCCCCGTGGATAGTTTACTGGTGGAGGCCGGGGTTCCCCCGCTGCGGTTTCGCCGCCATCGACTGCTCGCCGACTATGCTGTCCACGTGCATTGCTCGCCAGGCCATCCCAATCGTCGCCTGCTTTTCCCTGCCATGGTCCTCCATCTGCCCGAACGGCGACCTAGGTCTGGGCTTTCCGTCGCTGTCCGAGTTCAGTCCCTGCTGTCGGACTTGGGTTCATTCCCTCTTCCGCCTCCCTTCCGGGTCCATGCACCTACGCCTCCCTGGTGTTTGTCCCGGCCGTCCGTCCGTCTGGACTTGGCACAGGGACCCAAGGACTCGGTTCCGCCTGTGGCCCTCCGTCGCCGATTTCTTGCTCTCCTCGCCTCATTTTCGGACTGTGAGACTGTCTACACTGATGGTTCCCTGGTTGATGGTCGCGCTGCCTACGCCTTTGCTCACTCTGACCATGTTGAGCAACGCTCCTTGCCGGCTGGCTGCAGTATTTTTACTGCAGAGCTGGTGGCCATCTTGCGCGCTCTTGAGCACATGCGTTTCTGCTCAGGTAGGTCCGTTGTCATCTGCAGTGACTCCCTGAGCAGCCTTCAGGCCATCGACCGCTGCTATCCCTCCTCTCCTCTGGTGTCCTCCATTCAGGAGGCTGTTTCCGCCATTGCCCGTTCTGGTGGTTCAGTGGTCCTGGTTTGGACGCCCGGTCATGTTGGCATCCCAGGGAACGAACGTGTAGACAGGCTGGCCAAAGGGGCGATAGACGCCCCAGCTTTGGATATCGGCCTTACGGCTCGCGACCAGCAGCTGGTGTTGCGCCGTAAGGTACTTGGGATGTGGGCTGCTGAGTGGCGTGGCATGACAGCCCCGAATAAACTACGGGCTGTCAAGGGGACGACCGATGTGTGGCGTTCCTCCCTGCGGGCTTCTCGCAGGGACTCGGTAGTCCTATGTCGGCTGCGCATCGGCCATACCTACCTGACGCACGGCCATCTGTTGCGTCAGGAGGATCCCCCCTTGTGTCGGTGTGGGTCCCGGCTGACGGTCGGCCACATTTTGCTGGAGTGTCCTCGACTGCGCACACTCCGGCAATCTTTTAATCTCCCGGGCACTTTGGCTTTGGTTTTATCCGACGATGCCTCCATGGCTGATACCGTTTTAAATTTTATCCGTGGTAGTCCGTTTTATGGTTCGATTTAGGGAGGTCCTGCGCCTTTCCCTTTCTGTGTCTATTGTCCTTGTGTCTGTTGCTGTTCTGGTGTGCCGTGAGCTGGTTGACTCTTTCCCATTTTTGATCTCGTGGTCAGTCAACCAGTCTCCGGCCATCTTCCTTTCTTCTGTTTCTTTCTGTTTCTTTCTGTCTGGTGTTCCTATGTCCTGTTCTTGTCTGTAGTGTTTGTTGCTGGATTTGTGTGCTTTTAGCGCCTGGGGGGACGTCTCCTCCCCCTTTGGTTTTTATCTGCTTCGTCGATTTCCGGCTCGCCTGATTTTGGAATGGGGGACTGATGACCTTCGCTGTTTAGTCCCCCTTAAACATCCAACAACCACCACCACCAAACCTAACTTACCTAAGGACATGACACACATCCGTGCCCGAGGCAAGATTCGAACCTGCAACCGTAGCAGCTGTGTGCGGTTCCAGACTGAAGCACCTAGAACTGCTTGGCCACAGCGGCCAGCCTCAACAACAGAGACAGTGCATGTAATTCTTTTGTTTAGTGACACACATGCAAACTGCTGAATTTTGTTGTCGAGGATCCAGTCTCTATGAACACAATATGATAGAGAAAATAAGTGTTGAGAAGCAGTGGTAAATATTTTCAGCTGGCTAAATTATTTGCAACAGGTGGTTCACAGATCAAACTCTTTTTCAGTGCTTAGTGGGGAGATTAGAGTCATATATAGAGTAAGTGAAGAGTTTGCCCAGTGCATAGTTCTATATGACACTACAGACCGTGCAGAAGTGAAATGAGCTGCCTTTCTTCATCTCCAGAACTAGGCAGAAAAAGGTGCTGAGCTGAATCTGTCAGTCTGATAAATGTGGTGCTTCCAGCACGAACACCCAAGAAGTTGATGGTATCATCTCTTTATCTGCCGGTTATTCAGTGTCGCAGAGTGTTTGTCTGGCTTTTCATGAGTTGATACGAACTGAATAACAGTCGTCTGCAAACAAGGTAAATTTCCACAATGCACCATTCACAACTGCAGGCAGTTTTTAGCATAAATAACACATGCTGAAGGACTCAGGAGGACAAAAGGTGTTTTCGTACCCAAACACTATTCCATCTTTATTTCTGAATGGCGAGTCTGCTTCCTGACACACAGTACCAGTTGCACTAGCCTATATGACTGCTTTCTTTTATTTTCAATATATTATACAAATATGGAGTAAGTTTAAATTCCTGTCAAAATTTAGTACTTCAGAGGTATAATCGTATGACAAAAGTTTAACACAACTGGACAGTTATTAGTGAGTCACTGTGGGTACACGTCCTGAGGAAGTGTAGCTCCAGTTACGTAAATTATGCACTCTATATTCATCCACTGTTTCATAATGAGAGCACTTAGCGATCTCCAGAAAACTTTAGACATAATTTCAAACCTTTTCTAAATGCTTAACGTCAGATTTTTTCACAGTAATGCATTTGCAAAGCAATCGGAAGTCTGAATCTGTTTTATACATTAAAGTTTGTCTTTAAAGATACTGTAGATGATTTATATGGAAGGTGTTTTTTATGCACTATAATTTGAGAATATTTTTATGACAATTTTTCTCATCACTTGTGTCTGAAATTCTCATACCTAGGTGTATATAATAGTACTTTGCAAAGTTTTCTGATATATGTTATTGTATTTTCAGTTAAAGGTTGCTCTTATGGATGTATTTCATAGATAAGTAACTGATACATGTATTTGCTGAAATGTATCTGTGCCTCTGCCTTAATAATCTAAATGTTAGTTGTGTCTTACACTGTTACATGGATAATAACTTCAACAAGCAGTTTGTGATCTATGTACATTTCTGTTAAAGAGTGCATCAGTATTATAAAATATGCATTATATTAGTATAACCGAGGATGAGATGGGAGTATTGAGCGACTGGATATTATCAGTCTTGACATTGTATATAAATACTGCTTACATTCCAGTAACTGGCTTTAATCCATTTAGGTGTATTTTGGAATGTAAGATTCTACTAGTAATAATTGGCATGCCAGATAACTATGTAATGTGCCTTGGCATACAGTATCGGAAGACTTTTATGTTGTCATTTAGTGTGTCTTTCACAGAAGTGGCAACAGCTGACTAATCCTTCATTCTGTGTGTTGAGGTTGCAAGTACATTTTATTAGTTGTGATCTGTATGATACAGTATGGTCCAGCAATGAAAGGACCGAATCTTCATCCTTCAGTTGTACTTACATCTACTTTATTATACTTTACTTTGTATTTGATACAGACATTTTGCTGTTCATGTGTGGCTAGGCATGTAGATTGATAATTTGATCTGTATATTACATCTCATGCAACATGGCACATACTGTTAATGTATTTGTAAGTACAGCCTACAACAAGCATTGTTTTCTATTAAAAAATTGTACACATGCAGGTCCACAGCCTCCAAATTAGGTTATCAAACTGACTAATTGGTACACAGAGCAACTGGCGGTCAAAGTGGTGTAACTAAAGTTGGGAATTTAATAATGACCTTGTAAATATATGGTTTTCATTACTTTTTAAACTTCATTTACTCATAGAAAACTTGCTGTAACATAATATAAAAACACACAGAACAAGTTGTACGAAGTTGTATTTACTTTTTGTTAAGTAACCTGTATATACAGTCAATTACTTGGTTAAATTGTTATCAGCACACAGTCATACAGCTACCACAATGGCAGTTTGTTTTCCTACAAAATGTATCTCCATCAGTTGAAACACACTACTTCTAAGATTTCTTAACTTTGCTATTTCTATGTGATGCTTTTCCACAGAATGACATTCTGCATGTGTAACACAGTGTAGGAGGGGTGTTCAGATTGTAATGCACTATTTTTTTCTTTGCCAATGTCACTTTGAAAATATTTGAAATATTTTGCTGGACGGGAAACCATAGGGGGCTGAAGTAAGGAAAATTTAATGGAATTCCGATAAGTGGCAGCACTAGATGCAGTCTTCCAAATGGAGTCTGTAAGGGAGGTGCATTCCAAACAGAAACTTGTTGAGTTTTCAGTGGAAATCCAGATCATCGCAGATATTCACAGGTGCTGGCAGAATGTCTACGGACACCTGGTAGTGGAGAAAGAAAGAATGCCAGCCACACATAGCTGTGACTCCTGCAATGTTGGAACATATTGACCCTATGATTGTGATTTGTCAATCACATCAGATGACACACCCTGCTGCTCAGCTGGACATCTGTCGGTACTGGAGACACACACGTCCACCAGTTGGTGTGCCCTGCTGGGTTCCTTGCCACCTAAATGAAGACTGTAAAGAGCAATGAGGAACCATCTACAAAGAATTGTCTGCACATTACAAGGGTGATAATGATGATTTTGGTTGAACATTGTCATAGACAATGAAACAAGGGTTCGTCACTTTGAACCACAAACAAAACTGAAATCCATGGAATGGTGCCATACCACCACCTCAGAAAAAAAAGATCAAAGCCGCATACTCAGCTGGTAAAGTCACAGTGGTGGTCATCTGGGACTGTGAAGGTGTTACTCTGTATGATTACATCCCTCATGGTGTAACGGTCAATTCTCAAGCGTATTGCGGTAACATCACAAAATTAAAGAAACGACATCAGTGTGTTCGTCACCACAGAAATGGAAATGTACTTCTCACTCTCCATGACATCGCAAGGCCTCACACAAGTCTGCACCTCCCAGGAGGAGCATACAAAACTTCATTGGGACAAACGGATGGAAACCAGGTGGTGCGAGATCTAGGCTGTTGGGTGAATGGGGAAGAACTGTCCATTGAAGGATGCACTTGGATGACGAGGTGGTTATTGATGCAACAAGACATTGGTTCCAACATCAGCCAGTACAGTGGAACTGTGCTGGCATACAGGCCATCCCAGTGAGATGGTGTATGGCTGCCACAACGAATGGAAATTATGTTGAAAAGTAGGGTTTTGAAGCGAAAAGCATAGGGAATAATATGGTTAACTGGAATCCTGAACTAAATCAGCCTGCTTTCAGAAAAATTGTTATGTTATTTACTGAATGCCCATCCTATATTTAAGTCAGTATTATAGACAATTGAATGTTCCAGTTTTGTAATGTGGAATACGTTATTTTGTGTATACATGTAACAGCAGTTTATGCACTGATATATGCTGTTACATGTGCAAGTGACTGGTACCTTGCAGATATTCAATTTTATAATGTTGCATTTTGGTGAATGTATCCATTGAATGTACTTCAGAATGTGGTGTTGTGTCAACATGTTACCTCAGCATAAACATGTAAGTCACACAGTGTTAAATTTGACATGATCTTTGTTCTCTTTATGTGAATAGTATTTGACCATATTTCAAAACAGTCATATTTATCTCACTAACATCTTACTAGAAACATCTGACAATGCTTCCACTTACTTGTGTCAGACATATTCTGTTTTCTTATCTGTTGGTCTCTCTTGACCAGCTCTTGATTTTTTCGACCCCGATGGTATTAGGTTGCGAGGCCGGAGGGTGTTTTTCATTTTCTTTATCTAATTTTCTCTCTCATGGGGGTGGAGGACCACCTCAGGCATTGTCAAGCCAACCTTCCTAGATGTGCAAGTCTTTAAGACAGAGCTGGGGTTCATGTGATGAGGTCAGTAACCTATCCATGAAAAAATCATCATTCTTGCAAGCTTAAAAAGAAGCATCAGATGTAAATGCTGATGAAGCAAAGCTGTGGCTGAACAGAACAAGAGAAAGAAATCCTGAACTGCCAGAAGAAGAAATGGTAGTGACACTATTTTGTATCTTCACAATGTGTCTGAAACTTTTAGCAATAATTTGTATCTGAACAGAGTGAGGACGGTGATGTAGCTGAGCATTATTAAATTTATATCCATCACAACCAGCTGGTGGAAAGGCACTGAGTAGTGGCTGTGATACTGAAGGTTTCATCCTGGCTGCATGCGTCACTAAAGCTGCTAGCATACGGGTGTGTAGACTGCTGTTACATATCTGGTCACAGGAACTTCGCGTTTGGAACACAATGTGACACACAGTTGGAGACATTTCTCTGCATCAAAAGTTAATATGGGGAAAGCTCCTTCATCCATCTAGCCAAGGGAAGCATTTTCAATGGAAAAATATTCAACACATTAAGTTGGAACTTACTGGTCTTAGGTGTCGTCACCAAAAGAGTGGTGGGGAATATTGGAAAGCTTTAATTGCATGTTGCTGCCATTCCTCGGAGGCAATTCTGGCAAGAAGCACAGCACTGAAGTGTTCTTCGTGGCAAGTGAACAAATGCTTGTGACACAGAGGAGACTGCTGTTCATAAATTTCAGTGGAGTTGTGCACAAGGCTGGACATTCCTTATGGACAAAAACTAATTTTGGTGGTGTCACATGTTTGGAGAAGACTGAAGAGTAAATGAGGACAGGACACTGTGGTAGTGCGTTGCTGAAAGTGTGTGAGGTACTGCTGTACCTTCTCCCACATTAGTATCTACTGAGTAAACAGCCTCCAAGATGCTACTGTGTACAGAGTTGGGTCTTTCATCCCAGACTTCACGGATATCTGCCCTGATTCTCATCATTTGTATTTCAGTGTCTGCTACTGGGAGAAGGACGATAGTCATTGTGGAAGAATGTTTAGCAAATCTGCTAACTGGAAGATGACGTGAGATCCAGCCAGCTTTTCCAGATGCCTGAAGTACCTTTGCCTGCAACCTATCAGTTCGGGAAGAGACATCAGCTTGTGTAGGACAACATCCTTCCATGGAAACTGTGTTAAAACTGTCTTACATCAGAAGCCTTACTTGCTGAGCAGCACACTTCTTCCAGCCATGTATGCGCTTCAGTACCCATGCACATCAGTATCTATTAAAGGTAGTTCACGAGTGCTGCTGACAAGAAGCAATGGATTCTGCATCACACATAGACACTGTAGTTATTAGCAGAACATTGTGGTACTGTGACTAGTATTGGGCTGAATGCAATGTTAAGTATCAGTAGATACCACTCTTTTCTGGTGTGGAAGCAGCCACTTAGTAGGAATACAATGCAAGGTGCCAGCCTGAGCAAAGCACCTCAAACATGGAATTCCCTTTCTGATATTTTAAGATGCAGCCAGTGAGACCTGGTTGAGTTGGTTCTATATGCATGTCACATGTAATAACTCTAGATTTAGTTTCACATTAGATGGTTTTTAAAGTTGTCCCTTCTGTGCAACTTAATTTTTTTCTCCTCATGAACTGTTGTATATTTAACCAAAGAATGTTATTTATGTAAGTATTTGTGAGCTGAGCATCATTTCCTGCTTCTGTTTTGCTGCAGAGAAACTGTGGATTTCCAACTAACGCAGATGATGCAAGCAATATAGTTACCATCTCAAGTAACGTAACTTGTTTGTATGTAATATGCCAATTGAAGTAAATGGTGTGGACAAGTGATAAAATTATTTGTTGTATTGTAGCTACCAGTTGACTATGAATATTTCACCAATAATAGATAGGCAGTGTAGGCCTACCATGATTTTAGAATCAAATGTATTAAAAGAAAAAGGTAGCCACTATTTTGGTCATTCATTTTTTATCACAAGTACCATACTAGTCATGTTCTTGGCTTATTTTCAGTGGTGCTGTGTACAATTACTGTAAATTATGCAGTCTGTTGAAAAATTACCACATTGTGCTGTTTAGTTTTATATTAATGTGCAGTTAGCTTGGTGTTGTAATTTTGCAATAAAATATACTCACGCAATCTGAGATGCACATTTGTAAGGTGGTTTTAATGTAGATGAATTAGGATATTTATTATGGTGTTTTTCATTGTCAGACATTGCCTTAGGCTATGATAAAGAGCTAGTTGAATAATGTCACTTCTTTATACAGTAATTGGTAACAGATTATTGTATGACTTCATATAGGCTGTGATAATGCTTGTTTATTGTGTGGAAATCTAGATAAATACACATTGTAAAGCCTAGTTTTCCACTCGGTCTTTTTAAACCAATAAAATTATGTTTTGGAATTTGAACCTTATCTTCTGTACTGCTCTTGCTAGTTGTAGCACTGCAGTTAAATGATTGACTACAAGATTAATGATTAGCTACACACAAATTTAAGGAGAGAGAGTTGTAACAGTATATTCATACATCATTCCAGAATGATATTGAAGTATACTGATAATTTCTGTGAATTTTTTTTAAAAATCCCATTTCAATGTCCTTGACAACAGAAGGAAAATATGAAGTGGATAGGTTGTTCTGGCTGTGCTCAGGGTGTTTTGCAATTCATATTACAGGCTTGTAGGAGGAACTTTGTACATTTCCATACATGGATTCATTAATCTTAGTGGATAAAGTTTGCTCTAGAACCTCTCTGTAATGGGAATTGTGAGACACCTTGACTTCTTGAGTGACATGATGAATGGCATGTGTTGAGTGTAGACTATTGAGCCTCAGTAAATCAGTGTCCTTTGTATCTAGTTTGCATATTATTCTACTTGCTACAAAGTGACAAGTGTTGTCGATATCATTACATGGAAAGAAATTGTATATTAATTTTCTGTGAGAGTTTGTTTCTTGTTATATTGCCAGTTTGTCAACTGGATAGTTTAGAAGCTTGTTGTGTGCTGTCAAGCTTATTTTGATGCCAATGCAGTGAACTATGTTTGGCTTTGTAAATGCTTGAAACTTTGTTTCACAAGTAGGTTGTTACCTGGCAGTGAAAAAAGTGCTTGCACTTAAGCTTTTCCTCAGTATTATTCACTGGATATAAATATGCCATAGAAACACATCATTATTCTGTGATGCCCATAATATTATCTGTTTATATTTTTTGTCGAAATATTACCACAGTCTGGAATTGTCAGTTATTGGCAGTTGTGTTTCCCTTACAAATTAAATTTTACAGTGATGAAGAATGTCAGTGAAACACATTAGCTAATGATACATTAGTTTGCTCATAAATATTTTCAGAGTGTTTATGCTGTTAGTAGGAAAGCATATACATATATTACCTGTGTACTGTTACAACAAACTTATTTGTTGTTCACAATTACCGTAATTGGAGTACATATATGATTAGCATGATTATGTTGGTCCTGTGAATGCAAACATGTTACTGCTCTGATACCTCCATGTGCCTGTTCATCTATGAAAATTCAGTATCTTATCGTCCAGCTTTTAAAAATAGTGTCTATAAACAATTGGGAATTTACTGGTACAACTCCTGTGTATAAAATGATGTCAAACTTCTGACTGCTTTGGAAATGAGTTAATGTGTAAAAATATTTCACTTGAAGCATAGTTTCAAATGTTTGCTAAACTTTTTCTTGCTTACATGCTTGAAGTTTAAGAAGTCTGTAAGTGTGCTTATTCTGAAATATGTGATGAATAGTATGTGATCAGTTACAGTGCCTCAACAAGCACTGTTTCCAACTGTGCTTGCCAATATCTACTCATTAAGATTGTCTTACTGTGTTGAAGTTGGTCAGTAATTACCAGAAATATTGTCAATCAAATTTTTGTAATTCCTGAAAGGCATTAATTAGGCAACCTACAACTGGTACCTGATTCGTGGTTAGTCCCTGGATATTCAACTGAATCTCCAGTATTCCTGTGTATGAGTTACCTTGATTGTCTGTTACTGGAACAGTGTTAGTGTAATAAGTGACTATGTCATTCATTGTTATTTAAATGACTTTTGTGCCTACAAAGTTAGTTTTGTAATACTGTCTGATTGTATAATGACTTTTTTAACATAATAAGCGTTGAGTTATTAATATCAGTGCATCTTAATTTGCCCCTTTTGCCTGTTTTTATTACAGTAGATATTGGCTACAGATTTTGCTCCTTCAGATGCATGTATTCATGCTTGTCCTCTCCATACACATTTCTTACTTGGGTACCTTGTCAGAATTGTGGGTACATGAATGTTGATTAATGTAGAACTTGTTTGTGCACATGGTTATTGGGTGATCAAAAATCAACTACTCATCCCATTATTTTATGGCTAATGATAAAAGCAGTTCACAGGTGTGGAAAGTTCTTAATTCTCCAACACTGTATCTTAACTTCAACGTGCATTTCATTCTTCTTCAGATACTGCTCACTGCAATACAGGAGACTAACTATACAAAGTGTCTGTTAGCTGTTTGTTTGAATATCAACTCACTTCTCAAGACGGCCAATGGCTAAATGGTCTTTTGCTTATGACTGATTCTGTTGGTTCCTACAGGATGCCAAGACTCTTAATTGGAGTGTGTCAGTGTGGACTCCCACAATCCAAAAGCCCACAAATACCACCAAAGGCTGTTGTGGATTCCATAAAATGTGGGGTACTTATTTCTGTAAATTATGCCTCCATGCTTTAGTTGTGATTATTTTGAGGATCAGATCAGATCATTACTGAGCTCATGAGCTGCAGTAGGTTTCATTGAGGGGTTTTCTCCCATTGACTAGTTGTCTCGCAAGGTATTGGAAGTTTGCACACTTCCATTCTTTCATTATTCTTCTTTATTATTGCAACTGCCTTCTTTTCAGTTGTAAAGGTATTGGAAATGCTGGAGTGTTTCTTCAGAATGTTACTAAATATTTTAGATGTGGCTATTTATAGTGAGTACTACGCTCATATTCATTTTCCATGTTGCTCCATGGCTCGTAGGATGTAAAACTTGTTTCGTGGATTAAATGTACTGAGTGTACCAGTAGGAAGCTGTTTTGTATTCTCTCACAGCCAATCACCTTGGAATTTTGTAGTAGGACTACTCTCCACTTTTCCCAAAGGATAATAAATTCAGTTGCAGCAATGTACACAGCAATGGAACAATCATCCTATGCCGCTGTTTTACTGGTCTGCCTGACTGCTGGTTCATATTGTGGAGCAGTTAACAGCCCGTTGCAGCTCCTCACTGTTTTCACCTTCTAGTAGAATTATCGAATAGTCAGCAAATAACATGCATTTAAGTGCTTCTTCAATTGTGTCCAGTGTGTTCAGCTGCTTTGCAATTTCATCATTTTACCTAGTGCAGCGTTTGCTGATGACACTGTAGTACACAGAGAGGTATTGTCATTGAGGGACTCCATGAGGATACAAATTAACTTTCTACAGGTTGAATTTCTGTTTGATGTGATGAATGGCAGCTCGACTACATGCAGACAAAATGTAAGTTAATGTGGATGAGTAGGAGAAACAAACCAATAATGTTCGAATACAATATCATTAATGTGATGTTAGGGACAACTACATCCACATGATTAATCTGCAATTCAGAATAAAGTGCGTGCCCCCAGGGGCTCAGCGTTCATTTGCTGAGTACGGGCTTGGCGACCCCTTGGTCCTGAGCTGGGGACTGGTCAGCGCCGCCGGTCTCCTGTCACCGTAACCCCCGGACATGCTTCAGCGACCACCGTATGGTGCGGCGGTGGAATGTTGTGTGCTGCGGGGAATGGTAATCTTGGCTTGACTGCCTGGATTGCGAGGAAGGTACACCTATATAAAAACCCCTCAATCTTACGGTGTGCTGCGCGCCTATAAGATGCATGGCTGTTGGGGTGGAACAGTCGCTAGCGGGCAACCTCTGGGGCACCTGCCGCACCCCAGTTGTATACGGCTTACTCAGGCACGCGGGGCTCTGTCTGAGCGGACCTTTAGTTCCCTAGCTGCTCGTGGGACCGCAATGGACCTTTCGACCTCTACATTTCCCCCTACCAGTGGATTGGGTGGGCCGCTGGTAGGCAAACACACCCCTTCGAAAAAGCGACTTCGTGCTTCGAGTCCTCCAGCTCCTGGTGTTGCTAGAGATTTATCAGACTGTTGTAACAGAGCACATGCTGAAAATCAGAATGTGTTTTTGATTATTAAACGGAAGGAGGGTAGCTTTGAGAGGATTTCTCCCTTTTACATCCACAAGGGACTTGAAGGAATTGCAGGTACACTGAAATCTGTTAAGCGACTGCGCAATGGTACTCTGTTAGTTGAGACTTCTAGTTCCCGTCAAGTCGCTTCTCTTCGGAAAGCCCCAGTCTCGGAGAGTACGCTATCGAGACCGAGCTCCACTCCACACTCAACTATAGTAAGGGTGTTGTGACATGTAGGGACTTGGTGGATATCTCCACAGACGAGTTGAAATCTGAGTTGGCTGACGAAGGTATTGTTGACGTGCAGAATATTATGAGGCGAGTCGATGGAGACCTAGTAAAATCCGACTCGTTTATTCTCACGTTCAGTTGCCCGCGACTTCCAGAGCATGTTAAAGCGGGGTTCTTACGTTTGCCAGTACGGCCATATTTCCCCAACCCAATGCGCTGCTTTAAATGTCAGCACTTTGGGCATACTACATTGGGGTGCAATGGGATAGCCACTTGCGGTAAATGTGGTCAGCCTGCCCATGAAGGAGCAGATTCTTCATCGCCTGTGAAGTGCGTGAATTGCTTTGGGAGTCACCCTGTCTGGAGCCGGGTCTGCCCCATCTATCTCGAGGAACGAAAGATACAGGAGATCAAAACATCTAAGCGCATCCCCTATGGTGAGGCCAAGAAGCTCTTTAAGGCCATGCAACCTCCTGTGTTTACTACATCTTTCGCTTCCGCCCTGAAAAAACCAGTACAAGTGGCCACTGTTGCTACGCAAACGGAGGTTGCTAGTGTTAGCACTAATACCTGCGTTTGCCAGTGCACTTGTGCTGCTGTGGTTGTTTTGCAGCCTGCAGCTCTCCCCGCAACGTCGGACAAGGCCATGGTTGCTGACATTGGGGTACTTCCTGCCTCTTCCCCTATGGCGCCTTCTGCCCAGGCGAGTTAAGCTCCAACTGCTGACAAGGCTCTGCATTCTAAGCCCCCTAAGACCAAGACGTTGAAGATGAAGATTTTGCCACCTGCGGAGACTGATCAGGGTCGGTCCGATGACGAGGCCATCGTACTGTCTGACATCTCCCGTGGGTCGTCATCGGAGCTGATGGACATTGATGTCGACCGGGGGCGCTCTTCTCGCCCCAGGAATAAATCTCCGCCCAGTACGGGCTCTCCTCCAAAACACAGAGGCAGGGTGAAAGTTCAGCCACCCTGATCACTGGCTCCCATCTTACAGTGGAACCTGAATGGGTTCAGGACGCATGTGGCCGAACTACAACTCCTTGTACGTGAGTTCCCTTTCTGCTTATGTCTCCAAGAGACACATTTTCGGGCCACTGATGCTCCTTCTTTACGGGGCTATACCGTTTATCGGAAAGATGATCTGATGGGGGAAAGGGCAAAGGGTGGTGTTGCGGTTTTTGTCCGTGACATGCACCCCTCATCTGAGCTCCCTCTCGTTACAGACTTGCAAGCAGTTGCAGTTGACATTCTTGTGGGTCGGAGGCTCACAGTCTGTTCACTTTACTTACCTCCTCAGGATGCGATAGACTCTGAGGCTCTCACGGACCTTATTGGCCAACTTCCCCGCCCATTTCTTCTTCTGGGGGACTTCAATGCTTATAATGTCTTATGGGGCTCTTCGACTACGTGCCCCAGGGGTCGCATTCTGGAACGCCTCATGGTGTCTGAAGAACTGTGCATCCTCAACTCTGGTGCCCCCACTCATTTCTGTACTGCTTCTGGGTCGTCGTCAGCTATTGATCTTTCCTTTTGCTCTCCAGCACTAGCGGATTCTGCTCTATGGGAGGTTGATGCTGACCTCCATTCTAGTGACCACTTCCCCCTTTGGATTCGCCTCCTGGATGAGGCTATGGCATTTCCGGTACCTCCCCGGTGGCACCTCAGCAGGGCTGACTGGACACTTTTCAGCCACCTGGCCGTTTTGGAACACCGTGACAGCGTCCACGAATGGGTAGACCATGTTACAGCTGTGATCTCCCATGCTGCTGAATTGTCAATCCCACGGTCATCCGGTCATCCCAAGAGGCGTCCTGTCCCTTGGTGGACCCCTGAGTGCCGCTCAGCCATCCGAGCCCGCCGTGCCGCTCTGCGCCGCTTCAAGTGCCGTCCCACAGCTGACAATCTTGCAGCCTTTCGGGTGGCAAGGGCTAAAGCGCGGCGCGTGATTAAAGAGAGCAAACGACGGTCATGGCAATCGTTCTTGAACTCCATCTCCCGCTCCACTAGTTCTACGAAAGTATGGGAAGCCATCAGGAGGATTTCCGGGAAACTCGGCCAACTACCTGTCACGGCCTTGCTGCATCAGGGAAGTCTCCTCACGGCGCCGAGAGACATTGCCCAGACACTGGCCATGCATTTTGCGGAATCTACCGCCACTGTTAACTGTGATCCAGATTTCTGCCGCTACCGCACTGCCATCGAGAGGGGTCACTTGAACTTCCGGTCTCCTAATTCTGAACCCTACAACTGCCCCTTCACAATGTGGGAACTGGATTCGGCGCTGTCTGTGGCTCATGATACTGCGCCTGGTCATGATCAAATCCGGTATAGCATGCTGCGGCACTTGTTACTGCCTTCCAAGGAAGTTCTCCTGAATTGTTTTAATATGATACGGTTATCCGGCACGTACCCTGACTCGTGGAGGGAGGCGATTTTGATACCCCTCCTCAAACCAGGGAAGGACCGAACGCATCCCAGTAGTTATCGAAGTATCGCCTTGACGAGCTGTGTCGGGAAGACGTTGGAACGAATGGTCAATCGTCGCCTGGTTTGGCTGCTCGAGACCAGGCAGCTCCTTAGCCCCTCTCAGTGTGGCTTTCGGAGATGGCGTTCCACTATAGACAACTTGACCCTGCTTGAGGCGGCCATCCAGCAGGCCTTCCTGCGTCACCAGCATTGTCTAGGTGTATTCTTTGACATTCATAAGGCGTATGACACTACTTGGCGCCGCCATATCCTCAATCAACTCCATGAGTGGGGCTTTCGTGGCCGTCTCCCCATCTTCATTCGGTCCTTTCTTTCCCACCGCCTCTTTCGCTATAGGGTTGGTAATGTGCTATCTGATTTGTATATGCAGGAGAATGGTGTTCCTCAGGGAAGCGTTTTAAGTGTCACCCTCTTTGCCGTCGCCATTAACAGTATCACGTGCACTATCCGGAGTCCTGCCCAATGCTCCTTGTTTGTGGACGATTTTGCTGTTTTCTGTTCTTCTTCCAGTCTTGTCACTGCTAGTCGACAGTTGCAGCTTACGATACAGCGATTAGAGGCATGGACTGCGAAGACGGGTTTTACCTTTTCTGCAGCCAAATGTGTGTGTGTTCATTTTAATCGTTCTCGACATCTTTTTACCTCCCCTGAATTGCGTCTGAGGGACACCATTCTTCCTTTTAGCGACACTGTGCGGTTCCTGGGCCTCACTTTTGATTCAAAGTTGTCGTGGTTGCCTCACCTTAAAGACCTCAAGGCGCGGGCCCTGAAGGCACTGAATATTCTGAAGTGTCTGAGCCATCGGTCCTGGGGAGCAGATCGGGCGCGTCTCCTGCAGTTTTATAGGGCTTTCGTCCGATCGCGACTTGACTATGGTTGCACCGTGTATGGGTCAGCAAGGCCTTCGTATCTGAAGATTCTTGACGCAGTACACCATGAGGGTATCAGGCTGGCCACTGGTGCCTTCCGTACTAGTCCCATCCCCAGCCCCCCCTGCGGGTTCGGGGGTTAGAATAGGCCCGTGGTATTCCTGCCTGTCGTAAGAGGCGACTAAAAGGAGTCTCAAACGTTTCGGCCTTATGTGATGGTCCCCTCTCGGGTTTGACCTCCATCTATCTAAATTATTCCGAAGAGCGAGCCAATTGGGGAAGGGCACCTTACATGGTGCACTGTATCCTTCGTGCAATTAGACCTATCGCCGTCTTTCTCGTTGTTACAATGGTGTCCCGCTCGTTTTCGATCTCCACGAAAAGTTTTGAAACAACAACCGGTCGCTGGTCATAGGGCTTCACGGTCGTCGTCCGTCCCTGAGACTGACCCAGTGGGGCCCTCCCAGCCAGACCCTCCCAAGGCACAGCGTGCGAAGCCGTTGAAGAAAAAGGCTCCCAAGCAACCTGACATTGCGGTGGCACCTGTCCCACCGCCACCCTCAAACTCTGCGTCTGAGGACGAGGTGGAGATCCTGGCGTCCGCTGAGGACCTCGATCTCGCCAGTCCCTCCAGCGCCATGGAAAGCACTGGCGCAGGTGCTCACTTGGAGGCAGCAGGTGACCCAGCGGCGTAATCTGCCTTCCCAGTCCCGTCACGCCTTTCCCAGCCATGGACAACACCATCCTCCAGTGGAACTGAGGCGGTTTCTTCCACCATCTTGCTGAGCTCCGCCAACTTATCGGCCTTCACCCTTTCTTCTGCATTGCTCTCCAGGAAACTTGGTTTCCAGCAATGCGAACCCCCACCCTCCGTGGCTATCGGGGTTATTATAAGAACCGAGCAGCTTATGAAAGGGTGTCTGGTGGCGTCTGCATATATGTTCTTCACACTCTGCACAGCGAGTCTGTCCCTCTCCAGACGCCTTTAGAGGCTGTCGCTGTACGCGTGTGGACGCCACAGGCTGTTACTGTCTGCAGTCTTTACATTCCGCCGGATGGTGATGTCTCGCAGCATGTCCTGGCTGCATTGGTCGCCCAATTGCCGCCACCTTTCTTGCTATTGGGCGACTTCAACGAACATAACCCTCTGTGGGGTGGGTCAGTGGCCACAGGTCGAGGCGCCATTGTTGAGCATTTATTGTCGCAGCTCGATCTCTCGCTGTTAAATGATGGTGCCTTCACACACTTCAGTGTGGCGCATGGCACTTACTCCGCCATTGACCTTTCAATCTGTAGCCATAGCCTCTTACCGTCTGTCCACTGGAGTGTGCATGACGACCTGTGTGGTAGTGACCATTTTCCGATCTTTTTGTCACTACCACAGCGCCACTCTTCTGGGCGCCCTAGCAGATGGACTATGAGTAAGGCTGACTGGGACTTGTTCTCCTCCACTGCCGCTTTTGAGCCTCTCTCTACCGATGACATTGATGCGGTGGTTCAATCGGTCACCACCGGCATCGTTACTGCCGCCGAATCTGCCATTCCCCATTCCTGTGGGTCCCCTCGGCGGAAGGCTGTGCCTTGGTGGTCGCCTGAGATCGCTGAAGCGATTAAAGATCGCCGGCGGGCGCTCCAGCGTCACAAGCGACACCCCTCCCTCGACCACCTTATCGCCTTCAAACGGCTGCGTGCGCGGGCCCGCCTCCTTATCCGCCAAGGCAAGAAGGAGTGCTGGGAGCGGTATGTGTCCACCATTGGCCTCCATGTCACTCCCTCGCAGGTCTGGGCCAAGATTCGACGCGTCTACAGCTATCGGCCACCTGCCAGCGTCCCTGCGCTCTCACTGAATGGAGCAGTTTGTACTGATTCCGACGTCATTGCCAATCGCTTAGCAGAGCATTTTGCTATGAGTTCCGCTTCTGCGAATTACCCCCAGGCCTTCCGCTCCATTAAAGAGCGGATGGAACATCGGAGCCTTTCGTTTCGCACCAACCACCCAGAATCTTACAATGCTCCATTTAGTGAGTGGGAATTTCGCAGTGCCCTCGCTGCTTGCCCTGATACCGCTCCTGGGCCAGATGGCATCCACTGTCAGATGCTGAAACACCTTTCAGTGGACTGCCAGCGGCGCCTTCTCGATCTTTACAACCGTCTTTGGGTCGAGGGGGAGTTTCCGTCGCAATGGCGGGAAGGCATTGTCATCCCCGTTTTGAAACCTGGAAAGAACCCTCTGGAGGTGGACAGCTACCGTCCCATTAGCCTCACCAACGTTCTTTGCAAGTTGCTTGAACGGATGGTGAGCCAGCGCTTGCATTGGGTACTGGAGTCTCGGGGCCTTCTGGCTCCATCTCAGGGTGGGTTCCGTAAAGGCCGCTCCGCCGCCGACAATCTGGTGAGCCTGGAGTCGGCCATCCGTACTGCCTTTTCCCGCCGTCAGCACCTGCTCGCTGTCTTTTTCGACATGCGGAAGGCGTACGATACGACGTGGCGTCATCACATTCTTTCTACGCTTCATGGATGGGGTCTTCGGGGTCCTCTGCCGATTTTTATCCGCAATGTTCTGTCGTGTCGTACCTTCCGCGTGCAAGTCGCGGCCTCGTATAGTTCCTCCCACGTCCAGGAGAACGGTGTGCCACAGGGCTCTGTTTTAAGTGTCTGTCTGTTTTTAATAGCCATTAACGGGCTTGCTGCGGCCGTGGGAAATTCTGTCTCCGCTTCCCTGTATGCTGACGACTTCTGCCTTTATTACAGCTCTACTGGCATTGCAGCTGTTGAACGTCAGCTACAGGGCGCTATCCGTAAGGCGCAGTCTTGGGCTGTAGCGCATGGCTTTCAGTTTTCGGCAGCCAAGACCTGCGTTATGCATTTCTGCCGGTGCTGAACAGTCCATCCTGAGCCGCGGCTTTATCTTGCCGACGAACTCCTTGCTGTGGTGGAGACCCACAGGTTTTTGGGGGTGGTTTTCGATGCCCGGTTGACTTGGCTGCCTCATATCCGGCAGCTGAAACAGACGTGTTGGCGGCATCTAAACGCTCTGAGATGCTTGAGCAACACCCACTGGGGCGCCGACCGCTCTACACTGTTGCGGCTCTACCAGGCGTTAATCCAGTCCCGTCTGGATTATGGGAGCCTGGCTTATGGCTCAGCATCCCCATCTGCGTTACGGGTGCTGGACCCGATTCTCCACAGCGGGATACGCCTTGCCACTGGTGCTTTCCGCACCAGCCCTGTGGACAGCGTACTAGTGGAGGCAGGTGTACCTCCACTGCGGTTCCGACGTCAACGTTTGCTGGCCGCTTATGCTGCCCATGTTCTAAGCTCGCCCGGGCATCGAAACTATCGTCTCCTGTTCCCGCGGTTGGTCGTCCGTATGCCAGAACGTCGGCCCCGGTCTGGTTGTACAATAGCGGTCCGCGTCAAGGAGCTTCTCTCTGGGCTCCAGGGTTTCACTGTTCCACCTCCTTTCCGGGCTACTTTGCATACACCCCCATGGTGTGTTCGTCGCCCTAGCCTTCGGCTCGACTTGGCACAGGGCCTTAAGGACTCAGTCCCTCAAGAGGCCTTCCGCCGCCGCTTTTATTCCATCCTGGCCACGTATCAGGGCTCTGGTGTTGTTTACACTGACGGTTCGATGGTTGCTGGTCGTGTCGGATATGCGCTCACTCTAGGGGACCTTTTCGAACAACGTTCCTTGCCGGATGGCTGCAGCGTTTACACTACTGAATTGGTCGCCATCCTTCGTGCCCTAGAGTATATCCGCTCCTGCTCAGGTGAGTCCTTCGTTATCTGTAGCGATTCCCTGAGCGGTTTACGAGCTCTCGACCAGTGTTTCCCTCGTTCTCGTTTGGTGATGGCTATCCACGAGTCTCTGCATACTCTCGCCTGTTGCGGCCGCTCTGTGGTCTTTGTGTGGACCCCCGGTCATGTCGGTATGACCGCCTGGTGAAAGAGGCCACCAGCAAGCCATCTCTGGACCTTGGCCTCCCTGAGACTGATTTGCGGGCAGTCTTCCGCCGCAAAATCTTGGCGCTATGGGACGAGGAATGGCGCGAAATGACAATGTCCAATAAACTCCGTGCTGTCAAGGAGACGACGGCTGTGTGGCGGTCATCCCTGTGAGCCACTCGCAGGGACTCGGTAGTTCTTTGCCGGCTCCGCATTGGCCACCCCCTACTGACACACAGTTATTTACTGTGCAGGGAGGACCCTCCTGTATGTCGCTGCGGGGCGGCTTTGACAGTGGCCCACATTCTGTTGGCCTGCCCCCTTTTAGCTGTGGTCAGGCAGACATTTGCGCTGCCTGCTACGCTCCCTGCCCTTTTAACAGACGACTCCACTATGGCTGACATAGTTTTACGTTTTATTCGGGCAGGGGGATTTTATCATTTACTCTGAGTGTTTCTGTTTTATTTTATCGTTTTGTGTTGATTCTGGCCTTTGGCCTATGATTTTCCACTGATTTTTTAATGTGTTTCTAAGTGGTTGGCTTTTCCTTATTTCTTTCTATGGTCGGCCAACCACCGTCACACTCTGTGTGGTTTTCGTTCGTTTTGTCTTGTCCTTGTCTGTTTCTCTTGTTCTGTATCGTCTGTGATCTCTTCTGTTCCTCGTTTTTATTCTCTGTGGGTGTTCTTTGTCTTTGGAACAAGGGACCGATGACCGTAGCAGTCTGGTCCCTTTCATGCCCCCAAACCAACCAACCAACCAACCCATCCCCAGCCTGTGTGCTGAGGCAGGGGAACCGCCGCTCGCCATCCGGCGGCAACTGCTCAGGGTGCGACGGGTGTGTCAATTCCTTGTCTGTCCTACCTCCCCTGCATACCCTACTGTTGCCCGACCGCCTATGGAACTTCTCTTTTCCAGTCGTCCCAGGGCAACGAGACCATTTGGGATTCGTGCCAAGCATTTGCTTGTGTCCCTTGGTGTGGAGCGTGTGGCCCCCCAACGACAAGGTTTTACTCGCCTGCCTCCCTGGTTGCTCCAAAGGCCCAGCGTCCTTTTAGACTTGTCGGAGTACCGGAGGAGCAGCACTCCTGCGTTTGTTTTTAACTCCTTATTTTCTGATATTTTAAACCAGCATCCCGACCATGAACCAGTATTTACGGATGGCTCTAAACAGGGGGACTCTGTTGGTTGTGCTGTTGTTTTCCCTGATCGACTCGTCAAGTTACGGCTTCCTGCGGCGTTTACCATCTTTGATGCTGAATTGTTTGCGATCTTGCGGGCATTGGAGCAGATGAGATGTGTCCCCAGTCGTAAGTTCCTCATCTGTTCTGACTCCCTGAGTGCCCTTCAGACCGTGCAACGCTTGTACCCAGCGGATACGGTCGTTCAGAACATCCATGATGCCCTACTCCACCTGCAGCGGCAGGGGAAGGAGGTTTCCTTCTGCTGGGTGCCGGGGCACGTGGGTATTAGGGAAAACGAGCTGGCGGATGTGGCTGCCAAAGATGCATGGTCCCTCCCTGACGTTGTTGAATGTGCCGTCCCCCTCCATGCTGTTACCTCCCTCCTGTGTTTTCGCGTTATGCGTCAGTGGGACGAGGAGTGGCTGGCAGTCGGTGAAAATAAGCTGCGTCTGGTGAAGGCCACCACGTGGCCATGGCGTACTTCCTCCCAGTCATGCAGGCGGGATGAGGTTCTCCTCACTCGCCTCCGCATCGGGCACAGTCCCTTCACACATGGTTTTTTACTCCGGCGGGAGGATCCCCCAATCTGCAGTGCTTGTGGCGTCCAGATTACTGTCCGCCACATTTTATTTTATTGTCTTTTATTCTCTGACCAGAGGGCGGTGGTTTCTTTGCCACCGGATTTGCCCTCTATTTTGAAAGACGACGCATCGTCTGTGGTGAAGGTTTTACGGTTTTGTGTCCTGTCCAATTTGTTGCCACGGATTTTAGGGAGAGGGTTTTAATGTGCTGCTGGATGACTGGCTCACCCAGATTTTAGGTAAGAGGACCGCCAGTCACGAATACCTCCTTGTTTCCCTTCGGTTTCTGTCCTTCCTTCCTTGTGTTTCCTTTCCTTTTTTAGTGCACTCTTTCTCCTCTTGTTTTGCCTCTGTACGTGAGGATTTGGAACTGCGTCAGGTCTGTGTCTTTTAGCTGTTCCCCTTGTTCGCTGTTCGTCAAAGTCCCTTCACTGCATGCGTTCCTCTTTTTATGCGTTTGGGCGCTGATGACCCCGCTGTTTAGCGCCCGTAAATCTCAAACACACACACAATAAAGTGCGTGGCAGAGAGTTCATTGACCCACCTTCAAGCTGTTTTTCTCATTCCTCATTAACAGTGTGGAGCTCTGATTTATTTTATGATGATCATTCCACCCTATGTAGTTGGGTGACTACAAAATATTTTTCACATTATAGGAGAAAGCTGGTGATTGAAATGTTATTAGAAGATCTCACTACAGCGAGAAAGACCATTGTTTTAATAATTGCCACCCCAATTCGTGAATCGTATCCTTCGCAGTCTCCCCTATTTCAGCATAATATGAAACAAGCTGGTCTTGTCTGAACTTGTTGTTGACCTCTGTCAATCCTATATGATGCAGATCCCTCACCACACAGTAATAGTCCAGAAGAGGGCGGCCAAGCTCGATGTTAGCAGTCTCTTTACTAGACCTGTTGCGCTCTAGTGTTCTGGAAATAAATCGCAGTTGTTGGTTTGCATTCCTCACGGCATTTTCTGTATGATAGCTCCAATTTAATTCGTCCATAATTGTAATTTCTAAGCATTAAGTTGAAATGACAGTTTTCAGAAGTATTGTGAAACCTAAATGTAGCGTACTCATGTGGACGATCTCACTTCTACGTACTGAGAGACAATCGCCACTCTTCGCACCATACAGGTATTTTGTCTAAATCGTGTTGCAATTAGTTTCGATCGTCCGACAACTATAAACGGCGGTAGATGATGGCATCATCTGCTAACAAACTGAGAGCTGCTCAGATTGAGTCCAAAATCGTTTGTCTGGATCAAAAACAGCAGAGCTCCTGGAATATGTCCTTGGGGAATGCCATTTATTATTTCTGTTTTACTCGATGACTTTCCGTCAATAACTACCATCTGTGACGTCCCTGACAGGAAATCTTATCAGTATTCGTTTGAGGAACAAATTTAAAATATGGAATCAGTTTACGATCCCCTTGTAACAGTGGTCAGTGGTAGATTCAAAAAAATTTTGCGTCCCTAGGCACGCCATATTATAAGCGCTCCACCCCCCACCCCCCACCACCCCCCTCCCCTCCTCCAAAAAAAGAACATGTTTTAAATAATAACTATTACCGGTACCCGATCACTCCACAATTGCTGTTTTGGGTGGGCGCGCTGTGAGCTATTTCCGTACTCTGCTATTTGTTTTTCTGAAGGACGCGTCAGCAGTCTGGTCGCGCTCTATCAAAATGCCATATGGTTCCTGAATTATACTTGGTGTACGGCAGCGGATAAAACAAACTTAAAACTGGATTGTGTTAACACATTCTTCTGTCGAAAGACAACAGAAATGAACACAAGAAAAGTAACTTTTCTTTTATGGCATAAAATTTAAGCAGAACGTGTAGGAGACAACGGATTGTTGTTATACATTCACTTCTAATATGTTCTTTCACACGAAATCGTTGAAAATGAAGATAAAGTAGTATTACGATCTAAAAATTGAAGCGAACTGGTCATACAGTAGAAATTAATACGTACTTTTACAGAGATTCGTTCCAAAGTAAAATGAAATTGTCGTTTCACGATCTAGTAAATTGAATGTGTAGGCCTACCGTAGCAGACAAAAACCACATTCGGTGTTACTACATGAAATTATGGGAAAGCTTAAGAAATCAAAATGAAATAGAGATTTCGGTGCACGAACTAATAATTAAATACGGACGATCAAACGCAGATCTGGATTTGCTATTACATAATTTTACAGAGTAGTGTGGAAATATCAAATTTGTTTTATAATCTAAAGTTAAAGTGTAAAGCATTAAGATCTGTGTAGCTAAATGTTGCACAATAAGTGTACACAATACATTTAATCCATGTAAAAGCTGAACAGTTTTATATCTTTCTAACAGTATTAGCGTAGCTTTTACGTATTCATTGACAGAACTTAACTACGTTATTTATTAACACTTTTTCATCTGAGTGTACTCTCCGATAATGTATATTAACGTATAGCCTATTTCCGCGATAACTATACATTCCAGCAGACGCCAAGAGTACCGTACGCATCAGTTGTAACATATCAGTATGACTTGACTGTACAGCGCCGAGCGGCCTGGGTCATTCGGGTATTGTGTAGTATTGTCGGGCGCCTTCGGTCACGTCTGCACGTAAACGAGGTTTAGTTCTGTGTTCTGCCATCGGCAATTGTAAAATAAACAGCTAATACGTAGTTCGTAAATCCAATGAATGTGCTCCAACTTATTATAAACATTACATTATAATCTTAAAGTCTTAAAACTAATACGAATAAGTAAACAAACACACCAATCAGCAAATTTTGTGGCTGGCTTTGACGGCAGAAAACTCGTGAGCATATCTTCATAGTTCAGACAGTTATGAGTTAGGAGGTCGGCTTCGATGTGAAGAATGGACAAGGCGTTCAATCTCTCCTCAGACAACGTAGAACATTGGTACGATATCAGTCTTTTAAGAGCCAAAAACGAGCGTTCTGCTGAACAATTTGTAAGTGCCATACCTAGAAATATTCTAATAGCACTGTCAACGTTTGGAAACACGGACTGTAACCTCCCTTTTCGTAAAAATTTACTCATTTCGACTGGTATATCACTAAACTCAGAAGATTTCAAAAGTTCCGCTAAATGTACACACTCACTAGCAAAGAAATGCTGTATATCTGTGACATTTGACGCTTGGAGTTTAGCTCCACGTTCAGTAATATCATCAGATGAACTGTTCTTAAGATTACTGTAAACTGCGAAGGAGTAAAACAGTGGTCTGTACCTTTCCTTCCTCCTCACTAATTTGGCACACAAGTTGCCGAATACAGGGAGAAATATTTCAACTCTAAATTTTTCTCTTCCAGTCAGAAAAATTTCTTCAGAGTCCGCTTCTTCGTCATCCTGAAGTTTGCGTTTTCACGATCTTTTATAGGTGCATTCAGAGTCTGTATCAGTCACAATCTCCATGGATTTATTTTCATAATAGTCGAACACACCAGGAATAGATGCAGTAAATCCTACAAGTGATTCATATAATTCATGCACTATTTTAGTATCAATATTTACACTTCGCAATTTCAGATTGACACTATTAAATCTCTGGAGTATATCGTTCCGAACTGTCAACACGATTACTGTTTCTAGTCCACTAAGTTGATTCAATAAAGCTGAAGCCTCATTTTACACACGCTTCCTCTCTTGCTGACCAACGTGTTTTTGATAAACTTTTTACCGTTTTGCTTCTTGGTTTCATGAAAGAAAGAAGTTTACCTCAGTGCTGTGTAGAAGCAGAGAAGAAATTATAAAGGTTTTGCACTACATTGAAAAATGAACTTGTTTCCCGACAACAGCTTGCAACACTAGTGCCGACTAAATTCAAAGATTGTGCTGCACAAGATACATAATGCACTTTCGGATTTCGTTCTTTAATGCGTGCCTGCAAACCAGTCTCGGTTCCTGAGATATTGCTTGCGTTCTCGTATGACTGGCCTCTACAGTCAGTAATATCAATGAAATTTGAAGACAGGACATTTAGTACGGGCTCAGCCAAGTTTTCGGACTTGTCCTGGGTTTGGTAAAAACGGAAGAAAACATTCAACAGTTTCACTATTATCGATCACATACCTTAATATGAAAGATAACTGATCAATATGTGAAATGGCCGTAGTAGAATCTGCTATAATAGAGAAATATTTGTCTTGTTTTATTTCACTTATGATTATTTTTTTATTCGTCCAGAAAGAAGCTCTATATTGCATTACAGATTGTTGAAGAAAGGTAACTTGTATGTCCCTGCCCTGGATTTTCATGCCGTTCAATGTGCTCTGTGAGAATAGGATCGAACTCGGCCATAAGATCAAGAGACATCATAAACTGACCATTATGTAATGAATGGAATCTTTCAAAGTGTCCACCTAGGGCTTATGTAATAAATGGAATCTTTCAACGTGTCCACGTACGGTAAGTCCATGCTTGTAAGCTTATTCACTACTGCAAACACCCTTTTCAACACAGTGCGCCAGTACATTTTTCCTGTCTCAACATATGACTTGAAATGGTTATATATCGTTCCAAATGACTTTTTCTTGTTAAGAGTGACAACTCAGAACTTCTGTGTTGAAGTGAATTCTCATGACGAGATAAAATATTAGATATATTTTTCCTATCTGCTATCCATTAGCAGCAATAGCGGCCTTACATCCGAACAATTTACGTGGTGCACAAAAACAGCACCGGTGCTACAGGAGCATACTAGAAAATCACGAGAGGTTGATTCACCATTTAAAAGTTGATGGTAAAATACATTTTTGTTCAAATATCTGGTTTTCTCGCTAATTGATCTTGTTGAATTAGAAAAGTCACTGTTACAACTTTGATGAATGCCACGTTGTAAGAGGATGTCGATTGTTGATTCATTGACATACCATTCTGCAGGATCACCACTAACGTGGTTACCGGTATTTATTTTTGTAATTTCTGACTCGACCCTTAGTTTTTCGTGAAACTCGAAATCAGGAACAATTTGCTTTTCTTCATTTTTAACTTTCGTTTCGTCTGTATTTTCATCTTTCACAACAGTTGCATTAGCCGAAAGATCATCCGTATGCTACTACTTGAATTCAAAGTCGAACCAGCAACATTTTTTGCTAAAAATTTATCTACTCAGCCAAGCGTTTTTAGAACACTGGCTTCTCGTTCTTGCCTTTCCTCCCATAATTTTCGAAATGCCGCCCCACTTAATTTTGCACGTTGCTTTTTTGCTTTTTTCACTGTTAATCATGTTGAGGCACTTACAAAATGGTCAACCAACAGTCAAAATAAAAGAAAAAGTTGTAAAAGGAAATAAAGACTAGACCGCACATGAGCGCAAAGCTTCATACTTTAAACACAGCACATGAGCACAAAGATTTTTCCTTTAAACACAGAGCGACGAACCGACCAACTCGGATTACTTTACGTAACTGTGCTATATGAAAGAACGACAATGCAGAATAATTTAATTTCATTGTCGTCTGTCTCTCCGTTCTCACTGAACAGTAGAAGCACACTTGCCCTTCTTCCGTTTCCCGCGTCGCCGGAATTTTAGCTGAGACGCAAATATGTTCTGAATTCTTAACACTGTCTTCTAATTTAAAGAGTAAATAATTTTTGCAATTTGTTGCAGTGAGGTGTGCTGGATGGATTCTTATCCCACTTACTCTTATAACATTGTAGCGGTTTTTGTGGGCAGAGAAGACGGACTACAAAGATTAAGTAGTCTTGCTAGCAGTTGATGCGGTGTGTTGTCTTTTGTGTGAAAACTGCTGTTATGTGTACACGTAAATACACCTTTTGTTCCATTATAAAATGAAAATAACCATTCCTCGAAGAAGAAGAAGAAAAAAAAGCTTAGTTAAGAAGTTTTATGCACAATTTACAATGACATGTGGAAATACGGAAGCGTCCGATCCCGCCCGTCTGCTTTGACCCATGACGTCACAAATATGGCGGAAACGAAAACAAACACACACACACACACACACACACACACACACACACACACTTTCCACAAGAAGCCTAATGACACCAACGGGACAAGCGCCGGAAATGGGGTGTTTTGGGTGGGGGGCAAACTAAATATAAACAAATTTAGACGCCTTGCGTAGCTACAACGTGTAAGTGAAGACAGCCATGCATGAATACCCACCCACCTACCCAGGGGTCGTAACCCCTGCAACCCATAGAAGATAAAGATGCTTCAGTAGCTGATTGGTGTTTTTTGTCTTTAAAAAAAAAAATCTCACGGGATAGAACGAACAGATCAGAAAGATAAATATAATAAACTAAAACAGAAATTGGAGGAAACAGATAATTAAAATAAGTAATAAGTGTTTTTAAATTTAAAAAAAAATCTCACGATATAGAACGAACAGATCAGAAAAGTAAAATAAGAGAAAACAGAACTGGAGACAGCCACACACAAACCAAACTCAGCGCCGTCATGACGTCACACACGACAACACCCTTACGTCATGGGTCAAAGCCGACGCGTGGGATCGGACGCTTCTGTCAACCCTGACATGTACTATTCGATTGCACTAAGTGGGAACTTTGATATCTTGCAGGCTGCAGCCCAATAAATGAGACAAACGAAAGTTGGTTTCTTTATCTTTTTTCGCAAAAAATAAGTAAATAAAGAAATAAAATTTTTAAAGTGTTGTGAAGTGTATTTCACACATTATTAGATATTCTATTCGTATAAACATTCCCAGTACCAACATGTTTTGTTAAATGGATGTCAATAAATCAAAGCTCAGATACTGAAGACCACAGAGCTTTCACATTAATTACAGTAATCGAGGGTTGACTTGATACTTCCCTGTAATTTCTACAAGATATGTACAGTCAGGTTTTACATACTGAGGCCTGCACATGTTACAGTATTTAAGAAACTGCTGATCAGTTTATCACAGCTTTTCAGGGGTCCCAGTATTTTCATGGGGAAAATATGGTAGCGTTAAGTAGAAGCCGACACCATTCTCAGAATAATAACGTTTCAAAGATTGTATTGTAGATTGCCGTCCTGACAGCTTACTTCAGTATTATTTTGAACAATCATGAAGATGATACCAGACAGAAACGTAATGTTAAATTTCCACACCGGCCTGTGTGACCGAGCAGTTCTAGGCGCTACAGTCTGGAACCGTGCGACCGCTACGATCGCAGGTTCGAATCCTGCTTCGGGCACGGGTGTGTGTGATGTCCTTAGGCTAGTTAGGTTTAAGTAGTTCTAAGTTCTAGAGGACTGATGACCTCAGAAGTTAAGTCCCATAGTGCTCAGAGCCATTTAAACAATTTTTTAAATTTCCATTCAGTCACCAAGTAAACTATGTATATTTCCAAGCTTGTATTGTCGAATTTCGTTCTTAAGCCTTATTTAAACTAGCAAGTTGTGAACAATATTAAGAATTTTTGTCGTTTGTAAGCGCAGTTATTTTAAAACGTAAAAGGTTAAAGTGAGTATAGAACAAAAATGCCATCCCCCTTAAGGTGCCACCACTTGGCCCATGCCTAGTGGGCCTAAATGTAAATCCACCACTGCCCTGTAGATAGCACTCGTTACTTCGTGAAACTAAAGCGCTAGTTGTCTTGTTTCACAAGAAAGGTATTTTCTGAATCCGTGCTGACTGGGTGTTAGCAGATGTTATCCTTGAGGTAATTCATGGTATACGAACACAGTTCATGTTCCAAAATCCTGCTGCTAATCTGTGTTAGTGATATGGGTCTGTAACTGAGCGGATTGGTAAGACTTGTACAACTTCCCAGCGTTTAGGCTGCATGGTCTAGGGGGCCTTGCCACGGTTCTTCCTATGGCTCTCTCACTACCCCCCCCCCGTCCCCCCCCCCCATTCCCTCCCCCTCCCCCACCACGCCCCCGTCGGAGGTTTGAGTCCTCTCTTGGGTATGGGTGTGTGTGTTGTCCTTAGCGTAAGTTAATGTTGCATTGAGTAGTGTGAGGGCCTAGGGACTAATGACCTCGTCAGTTTGGTCCCATAAGAACTGACCACCACCCAGTCTTTAGGTGTGGATCTTTCAAATTGCAAACAGTTGTATATGATTACTAAATATGAAGTTATTATATGAGTGTGTACAAGTCAGGTTCATTTCGGAGTACAATCTGTACCAGAGTCCTTGCTCCCCCCTGCGGGTTCGGGGGTAAGAATAGGCCCGCGGTATTCCTGCCTGTCGTAAGAGGCGACTAAAAGGAGTCTCAAACGTTTCGGCCTTATGTGATGGTCCCCTCTCGGGTTTGACCTCCATCTATCTAAATTATTCCGAAGAGCGAGCCAATTGGGGAAGGGCACCTTACATGGTGCACTGTATCCTTCGTGCATTTCGACCTATAGCCGTCTTTCTCGTCGTTGCAATGGTGTCCCGCTCGTTTTCGATCTCTTGGGCGATTACCACGCTGCACTCTGCAGTGTTTCTTTTAACTGTGACGACGACCTTGGCCATTTTTGCACCTAAGATCCAGCACGGTAGCCAGTCTGTTGTGGTGGGGTCGCCATGTACCCTCTTGGTTGTAGCCCCCTGACAACACAGGGATCGCTCTACTGATGCCTGCGCCGTTCACTCCCCACGTATGCCAAGGAGTAGATGCCCATCTCCCTGGGGCATCAGGACTCCCGGCAATGGCCATCCTGCCAGGTGGTCTTTGCTGTGGCTGGGTGGCGCCCGTGGGGAGGGCCCTTGGTCGGAGTAGGTGGCATCAGGGCGGATGACCCGCAATGAAGCGTGGTACATCATCTGTCGCTGGCGGCCAGCCGTCAGCAGTCTCTAAGCGTTCGAGAGCCCATTTTAAAGGTAACGTTTATGACCCCAAATCGTTCCCCTCCCTCGCCACACCATGGGAGGAACGACAGGCATTGCGTGACACTGAGACGTATTCGCCCAGATATCTTGTCTGTACCAGAGCTGATGGGGAATCTTTTCTATCCGTGAAGCCGCAGTTCTTTGTAGAGCATTAAGAGGACAAGTTCGGGGAGGTGGAGGGCTTGTCCAAGATGCGGTCTGGATCGGTGTTGATAAAAACGGCATCCTCTGCCCAGTCACGGAGGTTGCTCAATTGTGACAAGTTGGGGGATGTTTCCGTTAGCATCACGCCGCATAAGAGTCTGAACATGGTCCAGGGTATTATATTCCACCGGGATCTTCTTCTGCAGTCCGACGATGAATTACGCGCCAACCTCGAACGACGAGGTGTTCACTTCGTCCGGCGCGTCCATCGGGGTCCGAGGGATAATCAGGTCGCCACCGGTGCCTTCATCTTGGCCTTTGAGGGTGATGTCTTACCCGAAAAGGTTAAGGTGATGGTTTATCGTTGTGATGTGAAACCATATATCCCTCCTCCGATGCGGTGTTTTAAATGCTGGAAGTTCGGGCACATGTCATCTCGCTGTACTTCCAGCATGACGTGTCGGGATTGCGGACGTCCTTCGCATCCCGATACTCCATGTGCCCCGCCTCCTATCTGTGTTAACTGCGGAGAACACCATTCCCCCTGCTCGCCGGACTGTAGGATATTGCAGAAAGAACGGAAGATAATGGAATATAAGACCTTGGACCGGCTGACCTACCCCGAGGCTAGACGGAAATATGAGAGGCTCCATCCTGTGGCAATGCCGTCGACCTACGCCGCTGCTGCAACGACGGTTCTCCCGTCATCACGAATCGGCCCTAAGATCGGTCAGCATCCACCGGCCCCCTTGCTTGTGGGGGGCACTTCACACCCTGTTGCTCCTGCTCCATCTTCTTCAGGAGCAACACCCTCCCAACCTTCGGGGACATCAGCTCCCCCTTCCCAGCCGGAGAAGCGTAAGACTTCTTCGGCTGCTCTCGCCAGGAAGGGATCCCTTGGGGACCTCCCTTCGCAAGTTCCGACCAGTGGCAAGGCGGACGCCCGCAAGTGGTTGAAACAACCGCCAGTCCCTGGTCGTGGGGCCTCGCGGTCGTCGTCTGTCCCTGAGACTGACCCAGTGAAGCCCATGCAGCCTGAAGAGCCGAAGGCACAGCGTGATAAGCAGAAAAGGAAGAAAGTCCCCAAGACCAACGGTAATGCGGTGGCACCGATCCCGCCGCTCCCTACAAGCTCTGCCTCTGAGGACGAGGTGGAGATTCTGGCGTCCGCTGAGGACCTCGCTCTTGCCGGTCCCGCGGACGCAATGGATGGCAATTGCACGGATGCTCAATCGGAGGCAGCAGGTGCCCCAGTGGCGTAATCTGCCTTCCCAGTCCCGTCACGCCTTTCCCAGCCATGGACAACACCATCCTCCAGTGGAACTGCAGCGGTTTCTTCCACCATCTAGCTGAGCTCCGCCACCTTATCAGCCTTCACCCTGTCTTCTGCATTGCTCTCCAGGAAACTTGGTTTCCAGCAATGCGAACCCCCGCCCTCCGTGGCTATCGGGGTTATTATAAGAACCGAGCAGCTTATGAAAGGGTGTCGGGTGGCGTCTGCATATATGTCCTTCACACTCTGCACAGCGAGTCTGTCCCTCTCCAGACGCCTCTAGAGGCTGTCGCTGTACGCGTGTGGACGCCACAGGCTGTTACCGTCTGCAGTCTTTACATTCCACCGGATGGTGATGTCTCGCAGCATGTCCTGGCTGCACTGGTCGCCCAATTGCCGCCACCTTTCTTGCTATTGGGCGACTTCAACGCTCATAACCCTCTGTGGGGTGGGTCAGTGGCAACAGGTCGAGGCGCCATCGTTGAGCATTTATTGTTGCAGCTCGATCTCTCGCTGTTAAATGATGGTGCCTTCACACACTTCAGTGTGGCGCATGGCACCTACTCCGCCATTGACCTTTCCATCTGTAGCCATAGCCTCTTACCGTCTGTCCAATGGAGTGTGCCTGACGACCTGTGTGGTAGTGACCATTTTCCGATCTTTTTGTCACTACCACAGCGCCACTCTTCTAGGCGCCCTAGCAGATGGGCTATGAATAAGGCTGACTGGGACTTGTTCTCCTCCACTGCCGCTTTTGAGCCTCTCTCTACCGATGAAATTGATGCGGTGGTTCAATCGGTCACCACCGGCATCGTTACTGCCGCCGAATCTGCCATTCCCCATTCCTGTGGGTCCCCTCGGCGGAAGGCTGTGCCTTGGTGGTCGCCTGAGATCGCTGAAGCGATTAAAGATCGCCGGCGGGCGCTCCAGCGTCACAAGCGACACCCCTCCCTCGACCACCTTATCGCCTTCAAACGGCTGCGTGCGCGGGCCCGCCTCCTTATCCGCCAAGGCAAGAAGGAGTGCTGGGAGCGGTATGTGTCCACAATTGGCCTCCATGTCTCTCCATCGCAGGTCTGGGCCAAGATTCGACAAGTCTACGGCTATCGGCCACCTGTCAGCGTCCCTGCGCTCTCACTGAATGGAGCAGTTTGTACTGACTCCGACGTCATTGCAAATCGCTTAGCAGAGCATTTTGCTTTGAGTTCCGCTTCTGCGAATTACCCCCAGGCCTTCCGCTCCATTAAAGAGCGGATGGAACGTCGGAGCCTTTCGTTTCGCACCAACCACCCAGAATCTTACAATGCTCCATTCAGTGAGTGGGAATTTCGCAGTGCCCTCGCTGCTTGCCCTGATACCGCTCCTGGGCCAGATGGCATCCACTGTCAAATGCTGAAACATCTTTCAGTGGACTGCCAGCGGCGCCTTCTCGATCTTTACAACCGTCTTTGGGTCGAGGGGGAGTTTCTGTCGCAATGGCGGGAAGGCATTGTCATCCCCGTTTTGAAACCTGGAAAGACCCCTCTGGAGGTGGACAGCTACCGTCCCATTAGCCTCACCAACGTTTTGTGCAAATTGCTCGAACGTATGGTGGGGCGGCGTTTGTGTTGGGTCCTGGAGTCGCGCGGTCTCCTCGCTCCATCCCAGGGTGGCTTCCGTCGGGGCCGGTCTGCAGTGGACAATTTGGTGCGGCTGGAATCTGCTGTCCGTACGGCTTTTGCCCGACGTCAGCACCTTGTTGCTGTATTTTTCGATCTGCGGAAGGCGTATGACACCACATGGAGGCATCACATCCTCGCCACGTTGCATGGGTGGGGTCTTCGTGGTCGGCTCCCGGCTTTTCTTCAAAGCTTTTTATTGCGCCGCTCTTTCTGGGTGCAAGTCGGTGCCACCTCTAGTTCCTCTTATATACAGGAAAATGGGGTCCCGCGGGGCTCGGTGTTGAGCGTCTCCTTATTTCTAGTGGCCATTAATGGTCTGGCAGTAGCAGTGGGGTCGTCGGTGTCTCCTTCTTTGTATGCCGACGACTTCTGCATCTCATTTCGCTCCACGACTACGGGAGTCGCCGAACGCAGGCTGCAAGTCGCCGTTCGCAAGGCAGCATCATGGGCTCTGACTCATGGCTTTCAGTTCTCTGCTGCCAATACTCGAGTAATGCACTTCTGCAGGCGTCGGACGGTCCACCCTCATCCTGCACTTTACCTCGACGACCACCTGCTTGAAGTGGTGGACACTTGCCGCTTCTTGGGACTCGTGTTTGATGCCCGGCTCACATGGGTTCCTCATGTTATTCAGCTGAAGCAAAAATGCTGGCGGCACCTCAACGCCCTCCGCTGCCTTAGCCACACGTCTTGGGGTGCAGATCGCTGCACGCTACTGCAATTGTACAGAGCTCTTGTGCAGTCCCGGCTTGATTATGGGAGCCTGGCCTATGGGTCTGCGTCACCCTCAGTGTTGAAGTTGTTAGACCCCATACACCACTGTGGGGTTCGGCTTGCAACTGGCGCTTTTCGCACCAGCCCCGTGGATAGTCTACTGGTGGAGGCCGGGGTTCCCCCGCTGCGGATTCGCCGCCATCGTCTGCTCGCCGACTATGCTGTCCACGTCCATTGCTCGCCAGGCCATCCCAATCGTCGCCTGCTTTTCCCTGCCATGGTCCTCCATCTGCCCGAACGGCGACCTAGGTCTGGGCTTTCCATAGCTGTCCGTGTCCAGTCCCTGCTGTCAGAACTGGGGTCATTCCCTCTTCTGCCTCCCTTCCGGGTCCGTACACCTACGCCTCCCTGGTGTTTGTCCCTGCCGTCCGTCCATCTGGATTTGGCACCGGGACCTAAGGACTCGGTTCCGCCTGTGGCCCTCCGTCGCCGTTTTCTTGCGCTCCTCGAATCATTTCCGGGCTGTGAGCCTGTCTACACGGATGGTTCCCTGGTTGATGGTCGCACTGCCTACGCTTTTGCCCACGCCGCCCATGTTGAGCAACGCTCCTTGCCGGCTGGCTGCAGTATTTTTACTGCAGAGCTGGTGGCCATCTTGCGAGCTCTTGAGCATATGCGTTCCTGCTCAGATGCGTCCGTCGTCATCTGCAGTGACTCCCTGAGCAGCCTCCAAGCCATCGACCGCTGCTATCCCTCTTCTCCTCTGGTGTCCTCTATTCGGGAGTCTGTTTCCACCATTACCCACTCTGGTCGTTTGGTGATTTTTGTTTGGACGCCAGGTCACGTTGGCATCCCGGGGAACGAACGTGTTGACAGGCTGGCCAAAGGGGCGATAGACTCCCCAGCTTTGGAGATCGGCCTTACGGCTCGCGACCAGCAGCTGGTGTTGCGCCGTAAGGTACTTGGGATGTGGGCTGCTGAGTGGCGTGGCATGACAGCCCCGAATAAACTACGGGCTGTCTAAGGGACGACCGATGTGTGGCGTTCCTCCCTGCGGGCTTCTCGCAGGGACTCGGTAGTCCTGTGTCGGCTGCGCATCGGCCATACCTACCTGACGCACGGCCATCTGTTACGTCAGGAGGATCCCCCCTTGTGTCAGTGTGGGTCCCGGCTGACGGTCGGCCACATTTTGCTGGAGTGTCCTCGACTGCGCACACTTCGGCAATCTTTTAATCTCCCGGGCACTTTGGCTTTGGTTTTATCCGACGATGCCTCCATGGCTGATACCGTTTTAAATTTTATCCGTGGTAGTCCGTTTTATGGTTCGATTTAGGGAGGTCCTGCGCCTTTCCCTTTCTGTGTCTTTTGTCCTTGTGTCTGTTGCTGTTCTGGTGTGCCGTGAGATGGTTGACTCTTTCCCATTTTTGATCTCGTGGTCAGTCAACCAGTCTCCGGCCATCTCCCTTTCTTCTGTTTCTTTCTGTCTGGTGTTCCTCTGTCCTGTTCTAGTCTGTAGTGTTTGTTGCTGCATTTGTGTTCTTTTAGCGCCTGGGGGGACGTCTCCTCCCCCTTTGGTTTTTACCTGCTCCGTCGATTTTGGACTCGCCTGATTTTGGAATGGGGGACTGATGACCTTCGCTGTTTAGTCCCCCTTAAACATCCAACAACCACCACCACCACCGCTCCAGCGTCACAAGCGACACCCCTCCCTCGACCACCTTATCGCCTTCAAACGGCTGCGTGCGCGGGCCCGCCTCCTTATCCGCCAAGGCAAGAAGGAGTGCTGGGAGCGGTATGTGTCCACAATTGGCCTCCATGTCTCTCCATCCCAGGTCTGGGCCAAGATTCGACGCGTCTACGGCTATCGGCCACCTGTCAGCGTCCCTGCACTCTCACTGAATGGAGCAGTTTGTACTGACTCCGACGTCATTGCAAATCGCTTAGCAGAGCATTTTGCTTTGAGTTCCGCTTCTGCGAATTACCCCCAGGCCTTCCGCTCCATTAAAGAGCGGATGGAACGCCGGAGCCTTTCGTTTCGCACCAACCACCCAGAATCTTACAATGCTCCATTCAGTGAGTGGGAATTTCGCAGTGCCCTCGCTGCTTGCCCTGATACCGCTCCTGGGCCAGATGGCTTCCACTGTCAAATGCTGAAACATCTTTCAGTGGACTGCCAGCGGCGCCTTCTCGATCTTTACAACCGTCTTTGGGTCGAGGGGGAGTTTCCGTCGCAATGGCGGGAAGGCATTGTCATCCCCGTTTTGAAACCTGAAAAGACCCCTCTGGAGGTGGACAGCTACCGTCCCATTAGCCTCACCAACGTTATGTGCAAGCTTCTCGAACGGATGGTGAGCCGGCGCTTGCATTGGGTACTGGAGTCTCGGGGCCTTCTGGCTCCATCTCAGGGTGGGTTCCGTAAAGGCCGCTCCGCCGCCGACAATCTGGTGAGCCTGGAGTCGGCCATCCGTACTGCCTTTTCCCGCCGTCAGCACCTGGTCGCTGTCTTTTTCGACATGCGGAAGGCGTACGATACGACGTGGCGTCATCACATTCTTTCTACGCTTCATGCATGGGGTCTTCGGGGCCCTCTGCCGATTTTTATCCGCAATTTTCTGTCGTGTCGTACCTTCCGCGTGCAAGTCGCGGCCTCGTATAGTTCCTCCCACGTCCAGGAGAACGGTGTGCCACAGGGTTCCGTTTTAAGTGTCTGTCTGTTTTTAATAGCCATTAACGGTCTTGCTGCGGCCGTGGGAAACTCTGTCTCCGCTTCCCTGTATGCTGACGACTTCTGCCTTTATTACAGCTCTCCCGGCATTGCAGCTGTTGAACGTCAGCTACAGGGCGCTATCCGTAGGGCACAGTCTTGGGCTGTAGCGCATGGGTTTCAGTTTTCGGCAGCCAAGACCTGCGTTATGCATTTCTGCCGGTGACGTATTGTCCACCCGGAGCCGCAGCTTTCTCTTAACGGCGAACTTCTTTCGGTGGTGGAATCGCACAGTTTTTTGGGGGTGGTTTTCGATGCCCGGTTGACTTGGCTGCCTCATATCCGGCAGCTCAAACAGACGTGTTGGCGGCATCTCAATGCACTGCGATGTTTGAGCCACACCCGCTGGGGAGCCGACCACTCTACCCTGTTACGGCTCTACCAGGCGTTAATCCAGTCCCGTCTGGATTATGGGTGCCTGGCATATGGCTCAGCATCCCCGTCTGCGTTGTGGGTGCTGGACCCACTTCTCCACAGCGGGATACGCCTTGCCACTGGTGCTTTCCGCACCACCCCTGTGGACAGCTTACTCGTGGAGGCAGGTGTCCCTCCACTGCGGTTCCGACGCCAACGTTTGCTAGCCGCTTATGCTGCCCATGTTCTAAGCTCGCCCGGGCATCCTAACTATCGTCTCCTGTTCCCGCCGTCAGTCGTCCGTCTGCCGGAACGTCGGCCCCGGTCGGGTTGTCCGATCGCCATACGCGTCAAGGAGCTTCTCTGCGGGCTTGGGTTTTTCCCTGTTCCGCCTCCTTTCCAGGCGCCTCTGCGTACACCCCCGTGGTGTGTTCCTCGCCCTTGCCTTCGGCTCGACTTGGCACAGGGCTCGAAGGACTCGGTCCCTCCAGAGGCCTTCCGCCGCCGCTTTTATTCCATCCTGGCCACGTATCAGGGCTCTGGCATTGTTTACACCGACGGCTCGATGGTTGCTGGTCGAGTCGGTTATGCGCTCACTCTAGGGGAACATTTCGAACAACGTTCCTTGCCGGCTGGCTGCAGCGTTTACACTGCTGAGCTGGTCGCCATCTTTCGAGCCCTAGAGTATATCCGCTCCTGCTCAGGTGAGTCCTTCGTCATCTGTAGCGATTCCCTGAGCAGTTTACGAGCACTTGACCAGTGTTTTCCTCGTTCCCGTCTGGTTATGGCTATCCAGGAGTCCCTGCATACTCTTGCGCGTTACGGCCGCTCTGCGGTCTTCGTGTGGACCCCAGGCCATGTTGGGATCCCCGGCAACGAGAATGTTGACCGGCTGGCGAAAGAGGCGACTAGTGCACCATCTCTGGACGTTGGCCTCCCGGAGACAGATTTGCGAGCGTTCCTACGCCGCAAAATTCTGGACCTTTGGGACACTGAATGGCGCGCCCTGCCTTTACGCAACAAACTTCGGGCCATCAAGGGGGCTACCGGTGTGTGGCGCTCCTCCTTGCGGGTCTCTCGCAAGGAGTCTGTTGTCCTCTGCCGGCTGCGCATTGGGCACACTCGGCTTCCGCACGGCCACTTATTGCGCCGTGAGGACGCGCCTCTATGTCGCTGCGGCTCCGTTTTATCCGTAGTTCATGTTTTATTGGAGTGTCCGTTTTTAGCCGCGCTCAGGCAGTCGTTCGCACTGCCTGACTCGCTCCCTGCCCTTTTAACAGATGACTCGACTATGGCTGACTTAGTTTTACGTTTTATTCGGGCAGGGGGTTTTTATTCTTTAATCTGAGTGTTTCTGTTTTTCTCTTATTGTTTTGTGTTGATTCTGGCCTTTGGCCTCCGGTTTTAAATTGTTTTTTTAATGTGTTTCCAGTGGTTGGCTTTTCCTTTTTTATTTCTCTGGTCGGCCAACCACCGTCACACTCTGTGTGCTTTTAGTTCGTTTTGTCTGGTCTTTGTCTCAGTTTCTCTTGTTCCGTGTCGTCTGTGCTCTGTTCTGTTCCTCGTATTTTATTCTCTGTGGGTGTTTTTTTTAGTACTTGGACAAAGGGACCGATGACCCTAGCAGTCTGGTCCCTTTAAATCCCCCAAACCAACCAACCAACCAACCATGGTGTGTTCGTCGCCCTTGCCTTCGGCTGGACCTGGCACAGGGCCCGAAGGACTCAGTCCCTCCAGAGGCCTTCCGCCGCCGCTTTTATTCTATCCTGGCCACGTATCAGGGCTCTGGTATTGTCTACACTGACGGTTCGATGGTTGCTGGTCGTGTCGGGTATGCGCTCACTCTAGGGGACCGTTCCGAACAACGTTCCTTGCAGGATGGCTGCAGCGTTTACACTGCTGAATTGGTCGCCATCTTTCGTGCCCTAGAGTATATCCGCTCCTGCTCAGGTGAGTCCTTCGTTATCTGTAGCGATTCCCTGAGCGGTTTACGAGCTCTCGACCAGTGTTTCCCTCGTTCTCGTCTGGTGATGGCTATCCACGAGTCTCTGCATACTCTTGCCTGTTGCGGCCGCTCTGTGGTCTTTGTGTGGACCCCTGGTCATGTCGGTATCCCGGGTAACGAACATGTTGACCGCCTGGCGAAAGAGGCCACCAGCAAGCCATCTCTGGACCTTGGCCTCCCAGAAACTGATTTGCGGGCAGTCTTCCGCCGCAAAATCTTGGCGCTATGGGACGATGAATGGCGCGAACTGACAATGTCCAATAAACTCCGTGCTGTCAAGGAGACGACGGCTGTGTGGCGGTCATCCATGCGAGCCAACCGCAGGGACTCCGTCGTCCTTTGTCGGCTCCGCATTGGCCACTCCCGGCTAACACACGGTTATTTACTGCGCCGGGAGGACCCTCCTCTATGTTGCTGTGGGGCAGCTTTGACAGTGGCCCACATTTTGCTGGCCTGCCCCCTTTTAGCTGTGGTCAGGCAGACATTTGCGCTGCCTGCTACGCTCCCTGCCCTTTTAACAGACGACTCCACTATGGCTGACTTAGTTTTACGTTTTATTCGGGCAGGGGGATTTTATCATTTACTCTGAGTGTTTCTGTTTTATTTTATTGTTTTGTGTTGACTCTGGCCTTTGGCCTATGGTTTTACACTGTTTTTTTTTTAACGTGTTTCTACGTGGTTGGCCTTTTCTTTTTTCTGTCTATGGTCGGCCAACCACCGTCACACTCTGTGTGGTTTTAGTTTGTTTTGTCTTGTCTTGTCTTTGTCTCAGTATCTCGTGTTCTGTCTCGTCTGTGATCTCTTCTGTTCCTTGTTTTTATTCTCTGTGGGTGTTCTTTGTCTTTGGAAAAAGGGACCGATGACCATGGCAGTCTGGTCCCTTTAATCCCCCAAACCAACCAAGAGTCCTTGCTTTTATTAAGTGATTTAAGCTGCTGCTCAACATGCAGGATATCTACTTCTAAGTTAGTCATGCTAGCAGTACTTCACGGTTTGATTTCTCGAATATCTACTTAGGTTTCTTTGCTTAAAGAATTTCAGAAGACCATGTTACATAACTCAGCTTTAGTGTCACTTCATCAGTAACATCAACATTGTTATCATGCAGTGATGGTACTGGATTCTGCCAGATTTCGGGACAATTTAGTTTTAGAAAATATTAGAAGCATCTCACAATAAACTTTGTGCTAAATTACTAGCTTTTGTAAAACTACTTCTTTTTCTGCGATCTTGGGATTTTACGTTCTTTTAAAATTGTCACGCTCTTCTTCGTTGCTTCTGTAAAACAGTGTTCTGAACCATTTTGTCTACCGTGCAGGATCAGTAACTATCGGTATCCCTTATTAATTTATTTTGTTTATATCTTTTATTTACCAGCAGCCTTGGTGAAATGATAACACTGTTTCCCATCAGATGACCGAAGTTAAGTGCTGTCGGGTTCGGCTAGCACTCGGCTGGGTCACCGCCCGAGTGTGCTGAGCACTGTGGGCAAGTGAGGTGCACTGAGACCAACTGAGGAGCTACTTGACTGAGAAGTAGTGGCAGCTGGGAGAGCAGCATGCTGACCACGTGCTACTCCATATCCATACCCAGTGGCACCTGTCGGCTGAGGATGACGTGGCAGCCGGTCAGTACTGTTGCCTTCGAGGCCTGGTCAGATGGAGTTTAGTTTTCTGTATGTCTCTCGGTTGCCATCGATTCTATTTATTTGAATCCCAACAACGTTCGGTCTAGGTTTGCATAATCAGGTGGAACGTGTTGAGGCTCTCTCTTAGTAAGACGCTTTTCATGGGTTTGGCTCTTGTGATATTTAGACTCGTTCCAGTGCTGTATGGACAGTACCCCTCGTATCCGTCAAGTTGTTCCTCAGGATTACTTCTTGCTGAGAGGTCAGCTGTGCTTTTGCAGCAATTTACAGTTAAAGTGGATACTTGAACTAATAATTTTTGTTCAAAATACTTCTCTGAGAAAGCATCTTGTATGATTTCGGATTGTGTCTTATGGCTACAACCGACTTGAAATATGTATTTTCGCAAACATATGGAGGATGGATTTGAGCCATCACCAACTGTAACTGTAAGAGTGGGGTATCTATTTGAAAGACTCAGCTCGTCTTTGCGCTGTTTGGCGGCTGATTCATGTCATCGATAACATGAACCAATTATTAATATGTTCCAGTTGTCAATTATAACCTACCCACACTAACTAACAGATGTTACCTAGTTAAATTTCATTACAAGGTAAATTACTACCTACAGCAATAAAGGTCCCATCACCAGCTGCGTTTAATCTATACTTTATGAACCCCAGGTCAGTTCTCTGTAAAAATTTCTGCTGAATTTATTTGCGGCTTTAGCCAGCTTTCCATAGATATAACGATTCGAGCTTCAGCGCTTCCTATTAGCGATCAGAGTGCTGATTCTTTCCCAACACGGCTACAACAATTTATAGTCACAATACCAATTGTTGCTAGACTTATCTTCATTCTGTTTTTGCCTTACACCCTTTAAGACTGACGTCCTTTCTGTAGCTTCTTGAGACCCTCTAACCTAAGAAGTCGACCAGTCCTCTCCACACAGCCCCTGCTAGCCGTGTAGTCGCCTCCAGTGTGTAGAGAACCCCCAACATATTGAGCATAACCCAGGAAACTCACCGCCTGGAGGTGCAAGTCTAGTAATCTGCAGACTAAATGGATGCAGAACTGTCTTAGCCCCTGATACAGAGCCTAATTGAGGGTACGAATCAAAGTACCATGGTCAGTTCTGTCACGGTGCAACAAATGTTTAGCTACAGCTTCAAATAGCAAGACTGGTAGTCTTTACCACTTCAGGTAGCCATCCAAACTCAGAAAGACACTGTTCAGATCCAAGGTGACACACAGTCTTGGTATCGAGAACCTGTAGCTGGATGCAGTGTGTGCTCTTCACGGCACCCAGAAGCATCTGTTCCACTTCTGGAATGACTACTGGTGTGCATACATTGTGCCCAAAGGATTTCTTCCGCTCCTAGGCCGCCTTATCCCTAAGGGGCTCCATTACACCCTTAATGTAGGAACTCCCAACTGCCAATAATCTCACCCGTAGTGAATTCCCAGACCTTCGCAGATCGAGAGGCTTCCTCTGGAACAGTGGAAGTGACAGCATCTGGCTCATGATCTTTGTCAGCCACAAATAGCGCCCAAAACCTGTTCATTGAACAAACTGCGCCAGCTCTTTGATCGTTCCCTCAAAGTCTTCCTCTGCCTGTTGCACCTCAGAACCTCTGTCCATTAGACAATGGGCGGAGTTCCGAGGATATCTGTGTCCGCCCCCCCCAGCAGTGATACCCATTGCAACATCATCAAGCTGTGTGACTAAAGGCAATACACCCTACAGCTGCGAGAAAAGGGTCACCTACTCGGCTCGCATTTGAACATAGCAATCGCAGTTCTTATCCATATTAAAGAAGGTGGAAATATACTCCAGACAGATAAGACAGTGCATGATGAATACATTCACACATACAGAATATAGAAGATTAAACTAAAGAGCAAAGAGGAAATTCAGAATAAATAGCTTCTAATGAGATCATACATCAGTTCTGAGAATGAAATGTTGTACTATGGTGCTCTGCTGAAATAATAAAAGCTGACACAAGACACTCATCAATTAAGTAGCTAGGCATAATATTACAAAGTGGTATGAAATGGAATGAGTATTTACTATAAATGTTTGTGGTCATGGAATATGGACAGGGAAAAGGAATAGTAGAAACAATATTCAATGAAATGCTTTCTCAGACACAAAAACCACAAATATCACAACCAGAACTCTCTTCATGGGTTCACATTTTGCACTATATACACTGTAACCAGGAAAATTTCGCACCACAAAACATGCATTCTGTATCTCCACTTCCTTATTCACAAGCATTCTGACCACCTCGTCAGTGGACACTTACAACTCCACTATGCATGAATCACTGGAGTCAGTAATTCAGGGCTTTTTCTTCCATTCAAGCTCCTTTCTTTGCCCTAATTGATTCTGTTAGAAATTGATGTGATTTGACATTGTCTAGTTTTGCATTATAGGTGATATGTCATAGGGGCTCTCATTAACTGGGACAGCAGACTACCATGGCAGAAAGAAAATGCTTTTTGTTTGTGTATGAAGTGCAGATTATTTTGAATGTTGTAGAAAAGTAGGTTAGTAGACTTCATTAATTGTCTATTTAAAGGAAGCGTTGATTTACTATAGTTCTTCGCTCATCTAGCTACCCCTGATTTTCTTGCTGAACAGACATTGGGTAGGTCTATTCCCAAGACATTCATTTTGCAACATTCATTAGCTGAAAACATTTCAGTTGAGCAGGACAATAATCGTAACCCTGAACACACTGACCACAATTCCAGCTGCTGAACTTTGATACAGGTTCAACCACAGAGTTCTGTAACATCAGTAAGTGCTAGGATTCTGTGGTGGCTCGAAGCCATTGCCAGATCTGTTTGCTATAGTAGGTCTTCAGCGGTTTCACAAATGTTTTATCCAGTGGCCAGACCTTACAGGTGCAGCGAGAAGGGAGGCTAACTAGATGAACCCTAGCCAGTGCAGCTACCTGAGTGTTTTTGGTGTGACTGTAATAGTCATCTAAGATTAGAAGCACAGAAGACTCCTTACTTGAATAGGTTTTGGAAATGAAATATTCAAACCATTGTTTTGACAAGTTGCTCTCTATCCAACCAGAGGGTTGACATATGGAAATAGACTCTCGTGGTACCCGTCCCATTAACTGCTGGTTCAAGGTATTCTTTGGGAATCTACATCATTGGAGGAACAAAGGAGCCACCAGCGCTAATGCACAGAATGACAGTAATGAGTAAGCCTCCTTGTGCTATGGTGAGAGTTACCATCTGGCTATTCCCCTTGTGATTTAAGAGGTGGAGATGTTGCTTTGAGCGGACAGCTAAGCAATTCTATGTTCATTGAAGAACTTTCATACCACTTTTCAGTTGAATCTAGTAACTGTGGCCTGTGATGCACCAATTGGATTCCAAAATGATATATTTCCCTCTCTCATAAAGCATCATCTCAGCCAATTCTTTCCTCCAATCCCCATCGTGCCAAAAGGGTTTCTGATGTCATTCCTAATAGCCAGCTGATAAGCCATCTGACTAATATCGCATCTTGTTCACTCACAGAAAAGACTCTCCGTGCTTGGGCAGTAGGTATTTAGCGCTTCTTGGAGATTCAATGGTATCACAGTTATACATGCAAATTTAGTTGTAGCTACATCAGACTTAGCCATCCAAAATATCGTCGTCCAAGGGATTTACGAGAGACTGTGGCAGGCTTCAAATGTCTCATCTTCTTTTCCCTCTCTAATTTAATGGCTTTTACCATTTTCTCGGGATCCAGTTCCTTTTGCTGCTGTCAGTCTAGTGACCCAAGTTTCTTGTGACAATATATTACTGAGCTGTTGAGAAACATGGGGATAGTGTTACTAGCAGACAACATTTTGCAGTAATTGTTTAAAATACATAAAACAGCTTTGAAAACCAGAATTATGATTTAAACAGCCATGTAAACATGGAGGGATTATGGAATATTTGGAAGCCAGACTGGTGTATAACCCCCTCTCAATTATAACCTGTCTTCACCCATTCAGTGGATGAATAACTTATAGAACTTTCATGTGAAGTTACAAAATAGGCTTACTTTATTAAATTAATATCTAACACACCACTGCACCACAGAGGTTTTACCTGTAAATAATTCTTCAGTCATATACACGAGTGTGTGTTCTAGTTTTCCTGTGGTGTCTGTTGTGTTTTAATTGTTTTAATACATATCCCCATTTTTCATATTCTTTCCCATGTTGGGGGCAACTGTGATAGAGCGCGCGCACACACACACACACACACACACACACACACACACACACACACACACACACACACACACACTAATTGCCTCAATTAGGCAGCCGAAGAAGGGGCAGCTGATGTCAAGTGTTCATCCAACCGGACATTTCACATTTTCGGTTTGGATTTATAGTATTGCCTTGAACATACAATGTGTAGGAATTGTCTACACCAAAGAATTGGAGAGAGATGTGGAAGGGGAGAGAGACAGAGTAGGAAGAGAATTGGAAAGATGGGCGACATTAGATGAGCAGACACACACAGAGAAAGATGCCCAGAATAGAACAGACTCCAGTTGAAATGTCATAAGACACACAGTATTATGCAAACATGGTGAACCAGTCCTCCACTGACAAGATTTCATAGGTTATTCAGGGTTACCTCTTTCCAAATAAGGGCCCTGTGCTCTCCAACAGCTTGGTACAGAGTTCTTGTATTATGACGGTAGTATCTGTTCCCAAAAGAACACATACCGTGGATGACCATGCAGCTTTGCTAGAAATGAAATGATAATTAAATAGACACCCTAGCTGCAAACAGGCGTTGATATACTTCACTGGGGACATGTTAAAAATGCGTGCCCCGACCGGAACTCGAACCCGGGATCTCCTGCTTACATGGCAGATGCTCTATCCATCTGAGCCACCGAGGGCACAGAGGATAGTGCGTCTGCAGGGACTTATCCCTTGCACAACCCCCGTGAGATCCACATTCCCAACATGTCCACAATACTACCTTCGTAGTGCGCCTAATAGATGTTTGCCCATCATACACATTACTTGTGGCAGATTAATCTACCAAGTCCCGTACGAGTTCGGGCATAGCGTGTGCGTTCACACAAGAAGGTCAATGGCCGGGAAGCCATATTTTAACTATATATGACGGTAGTATCTGTTCCCGAAAGAACACATACCGTGGATGACCATGCAGCTTTGCTAGAAATGAATGTAGTGGTGTGGACATGTTGGAAATGTGGATCTCACGGGGGACGTGCAAGGGATAAGTCCCTGCAGACGCACTAACCTCTGTGCCCTCGGTGGCTCAGATGGATAGAGCGTCTGCCATGTAAGCAGGAGATCCCGGGTTCGAGTCCCAGTCGGGGCACACATTTTCAACATGTCCCCAGTGAAGTATACCAATGCCTGTTTGCAGCTAGGGTGTCTATTTAATTATCATTTCATTTCTAGCAAAGCTGCATGGTCATCCACGGTATGTGTTCTTTCGGGAACAGATACTACCATCATATATAGTTAAAATATGACTTCCCGGCCCTTGACCTTCTTGTGTGAACGCACACGCTATGCCCGAACTCGTACAGGACTTGGTAGATTAATCTGCCACAAGTAATGAGTATGATGGGCAAACATCTATTAGGCAAACATCTATTAGGCACCCTACGAATGTAGTGGTGTGGACGTGTTGGGAACGTGGATCTCACGGGGGGCGTGCAAGGGATAAGTCCCTGCAGACGCACTATCCTCTGTGCCCTTGGTGGCTCAGATGTTTAGAGCATCTGCCATGTAAGCAGGAGATACCAGGTTCGAGTCCCGGTCGGGGCACACATTTTCAACATGTTCCCAATGAAGTATAACAACGCCTGTTTGCAGCTAGGGTGTCTATTTAATTATCATTATTTTATTATGTTTTCTTTCTTTGCAAATTAGCTTAGTATATGTATTCGACTAAAATACCATCACAGCACTGCCAGAATACACAATGTGAGCTGTGAGTTTTGTTTGGAAACAAGGATGTTCCATCCATTAACAGAACTCTCTGCTCACAACATAATGCCCACCTTACTCTACAACCTCAAGCTCGCATTGGGTGCTGCTTGGTCCTGTCTCAGATTTATTTTTGCAGCAATATTAGAACAGTGATAAGCACAGCAGTAGATGTATGTCTGCTGATGAACAGTTGATCGATGTGCAACTTGTATATGTTTTCAATAAACTGAGAAGAGGAGCACGCCAACAATATTCTGAGGTGCTTCTGTAGTGATAGCAGCCACACCAGTGTTTTGTCTGTGGGTTGCAGAATTAATCTGTGTTTTGTGTGTAGTACATTTTGGCATTTCTCTACTACAGACTTCACTGTGAAGATCTCTAGCTTTGTATTCTTTGATGTTGTTGTTGTTGTGGTCTTCAGTCCTGAGACTGGTTTGATGCAGCTCTCTATTCTTTGATGGCAGTCCCAAAATGCTTCTCATGTGTGACATGAGACTCCATGTTGATGTTCAGTAAATGCAAGCTAACATGTGCATAATATATTACTAATTCACAGATCAAAAAAGGAGCTTGGCAATTATTACATTCTCTCATTTATGTCTATGAGGCCAATTTTTCCCTCATTACGGTCATGCTCTTACAGCTGTGCTCCTGACATCCAAGTTGGACCACTCAATGGCTCCAGTGTTGGGCACTCTTCATCAGCTCCTACTATTATACTCTTAAATATGATCCCACAGCCTGACATGCAAATGCTGATACCTTACAGTGCATACACACAGGCCCAAACCCAGCTTTTGACCCACATAAAGTCTCTTGTTCCCACACTGACAGGGTGGCACAGCACAGCTGATGCCCCCCCTGCGGGTTCGGGGGTAAGAATAGGCCCGCGGTATTCCTGCCTGTCGTAAGAGGCAACTAAGAGGAGTCTCAAACGTTTCGGCCTTATGTGATGGTCCCCTCTCGGGTTTGACCTCCATCTATCTAAATTACTCCGAAGAGCGAGCCAATTGGGGAAGGGCGCCTTACATGGTGCACTGTATCCTTCGTGCAATTAGACCTTTAGCCGTATTTCTCGTCGTTGCAATGGTGTCCCGCTCGTTTTCGATCTCTTGGGCGATTACCACGCCGCACTCTGCAGTGTTTCTTTTAACTGCGACGATGACCTTGGCCATTTTTGCACCTAAGATCCAGCACAGTAGCCAGTCCGTTGTGGTGGGGCCGCCATGTACCCTCTTGGTTGTAGCCCCCTGACAACACAGGGATCGCTCTACTGATGCCTGCGCCGTTAACTCCCCACGTATGCCAAGGAGTAGATGCCCATCGCCCTGGGGCATCGGGACTCCTGGCAATGGCCATCCTGCCAGGTGGCCTTTGCTGTGGCTGGGTGGCGCCCGTGGGGAGGGCCCTTGGTCGGAGTAGGTGGCATCAGGGCGGATGACCCGCAATGAAGCGTGGTACATCATCTCTCGCTGGCGGCCAGCCGTCAGCAGTCTCTATGCGTTCCAAGGCTCACTTCAAGGCTAATGTGTATGACCCCAAATCGTTCCCCTCCCTGGCCACACCTTGGGAGGAACGAAGGGCTATGACTGAGAGCGAAAGATACTCGCCCCGGTATCTCGTCTGTACCAGAGCTGACAGGGAATCTTTTATGTCCGTGAAGCCTCTGTTCTTTGTAGAGCATTTAGAGGACAAGTTTGGGGAGGTGGAGGGCTTGTCCAAGATGCGGTCCGGATCGGTGTTGATCAAAACGGCATCCTCCGCCCAGTCGCGGGCCTTGCTCGCTTGTACTAAGCTGGGGGATGTCTCTGTCACTATCACGCCCCATAAGAGTCTGAACATGGTCCAGGGCATTATCTTTCACAGGGATCTCCTTTTACAGTCCGACGACGAGCTGCGCGCCAACTTGGAGCGCCGAGGTGTCCATTTCGTCCGGCGTGTCCACCGGGGTCCGAGGGATCGTCAAGTTGCCACCGGTGCCTTCATCTTGGCCTTCGAGGGTGACACGTAACCTGAGAAGGTCAAGGTGATGGTGTTCCGTTGTGATGTCAAGCCGTATATCCCTCCCCCAATGCGGTGCTTCAAGTGTTGGAAGTTCGGCCACATGTCTTCACGCTGTGCGTCCGACCTCGTCTGTCGCGATTGTGGTCGACCTTCCCATCCAGATCATCCCTGTGCGCCGCCTCCAATCTGTGTGAACTGTGGTGCGCACCATCCGCCTTGCTCGCCAGACTGTCCGATTCTGCAGAAGGAGCGGAAGATCATGGAAATAAAGACTCTCGACCGCCTGACGTACACTGAGGCGAAGCGGAAATATGATCGGCTTCATCCGGTGCGCATGACAGCTTCTTACGCCGCAACTGTCACTCCTTCTACAATGCCATCCGCTCCAGTCAGCTCTCAGAGTCGAAGTCCCACACCTGCCCCCTTGATGGTGGGGGGCACTAAACCTCCTGTTGCTCCTGCTCCATCTACTTCAGGAGCAACACCCCCCCCCCCAACCATCAAGTACATCAGTCCCCCCTTCCCAGCCGGAGAAGCGTAAGACTTCTTCAGCTACTCTCGTAAGGAAGGGGTCCCTTGGGGACCTCCCTTCCCAAGTTCCGTCCGGTACAAAGGCCGACAGCCGCAAGTGGCTTAAACAACCGCCGGTCCCTGGTCGTAGGGACACACGGTCGCCGTCTGTCCCTGAGACCGACCCAGTTGCGCCCTCCCAGCCTGCGCCACCAAAGGCACAGCACGAGAAGCAGCAGAAGAAGAAACTCCCCAAGGCTACCGACATTGCAGTGGCACCCATTCCACCGCTTCCTACAAGCTCTGCGTCTAAGGATGAGGTGGAGATTCTGGCGTCCGCTGAGGACATGGATCTCGCCAGTCCCTCGGATTCAGTAGATGGCTGTTGTCCAGGTGGTGACTCCGTAGCAGCGGGGGCCCCGGAGGCGTAATCTGCCTCCCCAGTCCCTTCACGCCTTTCCCATCCATGGCTAATAACATCCTCCAGTGGAACTGCAGCGGTTTCTTCCACCATCTAGCTGAGCTCCGCCACCTTATCAGCCGTCATCCTTTCCTTTGCATTGCTCTGCAGGAAGCTTGGTTTTCAGCAATGCGAACCCCCGCCCTCCGTGGCTATCGGGGTTATTTTAAGAACCGGGCAGCTTATGCAAGGGTGTCTGGTGGCGTCTGCATCTATGTCCTGAACTCTCTTCACAGCGAGTTTGTGCCTCTACAAACAGCTTTAGAAGCTGTCGCTGTTCGGGTGTGGACGCCCCAGGCCATTACCATCTGCAGTATTTACCTTCCACCTGATGGTACTGTCGCGCAGCATGTCCTGGCTGCTCTGATAGCACAACTGCCGCCACCTTTTTTGCTGCTGGGCGATTTCAATGCCCACAACCCTCTATGGGGTGGGACTGTCTCCGATGATCGCGGTCGGGCCGTGGAGCATGTGTTGGCTCAGCTCGACCTTAGCCTCTTGAACACCGGTGCTCCCACGCATTTCAGTGTGGCCCATGGCTCGTTCTCGGCCATCGATCTCTCTATTTGCAGCCCTGGACTTGTCCCATCCGTCCACTGGAGGGTGCATCCTGACCTGTGTGGTAGTGACCATTTTCCCATCTATTTGTCACTGCCACAGTGTCATTCTTCTGGGCGCTTGCCCCGCTGGGCTCTCCACAGGGCTGACTGGTCAGCTTTTACTTCCGCTGTAACCATTGCGTCTCCCCCACAGGGCCCCCTGCGGGTTCGGGGGTTAGAATAGGCCCGCGGTATTCCTGCCTGTCGTAAGAGGCGACTAAAAGGAGTCTCAAAGTTTCGGCCTTATGTGCTGGTCCCCTCTCGGGTTTGACCTCCATCTTTCTAAATTTTCCGAAGAGCGAGCCAATTGGGGAAGGGCACCTTACATGGTGCACTGTATCCTTCGTGCAATTAGACCTGTAGCCGTCTTTCTCGTCGTTGCAATGGTGTCCCGCTCGTTTTAGATCTCTTGGGCGATTACCACGCTGCACTCTGCAGTGTTTCTTTTAACTGTGACGACGACCTTGGCCATTTTTGCACCTAAGATCCAGCACGGTAGCCAGTCCGTTGTGGTGGGGTCGCCATGTACCCTCTTGGTTGTAGCCCCCTGACAACACAGGGATCGCTCTACTGATGCCTGCGCCGTTCACTCCCCACGTATGCCACGGAGTAGATGCCCATCTCCCTGGGGCATCGGGACTCTCCCCCTGCGGGTTCGGGGGTAAGAATAGGCCCGCGGTATTCCTGCCTGTCGTAAGAGGCGACTAACAGGAGTCTCAAACGTTTCGGCCTTCTGTGATGGTCCCATCTTGGGTTTGACCTCCTTTTTTCTTCCAAATTTCCGTCGTCAGTGCGTGCCATTTGGGGAAGGACACCTTACGTGGTGTTTTTGTATTGGTCCATCATGCTCCACCATCTTGCATGTTACCTATTGTCGTGTGGGGGGTACTACGCCCAATATCTTCTGGGTTGTCTCCTTCTCGCCTTGTGCGCACTCTTATTCTTAGCGCCTACGACAACTGTGGACCCTTTAAACACCTAAAATCCAGCACGGTAGCCAGTCCGTTGTGGTGGGGTCGTCATGTACCCTCTTGGTGGTAGCCCCCTGACCACGCAGGGATCGCACTACAGATGCCAGAGCTGTTTCCTCCCCATGCATGCCAAGGAGTATGTGCCCATCTTGTCTGGGGCACGGGGAAGTGTTTGGGGAAGTGGCAGGGTTGTCAAAAATGAGGAATGGGTCCATCCTCCTCAAGACGTCCTCCCCAGCCCAGTCACGAGCGTTGCTCTTGTGTGATAAGCTGGGTGACGTCCCTGTTACCGTCACTCCCCACAGTAGCTTAAATATGGTCCAGGGGATTATTTACCATCGTGACCTCTTGTTGCAATCCGATGACGAGCTGAGAGCCGACTTGGAACGACGTGGTGTGCATTTTGTCCGTCGTGTCCATCGAGGACCCAAGACAAACAGGGTGGCCACCGGTGCCTTTATCTTGGCCTTCGAGGGTGATGTCTTGCCCGAGAAGGTCAAGGTAATGGTTTACCGTTGCGACGTGAAGCCATACGTCCCTCCCCCGATGCGGTGCTTCCAGTGCTGGAAGTTTGGGCATATGTCCTCCCGTTGCCCATCCAGCGCTACATGTCGAGATTGCGGACGCCCGTCTCATCCCGATTCTCCATGTGCGCCCCCGCCTGTATGTGTCAACTGTGGGGAGCACCACTCTCCATGCTCGCCGGATTGCCCCGTTCTTCATAAGGAGCGGAAGATAATGGAATTTAAGACCCTGGACCGGCTTACCTATCGAGAGGCTAAACAGAAATATGAAAGGTTGTATCCTGCTTCCCTTCGAACATCTTATGCTGCAGCCACGTTATCGTCGCCCCCGCGAGCGACGGTTGTCGCTTCATCTGTGCCGCCTTCAGTGGGCCCTCGGGGCCATGTATCTCTGTCTGCCCCCCTCGTGCCTGGGGGCAAGCCTTCCTCTATTGCCCCCTTAGCAGTTGGGGGCAAACCCTCTTCTGTCGCTCCCCCCAAGCTTACTTCGGGAGTGACATCTGCTCCACAACTGGGAGGCTCGATTCCTCCCCCTCCTTCTCCGGCGGCGTTGCCTCCGCCGGTTCCTCTCTCGCGGAAGGGGTCCCTCGGGGCTCTCCCTTCCTCCGTTTCTTCTCCTTCCCAGCCAGATGTCAGCCAGTGGCTGAAGGTTCCGCCACCTGCTGGTCGTAGGGCTTCTGCGTCGTCGTCAGCCTCCGACGCTCCTTCAGAGAAGCTCTCCCAGCCCTCTCACCCTAAGGGCAGACGCGAGAAGAAGGAACGGAATGTGTCCAAGAAGAAGGACGTTCTGGCGGTTTCTGCACCGCCTGCTGTACATAGTCCTGGCTCCGGGGATGAGGTGGAGATCCTCGCCTCTGCCGCGGATCTCGCCCTCACGGAACCCTTGGGGGCCTCTCCTATGGACTCCGCTGACTCTCCCCCAGTGGCGGCGGTTGGCTCTGAAGCGCTGTCTGCCTCTTAGTCGCATTCACGCCCTCCCAGTCCCTTCCTGCTTCCATTCTCCAATGGAACTGCGGCGGTTATTTCCGCCACCTGCCAGAGCTCCGGATGCTTCTGAGTGATTCCCCTGTTCTCTGCATTGCTCTGCAGGAAACTTGGTTTCCTGCACTGCGGACCCCCGCCCTTCGCGGTTATCGGGGATACTATAAGAACCGTGCTGCCTGTCAACGAGCGTCAGGTGGGGTTTGCCTCTTTGTTCACCACTCTGTCTGTAGCTCGCCAGTACCCCTTCAGACGCCCTTAGAGGCAGTTGCTGCCAGGGTTGAGCTCTCGCCGGCTATTACTGTTTGCTCTGTTTACATTCCTCCGGATGGGGAGCTCCCCCGACATGTCTTGGCTGAGCTGCTGGCTCAACTCCCGCCACCATTGCTGCTTCTGGGCGATTTCAACGCCCACAATCCTCTATGGGGTGGGACTGTCTCCGATGATCGCGGTCGGGCCGTGGAGCATGTGTTGGCTCAGCTCGACCTTAGCCTCTTGAACACCGGTGCTCCCACGCATTTCAGTGTGGCCCATGGCTCGTTCTCGGCCATCGATCTCTCTATTTGCAGCCCTGGACTTGTCCCATCCGTCCACTGGAGGGTGCATCCTGACCTGTGTGGTAGTGACCATTTTCCCATCTATTTGTCACTGCCACAGTGTCATTCTTCTGGGCGCTTGCCCCGCTGGGCTCTCCACAGGGCTGACTGGCCAGCTTTTACTTCCGCTGTAACCATTGCGTCTCCCCCACAGGGTGACATTGACGAGGTGGTCCGTGTTTTCACCACGTCCATCATTTCGGCGGCCGAGGCTGCTATCCCCCGTTCCTCTGGCCTCCCTCGGCGGAAGGCTGTCCCCTGGTGGTCGCCGGAGATTGCTGAGGCTATTCGCGACCGTAGGCGGGCTCTCCAGCGTCATATGCGGCAACCGTCTCTGGAGACCCTCATCGCCTTTAAGAGGCTCCGTGCCTTCGCCCGTCGTCTTATTGCACGGCGTAAGCAGGAGTGCTGGGAGAGGTACGTCTCCTCCCTGGGCTCCCGTGTCTCGTCCTCGCACGTGTGGTCCCGGATCCGGCGGATTTATGGCTCCCAGACCCCTATGGGTGTCCCTGGGCTCTCCTTGGACGGCGCTGTCTGCACGGACGCTGCCGCCATTGCTGAACGGCTAGCCGCGCACTTTGCTCAGAGCTCTGCGACTGCATCCTATCCCCCCGCCTTTCGCTCTCTAAAGGAGCGAGCCGAGTGGACGCAGTTCTCATTCCACACGCGTCGTTCTGAAACATACAATGCACCTTTCAGCGAGAGGGAATTCCTCGCCGCCCTCGCCGATTGCCCTGATACAGCACCAGGCCCAGACTGCATCCACGCGCAGATGCTGAAGCATCTTTCCAGGGACTGCCAGAGACACATTCTCGCGATATTTAATCGCATTTGGAGCGAAGGCGTGTTCCCGTCGCAATGGCGGGAGGGCGTTATTGTCCCCATCTTGAAACCCGGTGCGGAGCCCACTGGCGGTGGACAGCTATCGTCCCATTACCCTCACCAACGTTTTGTGCAAATGGCTCGAACGTATGGTGGGGCGGCGTTTGTGTTGGGTCCTTGAGTCGCGCGGTCTCCTCGCTCCATCCCAGGGTGGCTTCCGTCGGGGCCGGTCTGCAGTGGACAATTTGGTGCGGCTGGAATCTGCTGTCCGTACGGCTTTTGCCCGACGTCAGCATCTTGTTGCTGTATTTTTCGATCTGCGGAAGGCGTATGACACCACATGGAGGCATCACATCCTCGCCACGTTGCATGGGTGGGGTCTTCGTGGTCGGCTCCCGGCTTTTCTTCAAAACTTTTTATTGCGCCGCTCTTTCCGGGTGCAAGTCGGTGCCACCTCTAGTTCCTCTTATATACAGGAAAATGGGGTCCCGCAGGGCTCGGTGTTGAGCGTCTCCTTATTTTTAGTGGCCATTAATGGTCTGGCAGCAGCAGTGGGGTCGTCGGTGTCTCCTTCTTTGTATGCCGACGACTTCTGCATCTCATTTAGCTCCACGACTACGGGAGTCGCCGAACGCAGGCTGCAAGTCGCTGTTCGCAAGGCAGCATCATGGGCACTGACTCATGGGTTTCAGTTCTCTGCTGCCAAGACTCGAGTAATGCACTTCTGCAGGCGTCGGACGGTCCACCCTCATCCTGCACTTTACCTCGACGGCCACCTGCTTGAAGTGGTGGACACTTGCCGCTTCTTGGGACTCGTGTTTGATGCCCGGCTCACATGGGTTCCTCATGTTACTCAGCTCAAGCAAAAATGCTGGCGGCACCTCAACGCCCTCCGCTGCCTTAGCCACACATCTTGGGGTGCAGATCGCTGCACGCTGCTGCGGTTGTACAGAGCCCTGGTGCAGTCCCGGCTTGATTATGGGAGCCTGGCCTATGGGTCTGCGTCCCCCTCAGTGTTAAAGTTGTTAGACCCCATACACCACTGTGGGGTTAGGCTTGCCACTGGCGCTTTTCGCACCAGCCCCGTGGATAGTCTACTGGTGGAGGCCGGGGTTCCCCCACTGCGGATTCGCCGCCATCGTCTGCTTGTCGACTATGCTGTCCACGTTCATTGCTCGCCAGATCATCCCAATCGTCGCCTGCTTTTCCCTGCTATGGTCCTCCATCTGCCCGAACGGCGCCCTAGGTCTGGGCTTTCCATAGCTGTCCGTGTCCAGTCCCTGCTGTCAGAACTGGGGTCATTCCCTCTTCTGCCTCCCTTCCGGGTCCGTGCACCTACGCCTCCCTGGTGTTTGTCCCGGCCGTCCGTCCGTCTGGACTTGGCACAGGGACCCAAGGACTCGGTTCCGCCTGTGGCCCTCCGTCGCCGTTTTCTTGCTCTCCTCGCCTCATTTTCGGACTGTGAGACTGTCTACACTGATGGTTCCCTGGTTGATGGTCGCACTGCCTACTCTTTTGCTCATGCTGCTCATGTTGAGCAGCGCTCCTTGCCGGCTGGCTGCAGTATTTTTACTGCAGAGCTGGTGGCCATATTGCGCGCTCTTGACCATATGCGTTTCTGCTCAGGTAGGTCCGTCGTGATCTGCAGTGAGTCCCTGAGCAGCCTTCAGGCCATCGACCGCTGCTATCCCTCCTCTCCTCTGGTGTCCTCCATTCAGGAGACTGTTTCCGCCATTGCCCGTTCTGGTCGTTCGGTGGTCCTGGTTTGGACGCCCGGTCATGTTGGCATCCCAGGGAACGAACGTGTAGACAGGCTGGCCAAAGGGGCGATCGACGCCCCGGCTTTGGAGATCGGCCTTACGGCTCGCGACCAGCAGATGGTGTTGCGCCGTAAGCTGATTGGGATGTGGGCTGCTGAGTGGCGTGGCATGACTGCCCCGAATAAACTGCGGGCTGTCAAGGAGACGACCGCCGTGTGGCGTTCCTCCCTGCGGGCTTCTCGCAGGGACTCGGTAGTCCTGTGTCGGCTGCGCATCGGCCATACGTACCTGACGCACGGCCATCTCTTGCGTCAGGAGGATCCCCCCCTGTGTCAGTGTGGGTCCCGGCTGACGGTCGGCCACATTTTGCTGGAGTGTCCTCGACTGCGCACACTCCGGCAATCTTTTAATCTCCCGGGCACTTTGGCTTAGGTTTTATCTGACGATGCCTCCAGGGCTGATGACGTTTTAAATTTTATCCGTGGTAGTCCGTTTTATGGTTCGATTTAGGGAGGTCCTGCGCCTTTCCCTTTCTGTGTCTTTTGTCCTTGTGTCTGTTGCTGTTCTGGTGTACCGTGAGATGGTTGACTCTTTCCCATTTTTGTTCTCGTGGTCAGTCAACCAGTCTCCGGCCATCTTCCTTTCTTCTGTTTCTTTCTGTCTGGTGTGCCTCTGTCCTGTTCTTGTTTGTAGTGTTTGTTGCTGCATTTGTGTTCTTTTAGCGCCTGGGGGGACGTCTCCTCCCCCTTTGGTTTTTATCTGCTTCGTAGATTTTCGGCTCGCCTGATTTTGGAATGGGGGACTGATGACCTTCGCTGTTTAGTCCCCCTTAAACATCCAACAACCACCACCACCACCATGCCGGGTGTTGGCCCTGTGTGCCTTGGTCGTATGCAGTCCTGATTGTGGCGCTCACCTGCACGGCGCCAAACACGCATACGACAATCATTGGCACCAAGGCAGAAGCGACTCTCATCGCTGAAGACAACACGTCTCCATTCGTCCCTCCATTCACGCTTGTCGCTAAACCACTGGAGGCGGGCTACACGATGTTGGGGCGCGAGTGGAAGACGGCCTAACGGTGTGCGGGACCGTAGCCCAGCTTCATGGAGACGGTTGCGAATGGTCCTCGCCGATACCCCAGGAACAACAGTGTCCCTAATTTGCTGGGATGTGGCGGTGCGGTCCCCTACAGCACTGCGTAGGATCCTACGGTCTTGGCGTGCATCCGTGCATCGCTGCGGTACGGTCCCAGGTCGACGGGCACGTGCACCTTCCGCCGACCACTGGCGACAACATCGATGTACTGTGGAGACCTCACGCCCCACGTGTTGAGCAATTCGGCGGTACGTCCACCCGGCCTCCCGCATGCCCACTATACGCCCTCGCTCAAAGTCCGTCAACTGCACATACGGTTCACGTCCACGCTGTCGCGGCATGCTACCAGTGTTAAAGATTGCGATGGAGCTCCGTATGCCACGGCAAACTGGCTGACACTGACGGAGGCGGTGCACAAATGCTGTGCAGCTAGCGCCATTCGACGGCCAACACCGCGGTTCCTGGTGTGTCCGCTGTGATGTGTGTGTGATCATTGCTTGTACAGCCCCCTCGCAGTGTCCGGAGCAAGTATGGTGGGTCTGACACACCGGTGTCAATGTGTTCCTTTTTCCATTTCCAGGAGTGTAGAAAATGCGATGTTTGTGGCTTGTAGTAACTACACAAAAAGCGAGCACTGTGAGAGAAGCTTTCTGCAGCTTCGTTTTTAGAATATTTCACCTATGGTTATTTATCAAATGTGATAATCCTGACGTTGTTGCACCCTACCTTCAGAGTGCAGTGTGACAGTAGCACTCTGCAGCTAATTTCTGAAATAGTTCTTACGTGGTTATATAGGAAATGCGATGTTCGTGGCTTGTAGTAACTACACAAACAGCGAGCAACGTGAGAGAAGCTTTCTGCAGCTTCGTTTTTAGAATATTTCACCTATGGTTATTTATCAAATGTGATGATCCTTGCGTTGTTGAACCCTACCTTCAGAGAGCAAGGTGACAGAAGCACTCTGCAGCTCCTTTCTGAGATATATCTTACATGGTTAAATAGGAAATGCGATGTTCGTGGCTTGTAGTAACTACACAAACAGCGAGCACCGTGAGAGAAGCTTTCTGCAGCTTCGTTTTGGAATATTTCACCTATGGTAATTTATCAAATGTGATAATACAGACGCTGTTGCACCCTACCTTCTGAGGGCAGTGTGACAGAAGCACTCTGCAGCTCCTTTCTGAAATAGTTCTTACATGGTTATATAGGAAATGCGAAGTTCGTGGCTTGTAGTAACTACACAAACAGCAAGCACCATGAGAGAAGCTTTCTGCAGCTTCGTTTTGGAATATTTCACCTTTGGTTATTTATCAAATGTGATGATCCTGGCGTTGTTACCCCCTACCTTCAGAGAGCAGTGTGACAGAAGCTCTCTGCAGCTCCTTTCCGAAATAGTTCTTACATGGTTATATAGGAAATGCGATGTTCATGGCTTGTAGTAACTGCACAAATAGCGAGCACCGTGAGAGAGGCTTTCTGCAGCTTCGTTTTGGAATATTTCACCTATGGTTATTCATCAAATGAGATAATCCTGGAGTTATTGCAGCCTACCTTGAGAGAGTAGTGTGACAGAAGCACTCTGCAGCTCCCTTCTGAAATAGTTCTTACATGGTTAGATAGAAAATGCGTTGTTCGTGGCTTGTATTAACTACACAAACAGCGAGCACCGTGAGAGAAGTTTTCTGCAGCTTCGTTTTGGAATATTTCACCTAAGGTTATTTGTCAAATGTGATAATCTTGGCGTTGTTGCCCCTACCTTCAGAGAGCAGTGAGACAGAGGCCCTCTGCAGCAACTTTCTTAAATAGTTCTTACACGGTTATATAGGAAATGTGATGTTCGTGGCGTTGTAGTATCAACACAAACAGCGAGCACCGTGAGAGAAGCTATCTGCAGCTTCGTTTTGGTATATTTCACCTATGGTTTTTTCTCAAATGTGATAAGGCTGGCGTTGTTACTCCCTACCTTCAGAAAGCAGAGGGACAGAAGCACTCTGCAGCTCCCATCTGAAGTTGTTCTTACATGGTTATATAGGATATGCGATGTTCGTGGCTTGTAGTAACTACACAAACAGCGAGCACCGTGAGAGAAGCTTTCTGCAGCTTCGTTTTGGAATATTTCACCTATAGTTATTTATCAAATGGTATAATCTTGGCGTTGTTATCCCCCACATTCAGAGAGCAGTGTGACAGAAGAACTCTGCAGCTCCTTACTGAAATAGTTCTTACATAGTTATATAGGAAATGCGATGTTCGTGGCTTATTGTAACTACACGAACAGCGAGCAGCGTGAGAGAAGCTTTCTGCAGCTTCGTTTTGGATTGTTTCACCTATGGTTATTTATCAAATGTGATAATCCTGGCGTTGTTGCACCCTACCTCCAGAGGGCAGTGTGACAGAAGCACTCTGCAGCTCCTTTCTGAAATACTTCTTGCATGGTTATATAGGAAATGCGATGTTCGTGGCTTGTAGTAACTACACAAACAGCGAGCACCGTGAGAGAAGCTTTCTCCAGCTTCGATTTGGAATATTTCACCTATGGATATTTATCAAATGAGATAATCCTAGCGTTGTTGCACCCTACCTTCAGAGAGCAGTGGGACAGAAGCACTCTGTAGCTCCTTTCTGAAATAGTTCTTACATGTTTATATAGGAAATGCGATGTTCGTGGCTTGTAGTAACTACACAAACAGTGAGCACCGTGAGAGAAGCTTTCTGCAGCTTCGATTTGGAATATTACACCTATGGTTATTTATCAAATGTGATAATCCTGGCGTTGTTGCACCCTACCTTCAGAGAGCAGTGTGACAGAAGCACTCTGCAACTCCTTTCTGTAATAGTTCTTACATGGTTATATAGGAAATGCGATGTTCGTGGCTTGTAGTAACTACACAAACGGCGAGCTCCGTGAGAGAAGCTTTCTGCAGCTTCGTTTTGGATTGTTTCACCTATGGTTATTTATCAAATATGATAGTCCTGGCGTTGTTGCAACCGTACCTTCAGAGAGCAGTGTGACACAAGCGCTCTGCAGCTTCTTTCTGAAATAGTTCTTACATGGTTATATAGAACATGCGATGATCATGGCTCTGTAATAACTACAGAAACAGCGAGCACCGTGAGAGGAGCTTCCTGCAGATTCGTTTTTGAATATTTCGCCTATGGTTATTTATCAATTGTGATAATCCTGGCGTCGTTGCAACCGTAACTTCAGACAGCAGTGTGAGAAAAGCACTCTGCAGCTACCTTCTGAAAAACATCTTACAAGGTTATTTAGGAAATGCGATAATCGTGGCTTTGTAGGAGCTACACAAACAGCGGGCACCGTGAGAAAATTTTCTGCAGCTTCGATTTTGAATTTTGACCTATCGTTATTTATCAAATGTGATAATCCTGGCGTTGTTGTAACCGTACCTTCAAACAGCAGTGTGACAGAAGCACTTTGCAGCAACTTATTGACAAACTTCTTACATTGTTATTTTGGAAATGCGATGATCGTGGCTCTTTAGTAACTACAGAAATAGTGAGCTCTGTGAAGTAAGCTTTCTGCAGCTTCTTTTTGAAATATTTCACTTATGGTTATTTATCAAATGTTATAATCATGTCATTGTTGCAAACGTACCTTCAAAGAGCAGTGTGACAGAAGCAGTCTGCAGCTTCTTTCTGAAAAACTTCATACATGGTTTTTAAGGAAATGCGATGATCGTGGCTTTGTAGTAATAACACAAACAGTGAGCACGGTGAGAGATGCTACCTGCAGCTTCGTTTTAGAATATTTTACATATTGTTATAAATCAAATGTGATAATCATGACATTGTTGCAACCGTACCTTCAGAGAGCAGTGTGACAGAAGCCCTCTGCAGCTTCTTTCTGAAAATCCCCTTACATAGTTATTTAGGAAATGCGATGGAAATGAGCGTTTGGCGTCATTGGCCGGGAGGCCCCTCGCGGGGCAGGTCCGGCCGCCATATCGCAGGTCTTATTACATTCGGCGCCACATTGGGCGACCTGCACGCCGGATGGGGATGAAATGATGATGAACACAACACAACACCCAGTCCCTGAGCGGAGAAAATCTCCGACCCAGCCGGGAATCGAACCCGGGCCCAGAGGACGGCAATCCCTCACGCTGACCACGCAGCTACTGGGGCGGACTAGGAAATGCGATGATCGTGGCATTGTAGTAACTACACAAACAGGGAGCACCGCGAGAGTAGCTTTCTGCAGCTTCAATTTTTAGTATTTCACCTATGGATATTTATCAAATGTGATAATCCTGGCGTTGTTGCAACCGTACCTTCAGAGGGCAGTGTGACAGAAGCACTCTGCAGCATCTTTCTGAAAAACCCCTTACATAGTTATTTAGGAAATGCGATGATCTAGGCTTTGTAGTAACTACACAATCAGCGAGCACTGCGAGAGAAGCTTTCTGCAGCTTCGTTTTGGAATATTTCACCTATGGCTATTTATCAAATGTGATAATCCTGGCAGTTGTTGCAACCATTCCTTCAGAGAGCAGTGTGACAGGAGCACTCTGCAGCTTCTTTCTGAAAAACCCCTTACATAGTTATTTAGGAAATGCGATGATCGTGGCTTTGTAGTAACTACACAAACTGCGAGCACCACGAGACAAGCTTTCTGCAGCTTCGTTTTGGAATTTTTCACCTATGGTTATTTATCAAATGTGTTAATCCTGGCGTTATGGCAACCGTACCTTCAGAGAGCAGTGTGACAGAAGCACTCTGCAGCTTCTTTCTGAAAAACTTCATACATGGTTTTTAAGGAAATGCGATGATCGTGGCTTTGTAGTAACTTCACAAACAGCGAGAACCATGATAAATATTTCTGCAGCTTCTTTTCGGATTATTTCAGTTATGGTTATTTATCAAATGTGATAATCCCGGCGTTGTTGCAACCGTACCTTCAGAGAGCAGTGTGACAGAAGCACTCCGCAGCTTTTTTCTGAAATAGTTCTTATATGGTAATATAGGAAATGCAATGATCGTGGCTTTGTAGTAACTACAAAAACAGCGAGCACCGTGAGTGAAGCTTTCTGCAGTTTCGTTTTTGAATATTTCACTTATTTTTATTTATGAAATGTGATAATCCTGGCGTTGTTCGAACCATACCTTCAAAGAGCAGTGTGACAGAAGCACTCTGCAGATTCTTTCAGAAATAGTTCTTACATGGTTATATAGGAAATGCGATGATCGTGGCTCTGTAGTAACTACACAAACAGCGAACACCGTGAGAGAAGTTTTCAGCAGCTTTGTTTTTGAATATTTCACCTATGGTTATTTATCAAATTGTGATAATCCTGGCATTGTTGCAACCTTACCCTCAGAGAGCAGTGTGACAGAAGCACTTTGCAGCTACTTACTGAAAAATTTCTAACATGGTTATTTTGGAAATGCTATGATCGTTGCTTTGTAGTAATTACTAAAACAGTGAGCATGGTGAAGAATGCTTTCTGCAGTTTCTCTTTGGAATATTTCACTTATAGTTATTTATCATGTGTGATAATCATGTCATTGTTGCAAATGTACCTTCAAAGAGCAGTGTGACAGAAGCACCCTGCAGCTTCTTTCTGAAATATTTCTTACATGGTTATTTAGGAAATGCGGATGATCGAGGCTTTGTAGCAACTACACAAACTGTGAGCACGGTGAGAGAAGCTATCTGCAGCCTCGTTTTTGAATATTTTACATATTGTTATAAATCAAATGTGATAATCATGGCGTTGTAGCAAATGTATCTTCAAAGAGCAGTGTGACAGAAGCACTCTGTAGCTTTTTTCTGAAAAACCTCTTACATGATTATTTAGGAAATGCGATGATCGCGGCTTTGTAGTTTCTACACAAACAGTGAGAACCCTGTAAAAAGCTTTCTGCAGCTTGTTTTTGGAATATTTCACTGATGGTTATTTATCAAATGTGATAATCATGGCCTTGTTGCAATCGTACCTTCAGAGAGCTGTGTGACAGAAGTACTCTGCAGCAACTTACTGAGAAACTTCTTACATGGTTATTGAGGAATTGCGATGATTGTGGCTTTGTAGTAGCTACAGAAACAGCGAGCACCTTGTGAGAAGCTTTCTGCAGCTTCGTTTTTGAATATTTTACTTATGGTTATTTATCAAATGTGATAATCCTGGCGTTTTTGCAGCCGTACCTTCAGAGAGCAGTGTGACAGAAGCACTCTGCAGCAACTTACTGTGAAACTTCTTACATGGTTATATGGGAAATGCGATGATCGTGGCTCTGTAGTAACTACGCAAACAGCGAGCACCGTGAGAGAAGCTTTCTGCAGCTTCGTTTTTTAATATTTGACCTATAGTTTCTTTCAAATGTTATAATCCTGGCGTTGTTGCAACCGTACATTCAGAGAGCAGTGTGACCGAAGCACCCTGCGACTACTTTCTGAAATAGTTCTTACATGGTTATATAGCAAATGTGATGATCGTGGCTTTGTAGTAACTACACAAACAGCAAGCACCGTGAGAGAAGCTTTCTGCAGCTTCTTTTTGGAATATTTCACCTATGGTTATTCATCAAATGAGATAATCCTGGCGTTGTTATAAACGTACCTTCAGAGTGCAGTGTGACAGGAGCACTATGCAGCTTCTTTCCGAAAAACTTCATACATGGTTATTTAGGAAATGCGATGATCCTGGCTTTGTAGTAGCTTCACAAACAGCGAGAACCCTGAAAACAGCTTTCAGCAGCTTCTTTTAGGAATATTTCACTTATGGTTATCTATCGACTGTGATAATCCTGGCATTGTTGCAACCGTACCTTCAAAGAGCAGTGTGACAGAAGCACTCAGCAGCTTCATTCTGAAATAGTTCTTACATGGTTATATAGGAGAAGTGAGACCGTGGCTCTGTAGTAACTACACAAACAGCGGGCACACTGAAAAAAGCTTTCTGCAGCTTCGTTCTCGAATATTTCACCTATGGTTATTTATCAAATGTGATAATCCTGGCGTTGTTATAAATGTACCTTCAGAGTGCAGTGTGACAGGAGCACTATGCAGCTTCTTTCCGAAAAACTTCATACATGGTTATTTAGGAAATGCGATGATCATGGCTTTGTAGTAACTTCACAACCAGCGAGAACCCTGAAAAAAGCTTTCAGCAGCTTCATTTTGGAATATTTCACTTATGGTTATTTATCAACTGTGATAATCCTGGCGTTGTTGCAACCGTACCTTCAAAGAGCAGTGTGACAGAAGCACTCTGCAGCTTCATTCTGAAATAGTTCTTACATGGTTATATAGGGGAAGTGAGACCGTGGCTCTGTAGTAACTACACAAACAGCGGGCACACTGAAAAAATCTTTCTGTAGCTTTGTTTTTGAATATTTCACCTATGGTTATTTATCAAATGTCATGATCTTGGCGTTTTTGCAACCTTATCTTCAGAGAGCAGTGTGACAGAAGCACTCTGCAGCTTCTTTCTGAAACACTCTTACATGGTTATATAGGAAATGCGATGATCGTGGCTCTGTAGTAACAACACAAACAGCGAGCACCGTGAGAGATGCCTTCTGCAGCATCGTTTTTGAATATTTCACCTATGGTTGTTTATTAAATGTGCCCCCAGGGGCTCAGCATTCATTTGCTGAGTACGGGCTTGGCGACCCCAGGGTCCTGAGCTGGGGACTGGTCGGCGCCGCCAGTCTCCTGTCCCCGTAACCCCCGGACATGCTCAGCGACCACCGTATGGCGCGGCGGTGTAATGTTGTGTGCTGCGGGGGATGGTAATCTTGTCTTGACCGCCTGGATTGCGAGGAAGGCCGACCTCTCTAAAAACCCCTCAATCTTCCGGTGTGCTCCGCGCCTATTAGATGCATGGCTGTTGAGGTGGAACAGTCGCAAGCGGGCAACCTCTGGGGCACCTGCCACACCCCAGTTGTATTAGGCTTACTCAGGCATGCGGGGCCCTGTCTGAGAGGACCTTTAGTTCCCTAGCTGCTCGTGGGACCGCAATGGACCCTTCGACCTCTACATTTCCCCCTACCAGTGGCTTGGGTGGGCCACTGGTAGGCAGACACACCCCATTGAAGAAGCGACTTCGTGCTGCGAGTCCTCCAGCGCCTAGTGTTGATCGAGATTTGTCAGACTATCGTAACAGAGCACATGCTGATAATCAGAATGTCTTTTTGATTATTAAACGGAAGGAGGGTAGCTTTGAGAGGGTTTCTCCCTTTTACACCCACAAGGGTCTTGAGGAAATTGCAGGAACACTTAAGTCTGTGAAGCGACTGCGCAATGGGACTCTGTTAGTTGAGACATCTAGTTCCCGTCAAGTCGCTTCTCTTTGGAAAGCAACCTGTCTCGGTGAGTACGCTATCGAGACCGAGCTTCACTCCACTCTGAACTACAGTAAGGGTGTTGTGACATGTAGGGACCTGGTGGATATCCCCACAGACGAGTTAAAATCTGAATGGGCTGATGAAGGTATAGTTGACGTGCAGCATATTATGAAACGAGTCGATGGGGACCTAGTCAAATCCGACTCCCCCCCTGCGGGTTCGGGGGTCAGAATAGGCCCGCGGTATTCCTGCCTGTCGTAAGAGGCGACTAAAAGGAGTCTCAAACGTTTCGGCCTTATGTGATGGTCCCCTGTCGGGTTTGACCTCCATCTCTCTAAATTATTCCGAAGAGCGAGCCAATTGGGGAAGGGCACCTTACATGGTGCACTGTATCCTTCGTGCAATTAGACCTATAGCCGTCTTTCTCGTAGTTGCAATGGTGTCCCGCTCGTTTTCGATCTCTTGGGCGATTACCACGCTGCACTCTGCAGTGTTTCTTTTAACTGTGCCGACGACCTTGGCCATTTTTGCACCTAAGATCCAGCACGGTAGCCAGTCCGTTGTGGTGGGGTCGCCATGTACCCTCTTGGTTGTAGCCCCCTGACAACACAGGGATCGCTCTACTGATGCCTGCGCTGTTCACTCCCCACATATGCCAAGGAGTAGATGCCCATCTCCCTGGGGCATCAGGACTCCCGGCAATGGCCATCCTGCCAGGTGGCCTTTGCTGTGGCTGGGTGGCGCCCGTGGGGAGGGCCCTTGGTCGGAGTAGGTGGCATCAGGGCGGATGACCCGCAATGAAGCGTGGTACATCATCTCTTGCTGGCGGCCAGCCGTCAGCAGTCTCTAAGCGTTCCGAAGCTCAATTCAAGGCTAATGTGTATGACCCCAAATCGTTCCCCTCCCTAGCCACACCATGGGAGGAACGAAGGGCTATGAATGAGAGCGAAAGATACTCGCCCCGGTATCTAGTCTGTACCAGAGCTGACGGGGAATCTTTTATGTCCGTGAAGCCTCAGTTCTTTGTAGAGCATTTAGAGGACAAGTTTGGGGAGGTGGAGGGCTTGTCCAAGATGCGGTCCGGATCGGTGTTGATAAAAACGGCATCCTCCGCCCAGTCGCGGGCCTTGCTCGCTTGTACTAAGCTGGGGGATGTCTCTGTCACTATCACGCCCCATAAGAGTCTGAACATGGTCCAGGGCATTATCTTTCACAGGGATCTGCTTTTACAGTCCGACGACGAGCTGCGCGCCAACTTGGAGCGCCGAGGTGTCCATTTCGTCCGGCGCGTCCACCGGGGTCCGAGGGATCGTGAAGTTGCTACCGGTGCCTTCATCTTGGCCTTCGAGGGTGACACGTTACCTGAGAAGGTCAAGGTGATGGTGTACCGTTGTGATGTCAAGCCGTATATCCCTCCCCCGATGCGGTGCTTCAAGTGTTGGAAGTTCGGCCACATGTCTTCACGCTGTGCGTCCGACCTCGTCTGTCGCGATTGCGGTCGACCTTCCCATCCTGATCATCCCTGTGCGCCACCTCCAATCTGTGTGAACTGTGGTGCGCACCATCCGCCTTGCTCGCCAGACTGTCCGCTTCTGCAGAAGGAGCGGAAGATCATGGAAATCAAGACTCTCGACCGCCTGACGTACACTGAGGCGAAGCGGAAATATGATCTGCTTCATCCGGTGCGCATGACAACTTCTTATGCCGCAACTGTCACTCCTTCTAAAATTCCCTCCGCTCCAGGCAGCTCTCAGAGTCGAAGTCCCACACCTGCCCCCTTGATGGTGGGGGGCACTAAACCTCCTGTTGCTCCTGCTCCATCTACTTCAGGAGCAACACCCCCCCAACCATCGGGGACATCAGTCCCCCTTTCCCAGCCGGAGAAGCGTAAGACTTCTTCGGCTACTCTCGTAAGGAAGGGGTCCCTTGGGGACCTCCCTTCCCAAGTTCCGTCCGGTACAAAGGCCGACGGCCGCAAGTGGCTTAAACAACCGCCGGTCCCTGGTCGTAGGGACACACGGTCGTCGTCTGTCCCTGAGACCGACCCAGTTGCGCCCTCCCAGCCTGCGCCACCAAAGGCACAGCGCGAGAAGCAGCAGAAGAAGAAACTCCCCAAGGCTACCGACATTGCGGTGGCACCCATTCCACCGCTTCCTACAAGCTCTGCGTCTGAGGATGAGGTGGAGATTCTGGCGTCCGCTGAGGACATGGATCTCGCCAGTCCCTCGGATGCAGTAGATGGCTGTTGTCCAGGTGGTGACTCCGTAGCAGCAGGGGCCCCGGAGGCGTAATCTGCCTCCCCAGTCCCTTCACGCCTTTCCCATCCATGGCTAATAACATCCTCCAGTGGAACTGCAGCGGTTTCTTCCACCATTTAGCTGAGCTCCGCCAACTTATCAGCCGTCATCCTTTCCTTTGCATTGCTCTGTAGGAAACTTGGTTTCCAGCAATGCGAACCCCCGCCCTCCGTGGCTATCGGGGTTATTTTAAGAACCGGGCAACTTACGAAAGGGTGTCTGGTGGCGTCTGCATATATGTCCTGAACTCTCTTCACAGCGAGTTTGTACCTCTACAAACAGCTTTAGGCCCCCAGGGGCTCAGCATTCATTTGCTGGGTACGGGCTTGGCGACCCCGGGGTTCCTGAGCTGGGGACTGGTAAGCGCCACCTGTCCCCCCTCACCGTAAGCTCTGAGTACACTTCAGCGACCACCGTGCGGCGCGGCGGTGGAATGTTGTGTGTCTCAGGGAATGGGGATCTTGGCTTGGCCGCCCGGATCGCGAGGATGGAACAAACCTCTATAAAAAACCCCTCAATCTTCCGGTGTGCTCCGCGCCTATGAGATGCCTGGCTGTTGAGGTGGAACAGTCGTAAGCGGGCAACCTCTGGGGCACCTGCCACACCCCAGTTGTATACGGCTTACTCAGGCACGCGGGGCTCTGTCTGAGCGGACCTTTAGTTCCCTAGCTGCTCGTGGGATCGAGATGGAACCCTCGAACTTTTCTTTTCCTCCCAGCGGAAAGGGTGGGCCGCTGGTAGGTTCTAACACCCAATCTAACAAGAGGGCTCGTGTAGCCAGTCCTCCTGATTCAGGTACTAGTAACAGAACGCATTCTGCTTCTCAGAATGTGTTTCTCATAATTAAAAGAAAAGATGGGAGTTTTGAAAAAGTTTCGCCATTTTATATACAGAAGGGCTTAGAGGGTATTGCTGGCACGTTAAAGTCTGTAAAGCGCCTGCGCAATGGCACCTTGCTGGTTGAAACATCTAGCTTCCAGCAAGTCCAGAACCTTCAGAAGGCACACTTTCTTGGGGAGTTTGCGATAGAGACTGACTTTCACAACACCTTGAACTACAGCAAGGGTGTTGTGACTTGCAGAGATCTCGTCGACATTCCCCAAGACGAACTGAAGTCTGAATGGTCCCGGGAAGGAATTGTGGACGTGCAACACGTTATGAAACGGGTGGATGGTGCTCTCATAAAAACTGACTCATTTATTCTTACATTTAACAGCACCAAATTGCCAGAGCATGTGAAGGCAGGTTTCCTACGTCTCAGTGTACGGCCTTATTACCCCAACCCCATGCGGTGTTTTAAATGCCAACACTTTGGCCACACTACTCTCGGCTGTAAAGGGGAAGCCACTTGTGGGAAATGTGGTAAAGCCGCTCATGAGGGAGTTGATTGCTCCTCTCCTCCCAAGTGTGTGAACTGCTCTGGGGATCACCCTGTGTGGAGTAGGGAATGCAGAGTTTTCCTTGAGGAACGGAAGATCCAGGAACTTAAAACCACTAAACGCATCCCGTATGGTGAGGCAAAGAAAATCTATAAGTCCATGCAGCCGCCCACGTTCGCTGCCTCCTTTTCTTCCGTTCTGAAACAGCCTGTCTTGAAAACCGATGCTGCTACCCAAACGGAGGTTGCTATTGTCACCACCACCACCTGCGTTTGTCAGTGTACATGTGCTGCTGCCATTCCTGTGAAGCCTGCTGCTCCCTCCCGGCCTTCTGACCAGGCTGTGGTAGCTGACATCATGGAACTTCCTGCCCCTTCCCGGGTCCAGTCTTGTGTACTGCCTAGTGCTGGTACACCCCTTACTACTTCTGAGGTTTTGGCTCCAATGCCACCTCAGGCCAGAAAATCGAAGCCAAAGACAAAGGTGAAGACTCGCCCACTAAAGGAGACTGAAGTTCTACAGTCTGCTGATGTGGATGTCGTTCTCTCTGACGTCTCTCTCGACTCCTCTTCTGAGGCGATGGAGGTAGATGTCAGACTGGGGCAATCGTCTCGCCCCAAATCTGAGCCTCCACCTGTTGTGGGCTCTCCTCCCCGACAGAAAGTGCGACTGAAGGTACTCCCGCCCTGATAGATGGCTCCCATTATTCAGTGGAACATGAATGGATTCCGGGCACATGTGGAGGAACTGCACCTCCTAGCACAGCGACGCCCCCTGTGCTTGTGTTTACAGGAAACACATCTCAAACAATCTGATGCTCCTGTACTCAGGGGCTATAGGTTGTATCGCAAAGATGACCTGACTGGAGACAGGGCCAAAGGCGGAGTCGCCGTGTTTGTCGATAATGACCACCACTCCTCTGCTCTCCCCCTGGATACTGACCTGCAAGCAGTTGCAGTTGCAATTTATTCCGGTCGGAGGCTTACCGTTTGCTCCCTTTATTTACCCCCTCTGGATGCAGTGAACTTAGAGGCTCTCACAAACCTTATCGACCAACTCCCCCGCCCATTTCTCCTCCTGGGAGACTTCAATGCCCATCATGTCCTGTGGGGCTCCACTTCTCTTTGCGCTCGAGGTCGAATTTTGGAGGGCCTCCTAACATCTCAAGTGTTGTGCATCCTCAACACAGGTACTCCGACTCATTTCTCTAGTGCTACAGGGTCATTCTCAGCCATTGACCTTTCTTTCTGCTCTCCAACCCTCACTGACTCCGTTCACTGGGAGGTCATTGACGACCTACATTCCAGCGATCACTTCCCTATCCGCATTCATCTCCTGGATGGTGTATTGCTGGAGCAGCGGCCACCATCGTGGATGATTGGCAGGGCTAACTGGCCACTGTTCACTCGGTTGGCTGTCTTTGACCGCCACGCCAGCGTACAGGAATGGGTGGATCACATCACGCTTGTGATCCACCATGCTGCTGACCTGTCCATACCACAGTCTTCTGGCACTCTTAAGCGGCGCCTTGTGCCTTGGTGGACAGAAGAGTGCCGTTCAGCCATCCGTGACAGGCGTGCGGCTCTTCGCCGATTTAAATGCCGCCCAACAACGGTCAATCTTACCGCCTTTCGTATCGCGAGAGCCAGGGCACGCCGTGTCATTAAAGAGAGCAAGAAAAGGTCATGGCAGGAGTTTCTGGACTCCATCAACCGTTCCACTTGTTCCACAAAGGTATGGGAAGCCATCCGGAGGATTTCCGGTAAACGCAGCCGTTTACCAATAGCTGCAGTCCTGAACCAGGGATGCCTCCAAACGACACCCAGCGCCATAGCTCAGTCGCTGGCAGGGCATTTTGCACAAAGTACTGCCACTGCAACCCAGGATCCAGCGTTTCGTCGCTACCGTGCGACTGTCGAAAGAGCGAATTTGAACTTTCGGTCCAACGGTTCTGCGGCCTACAACTCCCCTTTCTCCATGTGGGAACTTGAGTCAGCTCTTACTGAGACTTCTGACACTGCACCAGGTTACGACCGCATCCGGTACTCCATGCTTAGACATCTTCCAGCGGCGTCCAAGGAAATCCTCCTTGAATGTTTTAATCTCATATGGCACACGGGAGTGTTCCCAACCCCGTGGAGGGAGGCAATCCTCATCCCTCTCCTCAAACCAGGAAAGGACCGCACATGTCCCAGTAGTTATCGTAGTATCGCCTTGACAAGCTGTGTCGGAAAGACCCTGGAACGGATGGTTAACCGTCGTCTGGTCTGGCTGCTAGAGACCAGACAGCTCCTTAGCCGCTTTCAGTGTGGATTCCGAAAATTTCGTTCCACAGTCGACAACCTGACCCTCCTCGAGGCGGCTATTCAGCAGGCTTTCCTCCGTCAGCATCACTGTATCGGTATCTTCTTTGATATCAGTAAGGCATATGATACTACTTGGAGACACTGTATTCTTGCACAACTGCATCAATGGGGCTTTCGTGGCCGCCTCCCCATTTTCATTCGGTCTTTCCTGTCTCAGCGGTTTTTTCGGACCCGCGTTGGTAACACACTGTCTGATCGCTTTGAGCAAGAGAACGGTGTCCCCCAGGGCAGTGTTTTAAGCGTTACCCTCTTTGCCATAGCAATCAACAGTATAACGTCTACAGTGCGGAGTCCAGTACAGTGCTCCTTGTTTGTGGACGACTTTGCTGTTTTCTGTTCCTCCTCTAGTGTTGCATCCGCGAGCCGTCAATTGCAACTAACGGTGCGGCGGTTAGAGGAGTGGGCTGCAAAGACGGGTTTTAGGTTTTCTGCCGATAAGTGTGTTTGTGTTCATTTTAATCGTTCTCGTCGTCTTTTTACGTTGCCTGCCTTGCATATGGGGGATACTGTCCTACAGTTTGGAGACACAGTGCGGTTTCTAGGCCTAATTTTTGACTCCAGGTTGTCATGGTTGCCACACCTACGTGACTTGAAAGCCAGAACGCTGAAGGCACTGAACCTCCTCAAGTGCCTCAGCCACAGGTCTTGGGGAGCGGACAGGGCGCGTCTCCTTCAGTTTTATCGAGCTTTCGTGCGCTCACGGCTGGACTATGGCTGCACAGTATATGGGTCAGCGAGGCCGTCTTATTTGTGGATCCTTGACGCTGTTCACCATGCTGGGATTCGACTGGCTACGGGTGCTTATCGGACCAGTCCCGTACCCAGCCTCTGTGCTGAGGCTGGCGAACCGCCACTTACCATCCGGCGGCAGCTCCTGCTGGTGCGCCAAGCTTGTAAGTTTCTTGCAGCTCCCAGCTCGCCTGCTCACCATCTTGTTGCCCATCCACCTCTGGATCGCCTTTTTTCCCGCCGTCCCCGGGCTACGTTGCCGTTTGGGATCAGAGTGCACCGTGTGCTTGAGTCCCTCGGTGTGGAGTCTGTACAACCCCAAATCCTGGGTTTTAACCGCCTGCCTCCCTGGTTACTGAAGAGGCCACGTGTGATTTTAGATTTATTGCAGTACAAGCGAGATTGCACTCCTGCCACCTTTTTTAATGCAGCATTTTCTGCTATTTTATCTGAGCACCACGACTATGTAGCTGCTTTTACGGATGGGTCGAAACAAGGGGATTCCGTGGGTTGCTCAGTTGTTTTTCCGGATCGTGTCCTCAAGGTCCGCCTGCCTCAGACTTTTACTGTCTTTGATGCCGAATTGTCTGCGATCTTGCGGGCACTGGAGCCGATGCGACTTTCTTCCTCTCTTAAATTTCTTGTCTGTTCCGATTCACTCAGTGCCCTTCAATCCTTGCACCGTTTGTATCCGGCGGATAAACTAGTCCAGACCATCCAGGATGCCCTCCTCCGACTACAGCGACTAGGGAAGGTTGTAGCTTTCTGCTGGGTTCCGGGGCATGTCCGCATTGCTGGGAATGAACGGGCAGATCTCGCAGCCAAGGAGGCGTGTCTTGATCCACACGTATCTCAGTGTGCTATCCCGTTGCACGCACTCACCTCGCTGTTGAGCTCCAGAGTCATGTGTCGGTGGGAGGATGAGTGGCTGGAAGTGACTGACAATAAGCTCCGTCTAGTCAAGCCCACAACGCGTGTGTGGTGTACCTCCTTTCAGCCCCATCGACGGGACGAGGTTCTCCTCACTCGGCTTCGAATAGGCCACAGCCCTATGACGCATGGCTTCCTGCTCCGGCGAGAAGACCCTCCATTGTGTGGTGCTTGCGGCGTCCAGGTCACTGTGAGCCACATTTTACTGGATTGTGTTTTATTTTCTGACCAGCGGGCCTCGGCTGATTTGCCAGCGGACCTGCCAACTCTTTTAGGCAACACTCGGACGAATGTGGTTAAAGTTTTAAAGTTCTGTGCCTTGTCAAATGTTTTTACAAAGATTTTAGGGAGCGGATTTTAATTTGCTCACTGTGTGCCAAGCTCGCCCATCTTTTCTGTAAGTGGCCAGCCAATGACACATTCCTGTGTCATTCTTGTTGCTATGTTTTCCCTTCCACTTTCTTATGTAGTAATTTCCCTCTTTTCCTGTTTTCCTTGAATATGTTTTTCCGTTTTATTAGGTCTCTCCACATTCGTTCCTTTTAATGTGTGTCAGGGCGCTGATGACCTCGATGTTGAGCGCCCGTAAACCCCAACACACACACACACACACACACACGCATTTCAGTGTGGCCCATGGCTCGTTCTCGGCCATCGATCTCTCTATTTGCAGCCCTGGACTTGTTCCATCCCTCCACTGGAGGGTGCATCCTGACCTGTGTGGTAGTGACCATTTTCCCATCTATTTGTCACTGCCACAGTGTCATTCTTCTGGGCGCTTGCCCCGCTGGGCTCTCCACAGGGCTGACTGGCCAGCTTTTACTTCCGCTGTCACCATTGCGTCTCCCCCACAGGGCGACATTGACGAAGTGGTCCGTGTTTTCACCACGTCCATCATTTCAGCGGCCGAGGCTACCATCCCCCGTTCCTCTGGCCTCCCTCGGCGGAAGGCTGTCCCCTGGTGGTCGCCGGAGATTGCTGAGGTTATTCGCGACCGTAGGCGGGCTCTCCAGCGTCATAGGCGGCACCCGTCTCTGGAGACCCTCATCGCCTTTAAGAGGCTCCGTACCTTCGCCCGTCGACTTATTGCACGGCGTAAGCAGGAGTGCTGGGAGAGGTACGTCTCCTCCCTGGGCTCCCGTGTCTCGTCCCCGCACGTGTGGTCCCGGATCCGGCGGATTTATGGCTCCCAGACCCCTGTGGGTGTCCCTGGGCTCTCCTTGGACGGCGCTGTCTGCACGGACGCTGTCGCCATTGCTGAACGGCTAGCCGCGCACTTTGCTCAGAGCTCTGCGACTGCATCCTATCCCCCCGCCTTTCGCTCTCTAAAGGAGCGAGCCGAGCGGACGCCGTTCTCATTCCACACGCGTCATTATGAAACATACAATGCTCCTTTCAGCGAGAGGGAACTCCTCGCTGCCCTCGCCGATTGCCCTGATACAGCACCAGGACCGGACTGCATCCACGCGCAGATGCTGACGCATCTCTCCAGGGACTGCCAGAGACACATCCTCACCATCTTTAACCGCATTTGGAGCGAGGGCGTGTTCCCGTCGCAATGGCGAGAGGGTCTTATTGTCAGCATCGTGAAGCCCGGTGCGGACCCACTGGTGGTGGACAGCTATCGTCCCATTACCCTCACCAACGTTTTGTGCAAATTGCTCGAACGTATGGTGGGGCGGCGTTTGTGTTGGGTCCTTGAGTCGCGCGGTCTCCTCGCTCCATCCCAGGGTGGCTTCCGTCGGGGCCGGTCTGCAGTGGACAATTTGGTGCGGCTGGAATCTGCTGTCCGTACGGCTTTTGCCCGACGTCAGCACCTTGTTGCTGTATTTTTCGATCTGCGGAAGGCGTATGACACCACATGGAGGCATCACATCCTCGCCACGTTGCATGGGTGGGGTCTTCGTGGTCGGCTCCCGGCTTTTCTTCAAAGCTTTTTATTGCGCCGCTCTTTCCGGGTGCAAGTCGGTGCCACCTCTAGTTCCTCTTATATACAGGAAAATGGGGTCCCGCAGGGCTCGGTGTTGAGCGTCTCGTTATTTCTAGTGGCCATTAATGGTCCGGCTGCAGCAGTGGGGTCGTCGGTGTCTCCTTCTTTGTATGCCGACGACTTCTGCATCTCATTTAGCTCCACGACTACGGGAGTCGCTGAACGCAGGTTGCAAGTCGCCGTTCGCAAGGCAGCATCATGGGCTCTGGCTCATGGTTTTCAGTTCTCTGCTGCCAAGACTCGGGTTATGCACTTCTGCAGGCGTCGGACGGTCCACCCTCATCCTGACCTTTACCTCGACGGCCACCTGCTTGAAGTGGTGGACACTTGCCGCTTCTTGGGACTCGTGTTTGATGCCCGGCTCACATGGGTTCCTCATGTTACTCAGCTGAAGCAAAAATGCTGGCGACACCTCAACGCCCTCCGCTGCCTTAGCCACACGTCTTGGGGTGCAGATCGCTGCACGCTGCTGCGGTTGTACAGAGCCCTCGTGCAGTCCCGGCTTGATTATGGGAGCCTGGCCTATGGGTCTGCGTCCCCCTCAGTGTTGCAGTTGTTAGACCCCATACACCACTGTGGGGTTCGGCTTGCCACCGGCGCTTTTCGCACCAGCCCCGTGGATAGTCTACTGGTGGAGGCCGGGGTTCCCCCGCTGCGGATTCGCCGAAATCGTCTGCTCGCCGACTATGCTGTCCACGTTCATTGCTCGCCAGATCATCCCAATCGTCGCCTGCTTTTCCCTGCTATGGTCCTCCATCTGCCGAACGGCGACCTAGGTCTGGGCTTTCCGTAGCTGACCCCCTGCGGGTTCGGGGGTAAGAATAGGCCCGCGGTATTCCTGCCTGTCGTAAGAGGCGACTAAAAGGAGTCTCAAACGTTTCGGCCTTATGTGATGGTCCCCTCTCGGGTTTGACCTCCATCTATCTAAATTATTCCGAAGAGCGAGCCAATTGGGGAAGGGCACCTTACATGGTGCACTGTATCCTTCGTGCGATTAGACCTATAGCCGTCTTTCTCGTCGTTGCCATGGTGTCCCGCTCGTTTTCAATCTCTTGGGCGATTACCACGCTGCACTCTGCAGTGTTTCTTTTAACTGTGACGACGACCTTGGCCATTTTTGCACCTAAGATCCAGCACGGTAGCCAGTCCGTTGTGGTGGGGTCGCCATGTACCCTCTTGGTTGTAGCCCCCTGACAACACAGGGATCGCTCTACTGATGCCTGCGCCGTTCACTCCCCACGTATGCCAAGGAGTAGATGCCCATCTCCCTGGGGCATCGGGACTCCCGGCAATGGCCATCCTGCCAGGTGGCCTTTGCTGCGGCTGGGTGGCGCCCGTGGGGAGGGCCCTTGGTCGGAGTAGGTGGCATCAGGGCGGATGACCCGCAATGAAGCGTGGTAAATCATCTCTCGCTGGTGGGCCTCCACCAGCAGTCTCTAAGCGATCGAGGTCTAACCTCAACGTGAAGAAATTGGATCAGAGATCGTTTCCCTCCCTAGCTACTCCATGGGAGGAACGACTTGCTAGAGAAGGCAGTGGAGAATATTCACCCCGGTACCTCGTGTGTACGCGGGTTGATGGAGAATCTTTCATGTCGACCAAGCCCCAGTTTTTTGTGGAGCATTTAGAGGACAAGTTCGGGGAGGTGGAGGGCCTGTCCAAGATGCGCTCGGGTTCTGTTCTCATCAAAACGGCATCCTCTGCCCAGTCACGGAGGTTGCTCAATTGTGACAAGTTGGGGGATGTTTCAGTTACCATCACGCCGCATAAGAGTCTCAATATGGTACAGGGTATTATATTCCACAGGGATCTTCTTCTGCAGTCCGACGATGAATTACGCGCCAACCTCGAACGACGAGGTGTTCACTTCGTGCGGCGCGTCCATCGGGGTCCGAGGGATAATCAGGTAGCCACCGGTGCCTTCATCTTGGCCTTTGAGGGTGATGTCTTACCCGAAAAGGTTAAGGTGATGGTTTACCGTTGTGATGTGAAACCATATATCCCTCCTCCGATGCGGTGTTTTAAATGCTGGAAGTTCGGGCACATGTCATCTCGCTGTACTTCCAGCATCACGTGTCGGGATTGCGGACGTCCTTCGCATCCTGATACTCCATGTGCTCCGCCTCCCATTTGTGTTAACTGTGGAGAACACCATTCCCCCTGCTCACCGGACTGTCGGATCTTCCAGAAGGAAAGGAAGATAATGGAATATAAGACCCTGGACCGCCTGACCTACACTGAGGCAAGGCGGAAATGTGAGCGGCTACATCCCGTGCCCATGATATCCACCTATGCCGCTGCTGCACAAGCAGTCCGATCCTCTCCCGTGTCGTCACGTACTGCTGCCTCTCAGCCATGTCTCAATGCACCGGCCCCCTTGGTTGTTGGGGGCACTTCGCCCACTGTTGCTCCATCTACTCCAGGAGCAACACCACCCCAACCATCGGGGACATTCGTCCCCCCTTCCCAGCCGGAGAAGCGTAGGGCTTCTTCGGCCACTCCAGCCAGGAAGGGGTCCCTTGGGGCCCTCCCTTCCCAGGCTTTGCCCAGTGTCAAAGCGGATACCCGCAAAGTTTTGAAACAACAACCGGTCGCTGGTCATAGGGCTTCACGGTCGTCGTCCGTCCCTGAGACTGACCCAGTGGGGCCCTCCCAGCCAGACCCTCCCAAGGCACAGCGTGCGAAGCCGTTGAAGAAAAAGGCTCCCAAGCAACCTGACATTGCGGTGGCACCTGTCCCACCGCCACCCTCAAACTCTGCGTCTGAGGACGAGGTGGAGATCCTGGCGTCCGCTGAGGACCTCGATCTCGCCAGTCCCTCTGGCGCCATGGAAAGCACTTGCGCAGGTGCTCACTTGGAGGCAGCAGGTGACCCAGCGGCGTAATCTGCCTTCCCAGTCCCGTCACGCCTTTCCCAGCCATGGACAACACCATCCTCCAGTGGAACTGCAGCGGTTTCTTCCCCCATCTAGCTGAGCTCCGCCAACTTATCAGCCTTCACCCTTTCTTCTGCATTGCTCTCCAGGAAACTTGGTTTCCAGCAATGCGAACCCCCGCCCTCCGTGGCTATCGGGGTTATTACAAGAACCGAGCAGCTTATGAAAGGGTGTCTGGTGGCGTCTGCATATATGTTCTTCACACTCTGCACAGCGAGTCTGTCCCTCTCCAGACGCCTTTAGAGGCTGTCGCTGTCCGCGTGTGGACGCCACAGGCTGTTACCGTCTGCAGTCTTTACATTCCACCGGATGGTGATGTCTCGCAGCACGTCCTGGCTGCACTGGTCGCCCAATTGCCGCCACCTTTCTTGCTATTGGGCGACTTCAACGCCCATAACCCTCTGTGGGGTGGGTCCGTGGCAACAGGTCGAGGCGCCATCGTTGAGCATTTATTGTCGCAGCTCGATCTCTCGCTGTTAAATGATGGTGCCTTCACACACTTCAGTGTGGCGCATGGCACCTACTCCGCCATTGACCTTTCAATCTGTAGCCATAGCCTCTTACCATCTGTCCAATGGAGTGTGCATGACGACCTGTGTGGTAGTGACCACTTTCCGATCTTTTTGTCACTACCACAGCGCCACTGTTCTGGGCGCCCTAGCAGATGGGCTCTGAATAAGGCTGACTGGGACCTGTTCTCCTCCACTGCCGCTTTTGAGCCTCTCTCTACCGATGACATTGATGCGGTGGTTCAATCGGTCACCACCGGCATCGTTACTGCCGCCGAATCTGCCATTCCCCATTCCTGTGGGTCCCCTCGGCGGAAGGCTGTGCCTTGGTGGTCGCCTGAGATCGCTGAAGCGATTAAAGATCGCCGGCGGGCGCTCCAGCGTCACAAGCGACATCCCTCCTTAGCGCACCTTATCGCCTTCAAACGGCTGCGTGCGCGGGCCCGCCTCCTTATCCGCCAAGGCAAGAAGGAGTGCTGGGAGCGGTATGTGTCCACCATTGGCCTCCATGTTACTCCCTCGCAGGTCTGGGCCAAGATTCGACGCGTCTACGGCTATCGGACCCCTGCCAGCGTCCCTGCGCTCTCACTGAATGGAGCCGTTTGTACCGACTCCGACGTCATTGCAAATCGCTTAGCAGAGCATTTTGCTACGAGTTCCGCTTCTGCGAATTACCCCCAGGCCTTCCGGTCCATTAAAGAGCGGCTGGAACGTCGGAGCCTTTCGTTTCGCACCAACCACCCGGAATCTTACAATGCTCCATTCAGTGAGTGGGAATTTCGCAGTGCCCTAGCTGCTTGCCCTGATACCGCTCCTGGGCCAGATGGCATCCACTGTCAGATGCTGAAACACCTTTCAGTGGACTGCCAGCGGCGCCTTCTCGATCTTTACAACCGTCTTTGGGTCGAGGGGGAGTTTCCGTCGCAATGGCGGGAAGGCATTGTCATCCCCGTTTTGAAACCTGGGAAGACCCCTCTGGAGGTGGACAGCTACCGTCCCATTAGCCTCACCAACGTTCTTTGTAAGTTGCTTGAACGGATGGTGAGCCGGCGCTTGCATTGGGTACTGGAGTCTCGGGGCCTTCTGGCTCCGTTTCAGGGTGGGTTCCGTAAAGGCCGCTCCGCCACCGACAATCTGGTGAGTCTGGAGTCGGCCATCCGTACTGCTTTTGCCCGCCGTCAGCACCTGGTCGCTGTCTTTTTCGACATGCGGAAGGCGTACGATACGACATGGCGTCATCACATTCTTTCTACGCTTCATGGATGGGGTCTTCGGGGTCCTCTGCCGATTTTTATCCGCAATTTTCTGTCGTGTCGTACCTTCCGCGTGCAAGTCGCGGCCTCGTATAGTTCCTCCCACGTCCAGGAGAACGGTGTGCCACAGGGCTCTGTTTTAAGTGTCTGTCTGTTTTTAATAGCCATTAACGGGCTTGCTGCGGCCGTGGGAAATTCTGTCTCTGCTTCCCTGTATGCTGACGACTTCTGCCTTTATTACAGCTCTACTGGCATTGCAGCTGTTGAACGTCAGCTACAGGGCGCTATCCGTAAGGCGCAGTCTTGGGTTGTAGCGCATGGGTTTCAGTTTTCGGCAGCCAAGACCTGCGTTATGCATTTCTGCCGGCGACGTACTGTCCACCCGGAGCCGCAGCTTTCTCTTAACGGCGAACTTCTTTCGGTGGTGGAATCACACAGGTTTTTGGGGGTGGTTTTCGATGCCCGGTTGACTTGGCTGCCTCATATCCGGCAGCTCAAACAGACGTGTTGGCGGCATCTCAATGCACTGCGATGTTTGAGCCACACCCGCTGGGGAGCCGACCGCTCTACCCTGTTACGGCTCTACCAGGCGTTAATCCAGTCCCGTCTGGATTATGGGTGCCTGGCATATGGCTCAGCATCCCCGTCTGCGTTGCGGGTGCTGGACCCAATCCTCCACAGCGGGATACGCCTTGCCACTGGTGCTTTCCGCACCAGCCCTGTGGACAGCTTACTCGTGGAGGCAGGTGTCCCTCCACTGCGGTTCCGGCGCCAACGTTTGCTGGCCGCTTATGCTGCCCATGTTCTAAGCTCGCCCGGGCATCCTAACTATCGTCTCCTGTTCCCGCAGTCAGTCGTCCGTCTGCCGGAACGTCGGCCCCAGTCGGGTTGTCCGATCGCCATACGCGTCAAGGAGCTTCTCTCCGGGCTTGGGCTTGTCCCTGTTCCACCTCCTTTCCGGGCACCTCTGCGTACACCCCCGTGGTGCGTTCCTCGCCCTTGCCTTCGGCTAGACTTGGCACAGGGCTCGAAGGACTCAGTCCCTCCAGAGGCCTTCCGCCGCCGCTTTTATTCCATCCTGGCCACGTATCAGGGCTCTGGCATTGTTTACACCGACGGCTCGATGGTTGCTGGTCGAGTCGGCTATGCGCTCACTCTAGGGGACCATTCCGAACAACGTTCCTTGCCGGCTGGCTGCAGCGTTTACACTGCTGAGCTGGTCACCATCTTTCGAGCCCTAGAGTATATCCGCTCCTGCTCAGGTGAGTCCTTCGTTATCTGTAGCGATTCCCTGAGCAGTTTACGAGCACTCGACCAGTGTTTTCCTCGTTCCCGTCTGGTGATGGCTATCCATGAGTCCCTGCATACTCTTGGGCGTTGCGGCCGCTCTGCGGTCTTCGTGTGGACCCCAGGCCATGTTGGGATCCCCGGCAACGAGAATGTTGACCGGCTGGCGAAAGAGGCGACTAGTGCACCATCTCTGGACGTTGGCCTCCCGGAGACAGATTTGCGGGCGTTCCTACGCCGCAAAATTCTGGACCTTTGGGACACTGAATGGCGCGCCCTGCCTTCACGCAACAAACTTCGGGCCATCAAGGGGGCTACCGGTGTGTGGCGCTCCTCCTTGCGGGTTTCTCGCAAGGAGTCTGTTGTCCTCTGCCGGCTGCGCATTGGGCACACTCGGCTTCCGCACGGCCACTTATTGCGCCGTGAGGATGCGCCTCTATGTCGCTGCGGCTCCGTTTTATCCGTGGTTCATGTTTTATTGGAGTGTCCGTTTTTAGCTGCGCTCAGGCAGTCGTTCGCACTGCCTGACTCGCTCCCTGCCCTTTTAACAGATGACCCGGCTATGGCTGACTTAGTTTTACGTTTTATTCGGGCAGGGGGTTTTTATTCTTTACTCTGAGTGTTTCTGTTTTTATCTTATTGTTTTGTGTTGATTCTGGCCTTTGGCCTCCGGTTTTAAACTGATTTTTTTTTAATGTGTTTCCAGTGGTTGGCTTTTCCTTTTTTCTTTCTCTGGTCGGCCAACCACCGTCACACTCTGTGTGCTTTTAGTTCGTTTTGTCTTGTCTTTGTCTCAGTTTCTATTGTCCTGTATCGTCTGTGATCTCTTTTGTTCCTCGTTTTTATTCTCTGTGGGTGTTCTTTGTCTTTGGAAAAAGGGACCGATGACCATAGCAGTCTGGTCCCTTTAAATCCCCCAAACCAACCAACCAACCCCCTGACAACACAGGGATCGCTCTACTGATGCCTGCGCCGTTCACTCCCCACGTATGCCAAGGAGTAGATGCCCATCTCCCTGGGGCATCAGGACTCCCGGCAATGGCCATCCTGCCAGGTGGCCTTTGCTGTGGCTGGGTGGCGCCCGTGGGGAGGGCCCTTGGTCGGAGTAGGTGGCATCAGGGCGGATGACCCGCAATGAAGCGTGGTACATCATCTGTCGCTGGCGGCCAGCCGTCAGCAGTCTCTAAGCGTTCGAGAGCCCATTTTAAAGGTAACGTTTATGACCCCACATCGTTCCCCTCCCTCGCCACACCATGGGAGGAACGACAGGCATTGCGTGACACTGAGACGTATTCGCCCAGATATCTTGTCTGTACCAGAGCTGATGGGGAATCTTTTCTATCCGTGAAGCCTCAGTTCTTTGTAGAGCATTTAGAGGACAAGTTCGGTGAGGTGGAGGGCTTGTCCAAGATGCGGTCTGGATCGGTGTTGATAAAAACGGCATCCTCTGCCCAGTCACGGAGGTTGCTCAATTGTGACAAGTTGGGGGATGTTTCCGTTACCATCACGCCGCATAAGAGTCTGAACATGGTCCAGGGTATTATATTCCACCGGGATCTTCTTCTGCAGTCCGACGATGAATTACGCGCCAACCTCGAACGACGAGGTGTTCACTTCGTCCGGCGCGTCCATCGGGGTCCGAGGGATAATCAGGTCGCCGCCGGTGCCTTCATCTTGGCCTTTGAGGGTGATGTCTTACCCGAAAAGGTTAAGGTGATGGTTTACCGTTGTGATGTGAAACCATATATCCCTCCTCCGATGCGGTGTTTTAAATGCTGGAAGTTCGGGCACATGTCATCTCGCTGTACTTCCAGCATGACGTGTCGGGATTGCGGACGTCCTTCGCATCCCGATACTCCATGTGCCCCGCCTCCTATCTGTGTTAACTGCGGAGAACACCATTCCCCCTGCTCGCCGGACTGTAGGATATTGCAGAAAGAACGGAAGATAATGGAATATAAGACCTTGGACCGGCTGACCTACCCCGAGGCTAGACGGAAATATGAGAGGCTCCATCCTGTGGCAATGCCGTCCACCTACGCCGCTGCTGCAACGACGGTTCTCCCGTCGTCACGAATCGGCTCTAAGATCGGTCAGCATCCACCGGCCCCCTTGCTTGTGGGGGGCACTTCACACCCTGTTGCTCCTGCTCCATCTTCTTCAGGAGCAACTCCCTCCCAACCTTCGGGGACATCAGCTCCCCCTTCCCAGCCGGAGAAGCGTAAGACTTCTTCGGCTGCTCTCGCCAGGAAGGGATCCCTTGGGGACCTCCCTTCGCAAGTTCCGACCAGCGGAAAAGCGGACGCCCGCAAGTGGTTGAAACAACCGCCAGTCCCTGGTCGTCGGGCCTCGCGGTCGTCGTCTGTCCCTGAGACTGACCCAGTGAAGCCCATGCAGCCTGAAGCGCCGAAGGCACAGCGTGACAAGCACAAAAAGAAGAAAGTCCCCAAGACCAACTGTAATGCGGTGGCACCGATCCCGCCGCTTCCTACAAGCTCTGCCTCTGAGGACGAGGTGGAGATTCTGGCGTCCGCTGAGGACCTCGCTCTTGCCGGTCCCGCGGACGCAATGGATGGCATTTGCACGGATGCTCCATCGGAGGCAGCAGGTGACCCAGTGGCGTAATCTGCCTTCCCAGTCCCGTCACGCCTTTCCCAGCCATGGACAACACCATCCTCCAGTGGAACTGCAGCGGTTTCTTCCACCATCTAGCTGAGCTCCGTCAACTTATCAGCCTTCACCCTTTCTTTTGCATTGCTCTCCAGGAAACTTGGTTTCCGGCGATGCGAACCCCCGCCCTCCGTGGCTATCGGGGTTATTACAAGAACCGAGCAGCTTATGAAAGGGTGTCTGGTGGCGTCTGCATTTATGTCCTTCACACTCTGCACAGCGAATCTGTCCCTCTCCAGACGCCTTTAGAGGCTGTCGCTGTACGCGTGTGGACGCCACAGGCTGTTACCGTCTGCAGTCTTTACATTCCACCGGATGGTGATGTCTCGCAGCATGTCCTGGCTGCACTGGTCGCCCAATTGCCGCCACCTTTCTTGCTATTGGGCGACTTCAACGCTCATAACCCTCTGTGGGGTGGGTCAGTGGCAACAGGTCGAGGCACCATCATTGAGCATTTATTGTCGCAGCTCGATCTCTCGCTGTTAAATGATGGTGCCTTCACACACTTCAGTGTGGCGCATGGCACCTACTCCGCCATTGACCTTTCAATCTGTAGCCATAGCCTCTTACCGTCTGTCCAATGGAGTGTGCATGACGACCTGTGTGGTAGTGACCATTTTCCGATCTTTTTGTCACTACCACAGCGCCACTCTTCTGGGCGCCCTAGCAGATGGGCTATGAATAAGGCTGACTGGGACTTGTTCTCCTCCACTGCCGCTTTTGAGCCTCTCTCTACCGATGACATTGATGCGGTGGTTCAATCGGTCACCACCGGCAGCGTTACTGCCGCCGAATCTGCCATTCCCCATTCCTGTGGGTCCCCTCGGCGGAAGGCTGTGCCTTGGTGGTCGCCTGAGATCGCTGAAGCGATTAAAGATCGCCGGCGGGCGCTCCAGCGTCACAAGCGACACCCCTCCCTCGACCACCTTATCGCCTTCAAACGGCTGCGTGCGCGGGCCCGCCTCCTTATCCGCCAAGGCAAGAAGGAGTGCTGGGAGCGGTATGTGTCCACCATTGGCCTCCATGTCACTCCCTCGCAGGTCTGGGCCAAGATTCGACGCGTCTACGGCTATCGGCCACCTGCCAGCGTCCCTGCGCTCTCACTGAATGGAGCAGTTTGTACTGACTCCGACGTCATTGCCAATCGCTTAGCAGAGCATTTTGGTATGAGTTCCGCTTCTGCGAATTACCCCCAGGACTTCCGCTCCATTAAAGAGCGGATGGAACGTCGGAGCCTTTCGTTTCGCACCAACCACCCAGAATCTTACAATGCTCCATTTAGTGAGTGGGAATTTCGCAGTGCCCTCGCTGCTTGCCCTGATACCGCTCCTGGGCCAGATGGCATACCCCCTGCGGGTTCGTGGGTAAGAATAGGCCCGCGGTAGTCCTGCCTGTCGTAAGAGGCGACTAAAAGGAGTCTCAAACGTTTCGGCCTTATGTGATGGTCCCCTCTCGGGTTTGACCTCCATCTATCTAAATTCTTCCGAAGAGCGAGCCAATTGGGGAAGGGCACCTTACATGGTGCACTGTATCCTTCGTGCAATTAGACCTATAGCCGTCTTTCTCGTCGTTGCAATGGTGTCCCGCTCGTTTTCGATCTCTTGGGCGATTTCCACGCTGCACTCTGCAGTGTTTCTTCTAACTGTGACGACGACCTTGGCCATTTTTGCACCTAAGATCCAGCACGGTAGCCAGTCCGTTGTGGTGGGGTCGCCATGTACCCTCTTGGTTGTAGCCCCCTGACTACACAGGGATCGCTCTACTGATGCCTGCGCCGTTCACTCCCCACGTATGCCAAGGAGTAGATGCCCATCTCCCTGGGGCATCAGGACTCCCGGCAATGGCCATCCTGCCAGGTGGCCTTTGCTGTGGCTGGGTGGCGCCCGTGGGGAGGGCCCTTGGTCGGAGTAGGTGGCATCAGGGCGGATGACCCGCAATGAAGCGTGGTACATCTTCTCTTGCTCGCGGCCAGCCGTCAGCAGTCTCTAAGCGTTCCAAAGCTCAATTCAAGGCTAACGTGTATGACCCCAAATCGTTCCCCTCCCTGGCCACACCATGGGAGGAACGAAGGGCTATGAATGAGAGCGAAAGATACTCGCCCCGATATCTCGTCTGTACCAGATCTGACGGGGAATCTTTTATGTCCGTGAAGCCTCAGTTCTTTGTCGAGCATTTAGAGGACAAGTTTGGGGAGGTGGAGGGCTTGTCCAAGATGCGGTCCGGATCGGTGTTGATAAAAACGGCATCCTCCGCCCAGTCGCGGGCCTTGCTCGCTTGTACTAAGCTGGGGGATGTCTCTGTCACTATCACGCCCCATAAGAGTCTGAACATGGTCCAGGGCATTATCTTTCACAGGGATCTGCTTTTACAGTCCGACGACGAGCTGCGCGCCAACTTGGAGCGCCGAGGTGTCCATTTCGTCCGGCGCGTCCACCGGGGTCCGAGGGATCGTCAAGTTGCCACCGGTGCCTTCATCTTGGCCTTCGAGGGTGACACGTTACCTGAGAAGGTCAAGGTGATGGTGTACCGTTGTGATGTCAAGCCGTATATCCCTCCCCCGATGCGATGCTTCAAGTGTTGGAAGTTCGGCCACATGTCTTCCCGCTGTGCGTCCGACCTCGTCTGTCGCGATTGCGGTCGACCTTCCCATCCAGATCATCCCTGTGCGCCGCCTCCAATCTGTGTGAACTGTGGTGCGCACCATCCGCCTTGCTCGCCAGACTGTCCGATTCTGCAGAAGGAGCGGAAGATCATGGAAATAAAGACTCTCGACCGCCTGACGTACACTGAGGCGAAGCGAAAATATGATCGACTTCATCCGGTGCGCATGACAGCTTCATATGCCGCAACTGTCACTCCTTCTACAATTCCATCCGCACCAGTCAGCTCCCAGAGTCGAAGTCCCACACCTGCCCCCTTGATGGTGGGGGGCACTAAACCTCCTGTTGCTCCTGCTCCATCTACTTCAGGAGCAACACCCCCCCAACCATCGGGGACATCAGTCCCCCCTTCCCAGCCGGAGAAGCGTAAGACTTCTTCGGCTCCTCTCGTAAGGAAGGGGTCCCTTGGGGACCTTCCTTCGCACGCTCCGACCGGTTCCAAAGCCGACGGCCGCAAGTGGCTCAAACAACCGCCAGTCCCTGGTCGTCGGGACACACGGTCATCGTCTGTCCCTGAGACCGCCCCAGTTGCGCCCTCCCAGCCTGCACCACCAAAGGCACGGCGCGAGAAGCAGCAGAAGAAGAAACTCCCCAAGGCTACCGACATTGCGGTGGCACCCATTCCACCGCTTCCTACAAGCTCTGCGTCTGAGGATGAGGTGGAGATTCTGGCGTCCGCTGAGGACCTCGATCTCGCCAGTCCCTCCGACGCCATGGAAAGCACTGGCACAGGTGCTCACTTGGAGGCAGCGGGTGACCCAGTGGCGTAATCTGCCTTCCCTGTCCCGTCACGCCTTTCCCAGCTATGGCCAGTACCATCCTCCAGTGGAACTGCAGCGGTTTCTTCCACCATTTAGCTGAGCTCCGCCAACTTATCAGCCGTCATCCTTTCCTTTGCATTGCTCTGCAGGAAACTTGGTTTCCAGCAATGCGAACCCCCGCCCTCCGTGGCTATCGGGGTTATTTTAAGAACCGGGCAACTTACGAAAGGGTGTCTGGTGGCGTCTGCATATATGTCCTGAACTCTCTTCACAGCGAGTTTGTACCTCTACAAACAGCTTTAGAGGCTGTCGCTGTTCGGGTGTGGACGCCCCGGGCCATCACCGTCTGCAGTATTTACCTTCCACCTGATGGTACTGTCGCGCAGCATGTCCTGGCTGCTCTGATAGCACAACTGCCGCCACCTTTTTTGCTGCTGGGCGATTTCAATGCCCACAATCCTCTATGGGGTGGGACTGTCTCCGATGATCGTGGTCGGGCCGTGGAGCATGTGTTGGCTCAGCTCGACCTTAGCCTCTTAAACACCGGTGCTCCCACGCATTTCAGTGTGGCCCATGGCTCGTTCTCGGCCATCGATCTCTCTATTTGCAGCCCTGGACTTGTCCCATCCCTCCACTGGAGAGTGCATCCTGACCTGTGTGGTAGTGACCATTTTCCCATCTATTTGTCACTGCCACAGTGTCATTCTTCTGGGCGCTTGCCCCGCTGGGCTTTCCACAGGGCTGACTGGCCAGCTTTTACTTCCGCTGTAACCATTGCGTCTCCCCCACAGGGTGACATTGACGAGGTGGTCCGTGTTTTAACCACGTCCATCGTTTCAGCGGCCGAGGCTACCATCCCCCGTTCCTCTGGCCTCCCTCGGCGGAAGGCTGTCCCCTGGTGGTCGCCGGAGATTGCTGAGGCTATTCGCGACCGTAGGCGGGCTCTCCAGCGTCATAGGCGGCACCCGTCTCTGGAGACCCTCATCGCCTTTAAGAGGCTCCGTGCCTTCGCCCGTCGACTTATTGCACGGCGTAAGCAGGAGTGCTGGGAGAGGTACGTCTCCTCCCTGGGCTCCCGTGTCTCGTCCCCGCACGTGTGGTCCCGGATCCGGCGGATTTATGGCTCCCAGACCCCTGTGGGTGTCCCTGGGCTCTCCTTGGACGGCGCTGTCTGCACGGACGCTGCCGCCATTGCTGAACGGCTAGCCGCGCACTTTGCTCAGAGCTCTGCGACTGCATCCTATCCCCCCGCCTTTCGCTCTCTAAAGGAGCGAGCCGAGCGGACGCCGTTCTCATTCCACACGCGTCATTATGAAACATACAATGCTCCTTTCAGCGAGAGGGAACTCCTCGCTGCCCTCGCCGATTGCCCTGATACAGCACCAGGACCGGACTGCATCCATGCGCAGATGCTGAAGCATCTCTCCAGGGACTGCCAGACACACATCCTCGCCATCTTTAACCGCATTTGGAACGAGGGCGTGTTCCCGTCGCAATGGCGAGAGGGTCTTATTGTCCCCATCGTGAAGCCCGGTGCGGACCCACTGGCGGTGGACAGCTATCGTCCCATTACCCTCACCAACGTTTTGTGCAAATTGCTCGAACGTATGGTGGGGCGGCGTTTGTGTTGGGTCCTTGAGTCGCGCGGTCTCCTCGCTCCATCCCAGGGTGGCTTCCGTCGGGGCCGGTCTGCAGTGGACAATTTGGTGCGGCTGGAATCTGCTGTCCGTACGGCTTTTGCCCGACGTCAGCACCTTGTTGCTGTATTTTTCGATCTGCGGAAGGCGTATGACACCACATGGAGGCATCACATCCTCGCCACGTTGCATGGGTGGGGTCTTCGTGGTCGGCTCCCGGCTTTTCTTCAAAGCTTTTTATTGCGCCGCTCTTTCCGGGTGCAAGTCGGTGCCACCTCTAGTTCCTCTTATATACAGGAAAATGGGGTCCCGCAGGGCTCGGTGTTGAGCGTCTCGTTATTTCTAGTGGCCATTAATGGTCTGGCTGCAGCAGTGGGGTCGTCGGTGTCTCCTTCTTTGTATGCCGACGACTTCTGCATCTCATTTAGCTCCACGACTACGGGAGTCGCCGAACGCAGGTTGCAAGTCGCCGTTCGCAAGGCAGCATCATGGGCTCTGGCTCATGGTTTTCAGTTCTCTGCTGCCAAGACTCGGGTTATGCACTTCTGCAGGCGTCGGACGGTCCACCCTCATCCTGAACTTTGCCTCGACGGCCACCTGCTTGACGTGGTGGACACTTGCCGCTTCTTGGGACTCGTGTTTGATGCCCGGCTCACATGGGTTCCTCATGTTACTCAGCTGAAGCAAAAATGCTGGCGGCACCTCAACGCCCTCCGCTGCCTTAGCCACACGTCTTGGGGTGCAGATCGCTGCACGCTACTGCAATTGTACAGAGCCCTTGTGCAGTCCCGGCTTGATTATGGGAGCCTGGCCTATGGGTCTGCGTCCCCCTCAGTGTTGAAGTTGTTAGACCCCATACACCACTGTGGGGTCCGGCTTGCAACTGGCGCTTTTCGTACGAGCCCCGTGGATAGTTTACTGGTGGAGGCCGGGGTTCCCCCGCTGCGGTTTCGCCGCCATCGACTGCTCGCCGACTATGCTGTCCACGTGCATTGCTCGCCAGGCCATCCCAATCGTCGCCTGCTTTTCCCTGCCATGGTCCTCCATCTGCCCGAACGGCGACCTAGGTCTGGGCTTTCCGTCGCTGTCCGAGTTCAGTCCCTGCTGTCGGACTTGGGTTCATTCCCTCTTCCGCCTCCCTTCCGGGTCCATGCACCTACGCCTCCCTGGTGTTTGTCCCGGCCGTCCGTCCGTCTGGACTTGGCACAGGAACCCAAGGACTCGGTTCCGCCTGTGGCCCTCCGTCGCCGATTTCTTGCTCTCCTCGCCTCATTTTCGGACTGTGAGACTGTCTACACTGATGGTTCCCTGGTTGATGGTCGCACTGCCTACGCCTTTGCTCACTCTGACCATGTTGAGCAACGCTCCTTGCCGGCTGGCTGCAGTATTTTTACTGCAGAGCTGGTGGCCATCTTGCGCGCTCTTGAGCACATGCGTTTCTGCTCAGGTAGGTCCGTTGTCATCTGCAGTGACTCCCTGAGCAGCCTTCAGGCCATCGACCGCTGCTATCCCTCCTCTCCTCTGGTGTCCTCCATTCAGGAGGCTGTTTCCGCCATTGCCCGTTCTGGTGGTTCAGTGGTCCTGGTTTGGACGCCCGGTCATGTTGGCATCCCAGGGAACGAACGTGTAGACAGGCTGGCCAAAGGGGCGATAGACGCCCCAGCTTTGGAGATCGGCCTTACGGCTCGCGACCAGCAGCTGGTGTTGCGCCGTAAGGTACTTGGGATGTGGGCTGCTGAGTGGCGTGGCATGACAGCCCCGAATAAACTACGGGCTGTCAAGGGGACGACCGATGTGTGGCGTTCCTCCCTGCGGGCTTCTCGCAGGGACTCGGTAGTCCTATGTCGGCTGCGCATCGGCCATACCTACCTGACGCACGGCCATCTGTTGCGTCAGGAGGATCCCCCCTTGTGTCGGTGTGGGTCCCGGCTGACGGTCGGCCACATTTTGCTGGAGTGTCCTCGACTGCGCACACTCCGGCAATCTTTTAATCTCCCGGGCACTTTGGCTTTGGTTTTATCCGACGATGCCTCCATGGCTGATACCGTTTTAAATTTTATCCGTGGTAGTCCGTTTTATGGTTCGATTTAGGGAGGTCCTGCGCCTTTCCCTTTCTGTGTCTATTGTCCTTGTGTCTGTTGCTGTTCTGGTGTGTCGTGAGCTGGTTGACTCTTTCCCATTTTTGATCTCGTGGTCAGTCAACCAGTCTCCGGCCATCTTCCTTTCTTCTGTTTCTTTCTGTTTCTTTCTGTCTGGTGTTCCTATGTCCTGTTCTTGTCTGTAGTGTTTGTTGCTGGATTTGTGTGCTTTTAGCGCCTGGGGGGACGTCTCCTCCCCCTTTGGTTTTTATCTGCTTCGTCGATTTCCGGCTCGCCTGATTTTGGAATGGGGGACTGATGACCTTCGCTGTTTAGTCCCCCTTAAACATCCAACAACCACCACCACCACCACCATCTGCAGTGACTCCCTGAGCAGCCTTCAGGCCATCGACCGCTGCTATCCCTCCTCTCCTCTGGTGTCCTCCATTCAGGAGGCTGTTTCCGCCATTGCCCGTTCTGGTGGTTCAGTGGTCCTGGTTTGGACGCCCGGTCATGTTGGCATCCCAGGGAACGAACGTGTAGACAGGCTGGCCAAAGGGGCGATAGACGCCCCAGCTTTGGATATCGGCCTTACGGCTCGCGACCAGCAGCTGGTGTTGCGCCGTAAGGTACTTGGGATGTGGGCTGCTGAGTGGCGTGGCATGACAGCCCCGAATAAACTACGGGCTGTCAAGGGGACGACCGATGTGTGGCGTTCCTCCCTGCGGGCTTCTCGCAGGGACTCGGTAGTCCTATGTCGGCTGCGCATCGGCCATACCTACCTGACGCACGGCCATCTGTTGCGTCAGGAGGATCCCCCCTCGTGTCGGTGTGGGTCCCGGCTGACGGTCGGCCACATTTTGCTGGAGTGTCCTCGACTGCGCACACTCCGGCAATCTTTTAATCTCCCGGGCACTTTGGCTTTGGTTTTATCCGACGATGCCTCCATGGCTGATACCGTTTTAAATTTTATCCGTGGTAGTCCGTTTTATGGTTCGATTTAGGGAGGTCCTGCGCCTTTCCCTTTCTGTGTCTCTTGTCCTTGTGTCTGTTGCTGTTCTGGTGTGCCGTGAGCTGGTTGACTCTTTCCCATTTTTGATCTCGTGGTCAGTCAACCAGTCTCCGGCCATCTTCCTTTCTTCTGTTTCTTTCTGTTTCTTTCTGTCTGGTGTTCCTATGTCCTGTTCTTGTCTGTAGTGTTTGTTGCTGGATTTGTGTGCTTTTAGCGCCTGGGGGGACGTCTCCTCCCCCTTTGGTTTTTATCTGCTTCGTCAATTTCCGGCTCGCCTGATTTTGGAATGGGGGACTGATGACCTTCGCTGTTTAGTCCCCCTTAAACATCCAACAACCACCACCACCACCACCAGCCCTGTGGACAGCGTCCTAGTGGAGGCAGGTGTACCTCCACTGCGGTTCCGACGCCACCGTTTGCTGGCCGCTTATGCTGCCCATGTACTAAGCTCGCCCGGGCATCCAAACTATTGCCTCCTGTTCCCACGGTCGGTCGTCCGTATGCCAGACCGTCGGCCGCGGTCTGGTTGTACAATAACGGTCCGCGTCAAAGAGCTTCTCTCTGGGCTCCAGGGTTTCACTGTTCCACCTCCTTTCCGGGCTACTTTGCATACACCCCCATGGTGTGTTCGTCGCCCTAGCCTTCGGCTCGACTTGGCACAGGGCCCTAAGGACTCAGTCCCTCCTGAGGCCTTCCGCCGCCGCTTTTATTCCATCCTGGCCACGTATCAGGGCTCTGGTGTTGTTTACACTGACGGTTCGATGGTTGCTGGTCGTGTCGGATATGCGCTCACTCTAGGGGACCATTCCGAACAACGTTCCTTGCCGGATGGCTGCAGCGTTTACACTGCTGAACTGGTCGCCATCCTTCGTGCCCTAGAGTATATCCGCTCCTGCTCAGGTGAGTCCTTCGTTATCTGTAGCGATTCCCTGAGCGGTTTACGAGCTCTCGACCAGTGTTTCCCTCGTTCTCGTCTGGTGATGGCTATCCACGAGTCTCTGCATACTCTCGCCTGTTGCGGCCGCTCTGTGGTCTTTGTGTGGACCCCCGGTCATGTCGGTATCCCGGGTAACGAACATGTTGACCGCCTGGCGAAAGAGGCCACCAGCAAGCCATCTCTGGACGTTGGCCTCCCAGAGACTGATTTGCGGGCAGTCTTCCGCCGCAAAATCTTGGCGCTATGGGACGCTGAATGGCGGGAACTGACAATGCGCAATAAACTCCGTGCTGTCAAGGAGACGACGGCTGTGTGGCGGTTATCCCTGCGAGCCACTCGCAGGGACTCAGTAGTTCTTTGCCGGCTCCGCATTGGCCACTCCCGGCTGACACACAGTTATCTACTGCGCCGGGAGGACCCTCCTCTATGTCGCTGTGGGGCAGCTTTGACAGTGGCCCACATTTTGCTGGCCTGCCCCCTTTTAGCTGTGGTCAGGCAGACATTTGCGCTGCCTGCTACGCTCCCTGCCCTTTTAACAGACGACTCCACTATGGCTGACTCAGTTTTACGTTTTATTCGGGCAGGGGGATTTTATCATTTACTCTGAGTGTTTCTGTTTTCTTTCAATGATTTGTGTTGATTCTGGCCTTTGGCCTATGGTTTTACACTGATTTTTTAATGTGTTTCTCAGTGGTTGGCCTTTCCTTTTTATGTCTATGGTCGGCCAACCACCGTCACACTCTGTGTGGTTTTAGTTTGTTTTGTCTTGTCTTTGTCTCAGTATCTCTTGTTCTGTGTCGTCTGTGATCTCTTCTGTTCCTTGTTTTTATTCTCTGTGGGTGTTCTTTGTCTTTGGAAAAAGGGACCGATGACCATGGCAGTCTGGTCCCTTTAATCCCCCAAACCAACCAACCAACCAACCAAGATTTTCGGCTCGCCTGATTTTGGAATGGGGGACTGATGACCTTCGCTGTTTAGTCCCCCTTAAACATACCAACAACCACCACCACCACCTGATCTGGCCTTGTAACATTAACTAAAACGGCCTTGCTGTGCTGGTGCTGCGAACGGCTGAATGCAAGGGAAAACTACAGCCGTAATTTTTCCCGAGGACATGCAGCTTTACTGTATGATTAAATGATGATGGCATCCTCTTGGGTAAAATGTTCCGGAGGTAAAATAGTCCCCCATTCGGAACGGGCAGGGACTACTCAAGAGGACGTCGTTGTCAGGAGAAAGAAAACTGGCGTTCTACGGATCGGAGCGTGGAATGTCAGATCCCTTAATCGGGCAGGTAGGTTAGAAAATTTAAAAAGGGAAATGGATAGGTTAAAGTTAGATATAGTTGGAATTAGTGAAGTTCGGTTGCAGGAGGAACATGACTTTTGGTCATGTGAATACAGGTTTATAAATACAAAATCAAATAGCGGTAATGCAGGAGTAGGTTTAATAATGAATAAAAAAATAGTAGTGCGGGTTAGCTACTACAAACAGCATAGTGAACGCATTATTGTGGCCAAGATAGACACAAAGCCCGTGCCTACTACAGTAGTACAAGTTTATATGCCAACTAGCTCTGCAGATGATGAAGAAATAGATGAAATGTATGACGAGATAAAAGAAATTATTCAAGTAGTGAAGGGAGACGAAAATTTAATAGTCATGGCTGACTGGAATTCGTCAGTAGGAAAAGGGAGAGAAGGAAACATAGTAGGTGAATATGGATTGGGGCTAAGGAATGAAAGAGGAAGCCGCCTGGTAGAATTTTGTGCAGAGCATAACTTAATCATAGCTAATACTTGGTTCAAGAATCATAAAAGAAGGTTGTATACCTGGAAGTATCCTGGAGATACTAAAAGGTATCAGATAGATTATATAATAGTAAGACAGAGATTTAGGAACCAGGTTTTAAATTGTAAGACATTTCCAGGGGCAGATGTGAATTCTGACCACAATCTATTGGTTATAAACTGCAGATTGAAACTGAAGAAACTGCAAAAAGGTGGGAATTTAAGGAGATGGGACCTTGATAAACTGAAAGAACCAGAAGTTTTAGATAGTTTCAGGAAGAGCATAAGGGAACAATTGACAGGAATGGGGGAAAGAAATACAGTAGAAGAAGAATGGGTAGCTCTCAGGGATGAAGTGTTGAAGGCAGCAGAGGATCAAATATGTAAAAAGATGAGGGCTAATAGAAATCCTTGGGTAACAGAAGAAATATTGAATTTAAGTGATGAAAGGAGAAAATATAAAAATGCAGTAAATGAAGCAGGCAAAAAGGAATACAAACGTCTCAAAAATGAGATCGACAGGAAGTGCAAAATGGCTAAGCAGAGATGGCTAGAGGACAAATGTAAGGACGTAGAGGCTTGTCTCACTAGGGGTAAGATAGATATTGCCTACAGGAATATTAAAGAGACCTTTGGAGAGAAGAGAACCACTTGTATGAATATCAAGAGCTCAGATGGCAACCCAGTTCTAAGCAAAGAAGGGAAGGCAGAAAGGTGGAAGGAGTATATAGAGGTTTTATACAAGGGCGATGTACTTGAAGACAATATTATGGAAATGGAAGAGAATGTAGATGAAGATGAAATGGGAGATAAGATACTGCGTGAAGAGTTTGACAGAGCACTGAAAGACCTGAGTCAAAACAAGACCCCGGGAGTAGACAACATTCCATTAGAACTACTGATGGCCTTCGGAGAGCGAGTCATGACAAAACTCTACCATCTGGTGAGCAAGATGTATGAGACAGGCGAAATACCCACAGACTTCAAGAAGAATATAATAATTCCAATCCAAAAGAAAGCAGGTGTTGACAGATGTGAAAATTACCGAACTATCAGTTTAATAAGTCACAGCTGCAAAATACTAACGCGAATTCTTTACAGACGAATGGAAAAACTGGTAGAAGCGGACCTTGGGGAAGATCAGTTTGGATTCCGTAAAAATGTTGGAACACGTGAGGCAATACTAATCTCACGACGTATCTTAGAAGAAAGATTAAGAAAAGGCAAACCTACGTTTCTACCATTTGTAGACTTAGAGAAAGCTTTTGCCAATGTTAACTGGAATACTCTCTTTCAAATTCTGAAGTTGACAGGGGTAAAATACAGGGAGCGAAAGGCTATTTACAATTTGTACAGAAACCAGACGGCAGTTATAAGAGTCGAGGGGCATGAAAGGGAAGCAGTCGTTGGGAAAGGAGTGAGACAGGGTTGTAGTCTCTCCCCGATGTTATTCAGTCTGTGTATTGAGCAAGCAGTAAAGGAAACAAAAGAAAAAAATCGAGTACATATTAAAATTCATGGAGAAGAAGTAAAAACTTTGAGGTTTGCCGATGACATGGTAATTCTGTCAGAGACAGCAAAGAACTTGGAAGGGCAGTTGAACGGAATGGACAGTGTCTTGAAAGGAGGATATAAGATGAACATCAACAAAAGCAAAACGAGGATAATGGAATGTAGTCAAATTAAATAAGGTGATGCTGTGGGGATTAGATTAGGAAATGAGACACTTAAAGTAGTAAAGGAGTTTTGCTATTTAGGGAGTAAAATAACTTATGATGGTCGAAGTAGAGAGGATATAAAATGTAGACTGGCAATGGCAACGAAATCGTTTCTGAAGAACAGAAAATTGTTAACATCTAGTATAGATTTAAGTGTCAGGAAGTCGTTTCTGAAAGTATTTGTATGGAGTGTAGCCATGCATGGACGTGAAACATGGATGATAACCAGTTTCGACAAGAAGAGAATAGAAGCTTTCAAAATGTGGTGCTAGAGAAGAATGCTGAAGATACGGTGGGTAGATCACGAAACTAATGAGGAGGTATTGAATAGGATTGGGGAGAAGAGAAGTTTGTGGCACAACTTGACTAGAAGAAGGGATCGGTTGGTAGGACATGTTTTGCGTCATCAAGGGATCACAAATTTAGCATTCGAGGGCAACATGGACGGTAAAAATCGTAGAGGGAGACCAAGAGATGAATAGACTAAGCAGATTCAGAAGGATGTAGGTTCCAGTAGGTACTGGGAGATGAAGAAGCTTGCACAGGATAGAGTAGCATCAAGAGCTGCATCAAACCAGTCTCAGGACAAGAACATATATCAAATGTGATAAACCTGGCGTTGTTACAACGGTACCTTCAGAGAGCAGTGTGACAGAAGCACTCTGCAGCTTCTTTTGAAATAGTTCTTACATGGTTATATAGGAAATGCGATGACCGTGGCTCAGTAGTAACTAGACAAACAGCGAACACCGTGAGAGAAGCTTTCTGCACCTTCATTTTTGAATATTTCATCTATGGTTATTTATCAAATGTTATAATCCTGGCGTTGTTGCAACCGTACCTTCAGAGAGCAGTGTGACAGAAGCACTCTGCAGCTTTTTCTATACAATAAATGCGATGATCGTGGCTTTGTAGTAACTACACAAACAGCGAGCACCGAGAGAGAAGCTTTCTGCAACTTCCTTTTTGAATATCTCACCTATGGTTATTTATCAAATGTGATAATCCTGGCGTTGTTGCAACCGTACCTTCAGAGAGCAGTGTGACAGAAGCACTCTGCAGCTTTTTCTATACAATAAATGCGATGATCGTGGCTTTGTAGTAACTACACAAACAGTGAGCACCATGAGAGTAGCTTTCTGCAGCTTCGTTTTTGAATATTTCACCTATCGTTATTTAACAAATGTGATAATCTTGGCGTTGCTGCAACCGTACCTTCAGAGAGCAGTGTGACACAAGCACAATGCAGCTGAAGTAGTTCTTACATGGTTATGAAGGAAATGCGATGATCGTGGCTTTGTAGTAACTTCACAAACAGCGAGAACCCTGAAAAAAACATTCTGCAGCTTCTTTTTGGAATATTTCACTTAAGGTTATTTATCAAATGTGATATTCATGTCATTGTTGAAAATGTACCTTCAAACACTAGTGTGACAGAAGCAGTCGGCAGCGTCTAACTGAAATAGTTCTTACATGGTTAAATAGGAAATGTGATGACCGTGGCTCCGTAGTAACTACACAAACTGCGAACACCGTGAGAGGAGCTTACTGCAGCTTCTTTTGGAATATTTCACCTATGGTTATTTATCAAATGTTATAATCCTGGCGTTGTTGCAACCGTATCTTCAGAGAGCAGTGTGACAGAAGCACTATGCAGCTTCTTTCTGAAACAGTTCATACATGCATATGTAGGATATGCGATGATCGTGGCTTTGGATTAACTACACAAAGAGCTAGCACCCTGATAAAAGCTTTCTGCAGCTTTGTTTTTGAATATTTCACCTATGGTTATTTATCAAAAGTGGTAATCCTGGCGTTGTTGCAACCGTACCTCCAGAGTGCAGTGTGAAAGAAGCACATTGCAGCTTCTTTCTGAAAAACTTCTTACTTGGTTATGTCGGAAATGCGATTATCGTGGCTTTGTAGTAACTACACAAACAGCTAGCACCCTGAAAAAAGCTTTCTGCAGCTTCTTTTTGGAATATTTCACATAGGTAATTTATCATTTATGATAATCATATCTTTCTTGCAACTGTACCTTCAAAGAGCAGTGTGACAAATGCACTCTGCAGCTTATTTCTGAAATAGTTCTTAGAGGGTTATTGAGCAAATGCAATGATCATTGCATTGCAGGAACTTCACAAACAACTGTTGGTTTTACAATCCGGCTTTGTTGCGTAATCATCTCCTTCTTTTGGCATTCCTGTCCCCCCTCTGGGGTTTGACCTCCATTACAAAATTTCTCCTCCATAGTGTGAGCCATTTAGGGAAGAGCAACTTACCTAGTGTTTCCGACGTGCGCCCTCCTAGTACATTCCACCTTTTCATTCACGTCATTGTCTGATGCTGGGTTGCATAGCCAGCAATGTAGCCACCCCCTGTGGTGGGGTCGCTATGTACCATTATGGTTGAGCCCCCTGAACACACAGGGATCACACTTCTGATACCTGAGCTGTTACCTCCGCATGCATCCCTTGGAGTGGTTGCTTGTCATGCTGGAGCATCGGCACTACCGGCAATGGCCGCCGTGCCAGACGGCCCTTGCTGTGGCTGGATGACGCCCGTGATGAGAGTACCTCATCGGAGTGGGTGGTATCAGGGCAGACGCTATGCACATGAATCGCATACGGGTCCAGAACTCTGGCTGTTCTTCTGCGGCCGTCTCTCTGCATGGAACTGATTCTTCAAGTGCTGCTTCTCTTGCCCCTTCGGCCTTCCCTTCCATGGCTACCCCCTGGGGAGGTCAGGCACGTCGGCTAGGGGAAAAACCTTTCCCCCGTTATCTATTTTGCACCAGGACTGATGGAGATACTTTCACCAATACCAACGCTTTATTCTTTGTGGAACACATTGAAGACAAGTTTGGCGAAGTGGACTCCCTGAGCAAGAAGCGGTCTGGTTCGTTGCTGATCAGAATTGCTTCAGCTGCCCAATCTTCGGCCCTTCGTGCATGTACCCATCTTGACACAATTCCTGTGTCCATTACCCACCACCAGGCTCTAAATATGGTACAAGGTGTGATTTTTCACAGGGACCTCATCCTTCAAACTGATGAGGAGCTTCTGGACAATCTCGGACGGCGGGGTGTTCACTTTGTTCGGCGTGTCCAGAAGGGTCCTAAAGACAATCGCATTGATACTGGTGCCTTTATCCTGGCCTTTGAAGGGGTTACCTACCCTGGGAAAGTTACCCCCCTGCGGGTTCGGGGGTTAGAATAGGCCCGCGGTATTCCTGCCTGTCGTAAGAGGCGACTAAAAGGAGTCTCAAACGTTTCGGCCTTACGTGATGGTCCCCTCTCGGGTTTGACCTCCATCTATCTAAATTATTCCGAAGAGCGAGGCAATTGGGGAAGGGCACCTTACATGGTGCACTGTAACCTTCATGCAATTAGACCTATAGCCGTGTTTCTCATCGTTGCAATGGTGTCCCGCTCGTTTTCGATCTCTTGGGCGATTACCACGCTGCACTCTGCAGTGTTTCTTTTAACTGTGACGACGACCTTGGCCATTTTTGCACCTAAGATCCAGCACGGTAGCCAGTCCGTTGTGGTGGGGTCGCCATGTACCCTCTTGGTTGTAGCCCCCTGACAACACAGGGGTCGCTCTACTGATGCCTGCGCCGTTCACTCCCCACGTATGCCAAGGAGTAGATGCCCATCTCCCTGGGGCATCAGGACTCCTGGCAATGGCCATCCTGCCAGGTGGCCTTTGCTGTGGCTGGGTGGCGCTTGTGGGGAGGGCCCTTGGTCGGAGTAGGTGGCATCAGGGCGGATGACCCGCAATGAAGCGTGGTACATCATCTCTTGCTGGCGGCCAGCCGTCAGCAGTCTCTAAGCGTTCCAAGGCTCAATTTAAGGCTAATGTGTGTGACCCCAAATCGTTCCCTTCCCTGGCCACACCATGGGAGGAACGAAGGGCTATGAATGAGAACGAAAGATACTCGCCCCGGTATCTCGTCTGTGCCAGAGCTGACGGGGAATCTTTTATGTCCGTGAAGCCTCAGTTCTTTGTAGAGCATTTAGAGGACAAGTTTGGGGAGGTGGAGGGCTTGTCCAAGATGCGGTCCGGATCGGTGTTGATAAAAACGGCATCCTCCGCCCAGTCGCGGGCCTTGCTCGCTTGTACTGAGCTGGGGGATGTCTCTGTCACTATCACGCCCCATAAGAGTCTGAACATGGTCCAGGGCATTATCTTTCACAGGGATCTGCTTTTACAGTCCGACGACGAGCTGCGCGCCAACTTGGAGCGCCGAGGTGTCCATTTCGTCCGGCGCGTCCACCGGGGTCCGAGGGATCGTCAAGTTGCCACCGGTGCCTTCATCTTGGCCTTCGAGGGTGACACGTTACCTGAGAAGGTCAAGGTGATGGTGTACCGTTGTGATGTCAAGCCGTATATCCCTCCCCCGATGCGGTGCTTCAAGTGTTGGAAGTTCGGCCACATGTCTTCACGCTGTGCGTCCGACCTCGTCTGTCGCGATTGCGGTCGACCTTCCCATCCTGATCATCCCTGTGCGCCGCCTCCAATCTGTGTGAACTGTGGTGCGCACCATCCGCCTTGCTCGCCAGACTGTCCGATTCTGCAGAAGGAGCGGCAGATCATGGAAATAAAGACTCTCGACCGCCTGACGTACACTGAGGCGAAGCGGAAATATGATCGGCTTCATCCGGTGCGCATGACAACCTCTTATGCCGCAACTGTCACTCCTTCTACAATTCCCTCCGCTCCAGGCAGCTCTCAGAGTCGAAGACCCACACCTGCCCCCTTGATGGTGGGGGGCACTAAACCTCCTGTGGCTCCTGCTATATCTACTTCAGGAGCAACACCCCCCCAACCATCGGGGACATCAGTCCCCCCTTCCCAGCCGGAGAAGCGTAAGACTTCTTCGGCTACTCTCGTAAGGAAGGGGTCCCTTGGGGACCTCGCTTCCCAAGTTCCGTCCGGTACAAAGGCCGACAGCCGCAAGTGGCTTAAACAACCGCCGGTCCCTGGTCGTAGGGACACACGGTGGTCGTCTGTCCCTGAGACCGACCCAGCCTGCGCCACCAAAGGCACAGCGCGAGAAGCAGCAGAAGAAGAAACTCCCCAAGGCTACCGACATTGCGGTGGCACCCATTCCACCGCTTCCTACAAGCTCTGCGTCTGAGGATGAGGTGGAGATTCTGGCGTCCGCTGAGGACATGGATCTCGCCAGTCCCTCGGATGCAGTAGATGGCTGTTGTCCAGGTGGTGACTCCGTAGCAGCAGGGGCCCCGGAGGCGTAATCTGCCTCCCCAGTCCCTTCACGCCTTTCCCATCCATGGCTAATAACATCCTCCAGTGGAACTGCAGCGGTTTCTTCCACCATTTAGCTGAGCTCCGCCAACTTATCAGCCGTCATCCTTTCCTTTGCATTGCTCTGCAGGAAACTTGGTTTCCAGCAATGCGAACCCCCGCCCTCCGTGGCTATCGGGGTTATTTTAAGAACCGGGCAACTTACGAAAGGGTGTCTGGTGGCGTCTGCATATATGTCCTGAACTCTCTTCACAGCGAGTTTGTACCTCTACAAACAGCTTTAGGCCCCCAGGGGCTCAGCATTCATTTGCTGGGTACGGGCTTGGCGACCCCGGGGTTCCTGAGCTGGGGACTGGTAAGCGCCACCTGTCCCCCCTCACCGTAAGCTCTGAGTACACTTCAGCGACCACCGTGCGGCGCGGCGGTGGAATGTTGTGTGTCTCAGGGAATGGGGATCTTGGCTTGGCCGCCCGGATCGCGAGGATGGAACAAACCTCTATAAAAAACCCCTCAATCTTCCGGTGTGCTCCGCGCCTATGAGATGCCTGGCTGTTGAGGTGGAACAGTCGTAAGCGGGCAACCTCTGGGGCACCTGCCACACCCCAGTTGTATACGGCTTACTCAGGCACGCGGGGCTCTGTCTGAGCGGACCTTTAGTTCCCTAGCTGCTCGTGGGATCGAGATGGAACCCTCGAACTTTTCTTTTCCTCCCAGCGGAAAGGGTGGGCCGCTGGTAGGTTCTAACACCCAATCTAACAAGAGGGCTCGTGTAGCCAGTCCTCCTGATTCAGGTACTAGTAACAGAACGCATTCTGCTTCTCAGAATGTGTTTCTCATAATTAAAAGAAAAGATGGGAGTTTTGAAAAAGTTTCGCCATTTTATATACAGAAGGGCTTAGAGGGTATTGCTGGCACGTTAAAGTCTGTAAAGCGCCTGCGCAATGGCACCTTGCTGGTTGAAACATCTAGCTTCCAGCAAGTCCAGAACCTTCAGAAGGCACACTTTCTTGGGGAGTTTGCGATAGAGACTGACTTTCACAACACCTTGAACTACAGCAAGGGTGTTGTGACTTGCAGAGATCTCGTCGACATTCCCCAAGACGAACTGAAGTCTGAATGGTCCCGGGAAGGAATTGTGGACGTGCAACACGTTATGAAACGGGTGGATGGTGCTCTCATAAAAACTGACTCATTTATTCTTACATTTAACAGCACCAAATTGCCAGAGCATGTGAAGGCAGGTTTCCTACGTCTCAGTGTACGGCCTTATTACCCCAACCCCATGCGGTGTTTTAAATGCCAACACTTTGGCCACACTACTCTCGGCTGTAAAGGGGAAGCCACTTGTGGGAAATGTGGTAAAGCCGCTCATGAGGGAGTTGATTGCTCCTCTCCTCCCAAGTGTGTGAACTGCTCTGGGGATCACCCTGTGTGGAGTAGGGAATGCAGAGTTTTCCTTGAGGAACGGAAGATCCAGGAACTTAAAACCACTAAACGCATCCCGTATGGTGAGGCAAAGAAAATCTATAAGTCCATGCAGCCGCCCACGTTCGCTGCCTCCTTTTCTTCCGTTCTGAAACAGCCTGTCTTGAAAACCGATGCTGCTACCCAAACGGAGGTTGCTACTGTCACCACCACCACCTGCGTTTGTCAGTGTACATGTGCTGCTGCCATTCCTGTGAAGCCTGCTGCTCCCTCCCGGCCTTCTGACCAGGCTGTGGTAGCTGACATCATGGAACTTCCTGCCCCTTCCCGGGTCCAGTCTTGTGTACTGCCTAGTGCTGGTACACCCCTTACTACTTCTGAGGTTTTGGCTCCAATGCCACCTCAGGCCAGAAAATCGAAGCCAAAGACAAAGGTGAAGACTCGCCCACTAAAGGAGACTGAAGTTCTACAGTCTGCTGATGTGGATGTCGTTCTCTCTGACGTCTCTCTCGACTCCTCTTCTGAGGCGATGGAGGTAGATGTCAGACTGGGGCAATCGTCTCGCCCCAAATCTGAGCCTCCACCTGTTGTGGGCTCTCCTCCCCGACAGAAAGTGCGACTGAAGGTACTCCCGCCCTGATAGATGGCTCCCATTATTCAGTGGAACATGAATGGATTCCGGGCACATGTGGAGGAACTGCACCTCCTAGCACAGCGACGCCCCCTGTGCTTGTGTTTACAGGAAACACATCTCAAACAATCTGATGCTCCTGTACTCAGGGGCTATAGGTTGTATCGCAAAGATGACCTGACTGGAGACAGGGCCAAAGGCGGAGTCGCCGTGTTTGTCGATAATGACCACCACTCCTCTGCTCTCCCCCTGGATACTGACCTGCAAGCAGTTGCAGTTGCAATTTATTCCGGTCGGAGGCATACCGTTTGCTCCCTTTATTTACCCCCTCTGGATGCAGTGAACTTAGAGGCTCTCACAAACCTTATCGACCAACTCCCCCGCCCATTTCTCCTCCTGGGAGACTTCAATGCCCATCATGTCCTGTGGGGCTCCACTTCTCTTTGCGCTCGAGGTCGAATTTTGGAGGGCCTCCTAACATCTCAAGTGTTGTGCATCCTCAACACAGGTACTCCGACTCATTTCTCTAGTGCTACAGGGTCATTCTCAGCCATTGACCTATCTTTCTGCTCTCCAACCCTCACTGACTCCGTTCACTGGGAGGTCATTGACGACCTACATTCCAGCGATCACTTCCCTATCCGCATTCATCTCCTGGACGGTGTATTGCTGGAGCAGCGGCCACCATCGTGGATAATTGGCAGGGCTAACTGGCCACTGTTCACTCGGTTGGCTGTCTTTGACCGCCACACCAGCGTACAGGAATGGGTGGATCACATCACGCTTGTGATCCATCATGCTGCTGACCTGTCCATACCACAGTCTTCTGGCACTCTTAAGCGGCGCCTTGTGCCTTGGTGGACAGAAGAGTGCCGTTCAGCCATCCGTGACAGGCGTGCGGCTCTTCGCCGATTTAAATGCCGCCCAACAACGGTCCATCTTACCGCCTTTCGTATCGCGAGAGCCAGGGCACGCCGTGTCATTAAAGAGAGCAAGAAAAGGTCATGGCAGGAGTTTCTGGACTCCATCAACCGTTCCACTTGTTCCACAAAGGTATGGGAAGCCATCCGAAGGATTTCCGGTAAACGCAGCCGTTTACCAATAGCTGCAGTCCTGAACCAGGGATGCCTCCAAACGACACCCAGCGCCATAGCTCAGTCGCTGGCAAAGCATTTTGCACAAAGTACTGCCACTGCAACCCAGGATTCAGCGTTTCGTCGCTACCGTGCGACTGTCGAAAGAGCGAATTTGAACTTTCGGTCGAACGGTTCTGAGGCCTACAACTCCCCTTTCTCCATGTGGGAACTTGAGTCGGCTCTTACTGAGACTTCTGACACTGCACCAGGTTACGACCGCATCCGGTACTCCATGCTTAGACATCTTCCAGCGGCGTCAAAGGAAATCCTCCTTGAATGTTTTAATCTCATATGGCACACGGGAGTGTTCCCAACCTCGTGGAGGGAGGCACTCCTCATCCCTCTCCTCAAACCAGAAAAGGACCGCACATGTCCCAGTAGTTATCGTAGTATCGCCTTGACAAGCTGTGTCGGAAAGACCCTGGAACGGATGGTTAACCGTCGTCTGGTCTGGCTGCTAGAGACCAGACAGCTCCTTAGCCGCTTTCAGTGTGGATTCCGAAAATTTCGATCCACAGTCGACAACCTGACCCTCCTCGAGGCGGCTATTCAGCAGGCTTTCCTCCGTCAGCATCACTGTATCGGTATCTTCTTTGATATCAGTAAGGCATATGATACTACTTGGAGACACTGTATTCTTGCGCAACTGCATCAATGGGGCTTTCGTGGCCGCCTCCCTATTTTCATTCGGTCTTTCCTGTCTCAGCGGTTTTTTCGGACCCGCGTTGGTAACACACTGTCTGATCGCTTTGAGCAAGAGAACGGTGTCCCCCAGGGCAGTGTTTTAAGCGTTACCCTCTTTGCCATAGCGATCAACAGTATAACGTCTACAGTGCGGAGTCCAGTACAGTGCTCCTTGTTTGTGGACGACTTTGCTGTTTTCTGTTCCTCCTCTAGTGTTGCATCCGCGAGCCGTCAATTGCAACTAACGGTGCGGCGGTTAGAGGAGTGGGCTGCAAAGACGGGTTTTAGGTTTTCTGCCGATAAGTGTGTTTGTGTTCATTTTAATCGTTCTCGTCGTCTTTTTACGTTGCCTGCCTTGCATATGGGGGATACTGTCCTACAGTTTGGAGACACAGTGCGGTTTCTAGGCCTAATTTTTGACTCCAGGTTGTCATGGTTGCCACACCTACGTGACTTGAAAGCCAGAACGCTGAAGGCACTGAACATCCTCAAGTGCCTCAGCCACAGGTCTTGGGGAGCGGACAGGGCGCGTCTCCTTCAGTTTTATCGAGCTTTCGTGCGCTCCCGGCTGGACTATGGCTGCACAGTATATGGGTCAGCGAGGCCGTCTTATTTGCGGATCCTTGACGCTGTTCACCATGCTGGGATTCGACTGGCTACGGGTGCTTATCGGACCAGTCCCGTACCCAGCCTCTGTGCTGAGGCTGGCGAACCGCCACTTACCATCCGGCGGCAGCTCCTGCTGGTGCGCCAAGCTTGTAAGTTTCTTGCAGCTCCCAGCTCGCCTGCTCACCATCTTGTTGCCCATCCACCTCTGGATCGCCTTTTTTCCCGCCGTCCCCGGGCTACGTTGCCGTTTGGGATCAGAGTGCACCGTGCGCTTGAGTCCCTCGGTGTGGAGTCTGTACAACCCCAAATCCTGGGTTTTAACCGCCTGCCACCCTGGTTACTGAAGAGGCCACGTGTGATTTTAGATTTATTGCAGTACAAGAGAGATTGCACTCCTGCCACCGTTTTTAATGCAGCATTTTCTGCTATTTTATCTGAGCACCACGACTATGTAGCTGTTTTTACGGATGGGTCGAAACAAGGGGATTCCGTGGGTTGCTCAGTTGTTTTTCCGGATCGTGTCCTCAAGGTCCGCCTGCCTCAGACTTTTACTGTCTTTGATGCAGAATTGTCTGCGATCTTGCGGGCACTGGAGCCGATGAGACTTTCTTCCTCTCTTAAATTTCTTGTCTGTTCCGATTCACTCAGTGCCCTTCAATCCTTGCACCGTTTGTATCCGGCGGATAAAGTAGTCCAGACCATCCAGGATGCCCTCCTCCGACTACAGCGACTGGGGAAGGTTGTAGCTTTCTGCTGGGTTCCGGGGCATGTCGGCATTGCTGGGAATGAACGGGCAGATCTCGCAGCCAAGGAGGCGTGTCTTGATCCACACGTATCTCAGTGTGCTATCCCGTTGCACGCACTCACCTCGCTGTTGAGCTCCAGAGTCATGTGTCGGTGGGAGGATGAGTGGCTGGAAGTGACTGACAACAAGCTCCGTCTAGTCAAGCCCACATCGCGTGTGTGGTGTACTTCCTTTCAGCCCCATCGACGGGACGAGGTTCTCCTCACTCGGCTTCGAATAGGCCACAGCCCTCTGACGCATGGCTTCCTGCTCCGGCGAGAAGACCCTCCATTGTGTGGTGCTTGCGGCGTCCAGGTCACTGTGAGCCACATTTTACTGGATTGTGTTTTATTTTCTGACCAGCGGGCCTCGGCTGATTTGCCAGCGGACCTGCCAACTCTTTTAGGCAACACTCGGACGAATGTGGTTAAAGTTTTAAAGTTCTGTGCCTTGTCAAATGTTTTTACAAAGATTTTAGGGAGCGGATTTTAATTTGCTCACTGCGTGACAAGCTCGCCCGTCTTTTCTGTCAGTGGCCAGCCAATGACACATTCCTGTGTCATTCTTGTTGCTATCTTTTCCCTTCCCTTCGGTTATACTTTCTTATGTAGTAATTTCCCTCTTTTCCTGTTTTCTTTGAATGTGTTTTTCAGTTTTATTAGGTCTCTCCACATTCGTTCCTTTTAATGTGTGTCAGGGCGCTGATGACCTCGATGTTGAGCGCCCATAAACCCCAACACACACACACACACACACAACAGCTTTAGAGGCTGTCGCTGTTCGGGTGTGGACGCCACAGGCTATCACCGTCTACAGTATTTACCTTCCACCTGATGGTACTGTCGCACAGCATGTCCTGGCTGCTCTGATAGCACAACTGCCGCCACCTTTTTTGCTGCTGGGCGATTTCAATGCCCACAACCCTCTATGGGGTGGGACTGTCTCCGATGATCGCGGTCGGGCCGTGGAGCATGTGTTGGCTCAGCTCGACCTTAGCCTCTTAAACACCGGTGCTCCCACGCATTTCAGTGTGGCCCATGGCTCGTTCTCGGCCATCGATCTCTCTATTTGCAGCCCTGGACTTGTCCCATCCCTCCACTGGAACCCCCTGCGGGTTTGGGGGTAAGAATAGGCCCGCGGTATTCCTGCCTGTCGTAAGAGGCGACTAAAAGGAGTCTCAAACGTTTCATCCTTATGTGATGGTCCCCTCTCGGGTTTGACCTCCATCTATCTAAATTATTCCGAAGAGCGAGCCAATTGGGGAAGGGCACCTTACATGGTGCACTGTATCCTTCGTGCAATTAGACCTATAGCCGTCTTTCTCGTCGTTGCAATGGTGTCCCGCTCGTTTTCGATCTCTTGGGCGATTACCACGCTGCACTCTGCAGTGTTTCTTTTAACTGTGACGACGACCTTGGCCATTTTTGCACCTAAGATCCAGCACGGTAGCCAGTCCGTTGTGGTGGGGTCGCCATGTACCCTCTTGGTTGTAGCCCCCTGACAACACAGGGATCGCTCTACTGATGCCTGCGCCGTTCACTCCCCACGTATGCCAAGGAGTAGATGCCCATCTCCCTGGGGCATCAGGACTCCCGGCAATGGCCATCCTGCCAGGTGGCCTTTGCTGTGGCTGGGTGGCGCCCGTGGGGAGGGCCCTTGGTCGGAGTAGGTGGCATCAGGGCGGATGACCCGCAATGAAGCGTGGTACATCATCTGTCGCTGGCGGCCAGCCGTCAGCAGTCTCTAAGCGTTCGAGAGCCCATTTTAAAGGTAACGTTTATGACCCCAAATCGTTCCCCTCCCTCGCCACACCATGGGAGGAACGACAGGCATTGCGTGACACTGAGACGTATTCGCCCAGATATCTTGTCTGTACCAGAGCTGATGGGGAATCTTTTCTATCCATGAAGCCTCAGTTCTTTGTAGAGCATTTAGAGGACAAGTTCGGTGAGGTGGAGGGCTTGTCCAAGATGCGGTCTGGATCGGTGCTGATAAAAACGACATCCTCTGCCCAGTCACGGAGGTTGCTCAATTGTGACAAGTTGGGGGATGTTTCCGTTAGCATCACGCCGCATAAGAGTCTGAACATGGTCCAGGGTATTATATTCCACCGGGATCTTCTTCTGCAGTCCGACGATGAATTACGCGCCAACCTCGAACGACGAGGTGTTCACTTCGTCCGGCGCGTCCATCGGGGTCCGAGGGATAATCAGGTCGCCGCCGGTGCCTTCATCTTGGCCTTTGAGGGTGATGTCTTACCCGAAAAGGTTAAGGTGATGGTTTACCGTTGTGATGTGAAACCATATATCCCTCCTCCGATGCGGTGTTTTAAATGCTGGAAGTTCGGGCACATGTCATCTCGCTGTACTTCCAGCATGACGTGTCGGGATTGCGGACGTCCTTCGCATCCCGATACTCCATGTGCCCCGCCTCCTCTCTGTGTTAACTGCGGAGAACACCATTCCCCCTGCTCGCCGGACTGTAGGATATTGCAGAAAGAACGGAAGATAATGGAATATAAGACCTTGGACCGGCTGACCTACCCCGAGGCTAGACGGAAATATGAGAGGCTCCATCCTGTGGCAATGCCGTCAACCTACGCCGCTGCTGCAACGACGGTTCTCCCGTCGTCACGAATCGGCTCTAAGATCGGTCAGCATCCACCGGCCCCCTTGCTCGTGGGGGGCACTTCACACCCAGTTGCTCCTGCTCCATCTTCTTCAGGAGCAACACCCTCCCAAACTTCGGGGACATCAGCTCCCCCTTCCCAGCCGGAGAAGCGTAAGACTTCTTCGGCTACCCCCTGCGGGTTCGGGGGTTAGAATCGGCCCGCGGTATTCCTGCCTGTCGTAAGAGGCGACTAAAAGGAGTCTCAAACGTTTCGGCCTTCTGTGATGGTCCCCTCTCGGGTTTGACCTCTATCTATCCAAATTATTCCGAAGAGCGAGCCAATTGGGGAAGGGCACCTTACATGGTGCACTGTATCCTTCGTGCAATTAGACCTATTGCCGTCTTTCTCGTCGTTGCGATGGTGTCCCGCTCGTTTTCGATCTCATGGGCGATTACCACGCTGCACTCTGCAGTGTTTCTTTTAACTGTGACGACGACCTTGGCCATTTTTGCACCTAAGATCCAGCACGGTAGCCAGTCCGTTGTGGTGGGGTCGCCATGTACCCTCTTGGTTGTAGCCCCCTGACAACACAGGGATCGCTCTACTGATGCCTGCGCCGTTCACTCCCCACGTATGCCAAGGAGTAGATGCCCATCTCCCTGGGGCATCGGGACTCCCGGCAATGGCCATCCTGCCAGGTGGCCTTTGCTGCGGCTGGGTGGCGCCCGTGGGGAGGGCCCTTGGTCGGAGTAGGTGGCATCAGGGCGGATGACCCGCAATGAAGCGTGGTACATCATCTGTCGCTGGCGGCCAGCCGTCAGCAGTCTCTAAGCGTTCGAGAGCCCATTTTAAAGGTAACGTTTATGACCCCAAATCGTTCCCCTCCCTCGCCACACCATGGGAGGAACGACAGGCATTGCGTGACACTGAGACGTATTCGCCCAGATATCTTGTCTGTACCAGAGCTGATGGGGAATCTTTTCTATCCGTGAAGCCTCAGTTCTTTGTCGAACATTTAGAGGACAAGTTCGGTGAGGTGGAGGGCTTGTCTAAGATGCGGTCCGGATCGGTGTTGATAAAAACGGCATCCTCCGCCCAGTCGCGGGCCTTGCTCGCTTGTACTAAGCTGGGGGATGTCTCCGTCACTATCACGCCCCATAAAAGTCTGAACATGGTCCAGGGCATTATCTTTCACAGGGATCTGCTTTTACAGTCCGACGACGAGCTGCGCGCCAACTTGGAGCGCCGAGGTGTCCATTTCGTCCGCCGCGTCCACCGGGGTCCGAGGGATCGTCAAGTTGCCACCGGTGCCTTCATCTTGGCCTTCGAGGGTGACACGTTACCTGAGAAGGTCAAGGTGATGGTGTACCGTTGTGATGTCAAGCCGTATATCCCTCCCCCGATGCGGTGCTTCAAGTGTTGGAAGTTCGGCCACATGTCTTCCCGCTGTGCTTCCGACCTCGTCTGTCGCGATTGCGGTCGACCTTCCCATCCTGATCATCCCTGTGCGCCGCCTCCAATCTGTGTGAACTGTGGTGCGCACCATCCGCCTTGCTCGCCAGACTGTCCGATCCTGCAGAAGGAGCGGAAGATCATGGAAATAAAGACTATCGACCGCCTGACGTACACTGAGGCGAAGCGGAAATATGATCGGCTTCATCCGGTGCGCATGCCAGTTTCTTATGCCGCCACTGTCACTCCTTCTCCACTTCCATCCACTCTGGTCACCTCTCAGAGTCGAAGTCCCACACCTGCCCCCTTGATGGTGGGGGGCACTAAACCTCCTGTTGCTCCAGCTCCATCTACTTCAGGAGCAACACCCCCCCAACCATCGGGGACATCAGTCCCCCCTTCCCAGCCGGAGAAGCGTAAGACTTCTTCGGCTCCTCTCGTAAAGAAGGGGTCCCTTGGGGACCTTCCTTCGCACGCTCCAACCGGTTCCAAAACCGACGGCCGCAAGTGGCTCAAACAACCGCCAGTCCCTGGTCGTCGGGACACACGATCATCGTCTGTCCCTGAGACTGACCCAGTGACGCCCTCCAAGCCTGAACCACCAAAGGCACAGCGCGCAAAGCAGCAGAAGAAGAAACTCCCCAAGGCTACCGACGTTGCGGTGGCACCCATTCCACCGCTTCCTACAAGCTCTGCGTCTGAGGACGAGGTGGAGATCCTGGCGTCCGCTGAGGACCTCGATCTCGCCAGTCCCTCCGACGCCATGGAAAGCACTGGCACAGGTGCTCACTTGGAGGCTGCGGGTGACCCAGTGGCGTAATCTGCCTTCCCCGTCCCGTCCCGCCTTTCCCAGCAATGGCCAGTACCATCCTCCAGTGGAACTGCAGCGGTTTCTTCCACCATTTAGCTGAGCTCCGCCAACTTATCAGCCGTCATCCTTTCCTTTGCATTGCTCTGCAGGAAACTTGGTTTCCAGCAATGCGAACCCCCGCCCTCCGTGGCTATCGGGGTTATTTTAAGAACCGGGCAACTTACGAAAGGGTGTCTGGTGGCGTCTGCATATATGTCCTGCACTCTCTTCACAGCGAGTTTGTACCTCTACAAACAGCTTTAGAGGCTGTCGCTGTTCGGGTGTGGACGCCACAGGCTATCACCGTCTGCAGTATTTACCTTCCACCTGATGGTACTGTCGCGCAGCATGTTCTGGCTGCTCTGATAGCACAACTGCCGCCACCTTTTTTACTGCTGGGCGATTTCAATGCCCACAACCCTCTATGGGGTGGGACGGTCTCCGATGATCGTGGTCGGGCCGTGGAGCATGTGTTGGCTCAGCTCGACCTTAGCCTCTTAAACACCGGTGCTCCCACGCATTTCAGTGTGGCCCATGGCTCGTTCTCGGCCATCGATCTCTCTATTTGCAGCCCTGGACTTGTCCCATCCCTCCACTGGAGGGTGCATCCTGACCTGTGTGGTAGTGACCATTTTCCCATCTATTTGTCGCTGCCACAGTGTCATTCTTCTGGGCGCTTGCCCCGATGGACTCTCCACAGGGCTGACTGGCCAGCTTTTACTTCCGCTGTAACCATTGCGTCTCCCCCACAGGGTGACATTGACGAGGTGGTCCGTGTTTTAACCACGTCCATCGTTTCAGCGGCCGAGGCTACCATCCCCCGTTCCTCTGGCCTCCCTCGGCGGAAGGCTGTCCCCTGGTGGTCGCCGGAGATTGCTGAGGCTATTCGCGACCGTAGGCGGGCTCTCCAGCGTCATAGGCGGCACCCGTCTCTGGAGACCCTCATCTCCTTTAAGAGGCTCCGTGCCTTCGACCGTCGACTTATTGCATGGCGTAAGCAGGAGTGCTGGGAGAGGTACGTCTCCTCCCTGGGCTCCCGTGTCTCGTCCTCGCACGTGTGGTCCCGTATCCGGCGGATTTATGGCTCCCAGACCCCTGTGGGTGTCCCTGGGCTCTCCTTGGACGGCGCTGTCTGCACGGACGCTGCCGCCATTGCTGAACGGCTAGCCGCGCACTTTGCTCAGAGCTCTGCGACTGCATCCTATCCCCCCGCCTTTCGCTCTCTAAAGGAGCGAGCCGAGCGGACGCCGTTCTCATTCCACACGCGTCATTATGAAACATACAATGCTCCTTTCAGCGAGAGGGAACTCCTCGCTGCCCTCGCCGATTGCCCTGATACAGCACCAGGACCGGACTGCATCCATGCGCAGATGCTGAAGCATCTCTCCAGGGACTGCCAGACACACATCCTCGCCATCTTTAACCGCATTTGGAACGAGGGCGTGTTCCCGTCGTAATGGCGAGAGGGTCTTATTGTCCCCATCGTGAAGCCCGGTGCGGACCCACTGGCGGTGGACAGCTATCGTCCCATTACCCTCACCAACGTTTTGTGCAAATTGCTCGAACGTATGGTGGGGCGGCGTTTGTGTTGGGTCCTTGAGTCGCGCGGTCTCCTCGCTCCATCCCAGGGTGGCTTCCGTCGGGGCCGGTCTGCAGTGGACAATTTGGTGCGGCTGGAATCTGCTGTCCGTACGGCTTTTGCCCGACGTCAGCACCTTGTTGCTGTATTTTTCGATCTGCGGAAGGCGTATGACACCACATGGAGGCATCACATCCTCGCCACGTTGCATGGGTGGGGTCTTCGTGGTCGGCTCCCGGCTTTTCTTCAAAGCTTTTTATTGCGCCGCTCTTTCCGGGTGCAAGTCGGTGCCACCTCTAGTTCCTCTTATATACAGGAAAATGGGGTCCCGCAGGGCTCGGTGTTGAGCGTCTCGTTATTTCTAGTGGCCATTAATGGTCTGGCTGCAGCAGTGGGGTCGTCGGTGTCTCCTTCTTTGTATGCCGACGACTTCTGCATCTCATTTAGCTCCACGACTACGGGAGTCGCCGAACGCAGGTTGCAAGTCGCCGTTCGCAAGGCAGCATCATGGGCTCTGGCTCATGGTTTTCAGTTCTCTGCTGCCAAGACTCGGGTTATGCACTTCTGCAGGCGTCGGACGGTCCACCCTCATCCTGAACTTTACCTCGACGGCCACCTGCTTGACGTGGTGGACACTTGCCGCTTCTTGGGACTCGTGTTTGATGCCCGGCTCACATGGGTTCCTCATGTTATTCAGCTGAAGCAACAATGCTGGCGGCACCTCAACGCCCTCCGCTGCCTTAGCCACACGTCTTGGGGTGCAGATCGCTGCACGCTACTGCAATTGTACAGAGCTCTTGTGCAGTCCCGGCTTGATTATGGGAGCCTGGCCTATGGGTCTGCGTCCCCCTCAGTGTTGAAGTTGTTAGACCCCATACATCACTGTGGGGTTCGGCTTGCTACTGGCGCTTTTCGCACCAGCCCCGTGGATAGTCTACTGGTGGAGGCCGGGGTTCCCCCGCTGCGGATTCGCCGCCATCGTCTGCTCGCCGACTATGCTGTCCACGTACATTGCTCGCCAGGCCATCCCAATCGTCGCCTGCTTTTCCCTGCCTTGGTCCACCACCTGCCCGAACGGCGACCTCGGTCTGGGCTTTCCATAGCTGTCCGTGTCCAGTCCCTGCTGTCAGAACTGGGGTCATTCCCTCTTCTGCCTCCCTTCCGGGTCCGTACACCTACGCCTCCCTGGTGTTTGTCCCGGCCGTCCGTCCGTCTGGATTTGGCACAGGGCCCTAAGGACTCGGTTCCGCCTGTGGCCCTCCGTCGCCGTTTTCTTGCGCTCCTCGACTCATTTCCGGGCTGTGAGCCTGTCTACACTGATGGTTCCCTGGTTGATGGTCGCACTGCCTACGCCTTTGCTCACTCTGACCATATTGAGCAACGCTCCTTGCCGGCTGGCTGCAGTATTTTTACTGCAGAGCTGGTGGCCATCTTGCGCGCTCTTGAGCACATGCGTTTCTGCTCAGGTAGGTCCGTTGTCATCTGCAGTGACTCCCTGAGCAGCCTTCAGGCCATCGACCGCTGCTATCCCTCCTCTCCTCTGGTGTCCTCCATTCAGGAGGCTGTTTCCGCCATTGCCCGTTCTGGTGGTTCAGTGGTCCTGGTTTGGACGCCCGGTCATGTTGGCATCCCAGGGAACGAACGTGTAGACAGGCTGGCCAAAGGGGCGATAGACGCCCCAGCTTTGGAGATCGGCCTTACGGCTCGCGACCAGCAGATGGTGTTGCGCCGTATGGTACTTGGGATGTGGGCTGCTGAGTGGCGTGGCATGACAGCCCCGAATAAACTGCGGGCTGTCAAGGAGACGACCGATGTGTGGCGTTCCTCCCTGCGGGCTTCTCGCAGGGACTCGGTAGTCCTGTGTCGGCTGCGCATCGGCCATACGTACCTGACGCACGGCCTTCTCTTGCGTCGGGAGGATCCCCCCTTGTGTCAGTGTGGGTCCCGGCTGACGGTCGGCCACATTTTGCTGGAGTGTCCTCGACTGCGCACACTCCGGCAATCTTTTAATCTCTCGGGCACTTTGGCTTTGGTTTTATCTGACGATGCCTCCATGGCTGATGACGTTTTAAATTTTATCCGTGGTAGTCCTTTTTATGGTTCGATTTAGGGAGGTCCTGCGCCTTTCCCTTTCTGTGTCTTTTGTCCTCGTGTCTGTTGCTGTTCTGGTCGGCCGTGAGATGGTTGACTCTTTCCCTTTTTTGCTCTCGTGGTCAGTCAACCAGTCTCCGGCCCTCTTCCTTTCTTCTGTTTCTTTCTGTCTGGTGTTCCTCTGTTCTGTTCTTGTCTGTAGTGTTCGTTGCTGCATTTGTGTTCTTTTAGCGCCTGGGGGGACGTCTCCTCCCCCTTTGGTTTTTATCTGCTTCGTAGATTTTCGGCTCGCCTGATTTTGGAATGGGGGACTGATGACCTTCGCTGTTTAGTCCCCCTTAAACATCCAACAACCACCACCACCTATGCCAAGGAGTAGATGCCCATCTCCCTGGGGCATCGGGACTCCCGGCAATGGCCATCCTGCCAGGTGGCCTTTGCTGTGGCTGGGTGGCGCCCGTGGGGAGGGCCCTTGGTCGGAGTAGGTGGCATCAGGGCGGATGACCCGCAATGAAGCGTGGTACATCATCTGTCGCTGGCGGCCAGCCGCCAGCAGTCTCTAAGCGTTCTCGGGCTCAATTTAATGCTGAAAAGTACAATCCGAAAACGTTCCCCTCTCTGGCCACGCCGTGGGAGGAACGTAAATCTCAGGATGGCAGTAGCACTTATTCGCCCCGATTCTTAGTTTGTACGAGAGCTGATGGGGAGTCTTTTCTCTCAACAAAGCCTCAGTTCTTCGTCGAGCATTTAGAGGACAAGTTTGGGGAGGTGGAGGGCTTGTCAAAAATGCGCTCTGGATCGGTCCTGATCCAAACGGCATCCTCTGCCCAGTCACGACGGTTACTTGCTTGTGATAAGTTGGGGGATGTTGCTGTTACGATCACACCGCATAAGAGTTTAAATATGGTCCAGGGAGTTATTTACCATAAGGACCTTCTTTTGCAGTCTGATGACGAGCTGCGCGCCAACTTAGAGCGCAGAGGTGTACATTTCGTCCGGCGCGTTCATCGGGGTCCGAAGGAAAATCAGATAGCTACCGGTGCCTTCATCTTGGCCTTCGAGGGTGATACGTTACCGGAAAAGGTCAAGGTGATGGTCTACCGATGTGACGTCAGGCCCTATATTCCTCCCCCGATGCGGTGCTTCAAGTGCTGGAAGTTTGGCCATATGTCTTCCCGCTGCACTTCCAGCCTCACATGTCGAGATTGCGGACGCCCGTCTCATCCCGATACTCCATGTGCCCCGCCTCCCATCTGTGTCAACTGCGGGGAGCACCATTCACCTTGCTCGCCAGACTGCAGAATCTTCCAGAAAGAACGCAAAATCATGGAATATAAGACCCTGGACCGACTGACTTATACTGAAGCCAAGCGGAAATACGACCGATTACATCCCGTGCGAATGACGTCATCCTACGCCGCCGCTACGACACCTGTGCCCGCCCCATCAGTTTCACGACTTCCAGCCAGCTCGATAACCAGTAAGACTCCTCCTGCCCCCTTGCCAGTGGGGGGCTCTACCCACCGGGTTGCTCCTGCGCCACCTACCTCAGGGGCAACACCATCCCCCCCATCAGGGACGTCCGTCCCTGCTTATAAGCCGGAGAAGTGTCCAACTTCTTCGGCTTCTCCCGCTCGCAAGGGGTCCCTCGGGTCCCTCCCTTCCCAGGTTTCCACCAGTGGGAAGGCTGACGACCGCCAGTGGCGTAAGTGCCCGCAATCAGCTGGTCGACGGGCTTCACGATCCTCCTCAGTCCCGGAGACTGAATCGGTGAAGCCCTCCCAGCCAGTTAAACCCAAGGAGCAGCGTGAGAAATCAAAGAAGAAGAGCTCTAAGCCCAAGGAACTCGCGGTGGCAGCCACCCCACCGCCACCTTACAGCTCTGCGTCTGAGGACGAGGTGGAGATCCTCGCGTCCGCTGAGGACCTAGAACTCGCCGGTCCCTCAGACGCCATGGATAACACTAGCACGGGTGCTCAATCGGAGGCAGCAGGTGACCCAGCGGCGTAATCTGCCTTCCCCGTCCTGTCACGCCTTTCTCAGCCATGGACAATACCATCCTCCAGTGGAACTGCAGCGGTTTCTTCCACCATTTAGCTGAGCTCCGCCAACTTCTCAGCCTTCGCCCTTTCTTCTGCATTGCTCTCCAGGAAACTTGGTTTCCGGCGATGCGAACCCCCGCCCTCCGTGGCTATCGGGGTTATTACAAGAACCGAGCAGCTTATGAAAGGGTGTCTGGTGGCGTCTGCATTTATGTCCTTCACACTCTGCACAGCGAATCTGTCCCTCTCCAGACGCCTTTAGAGGCTGTCGCTGTACGCGTGTGGACGCCACAGGCTGTTACCGTCTGCAGTCTTTACATTCCACCGGATGGTGATGTCTCGCAGCATGTCCTGGCTGCACTGGTCGCCCAATTGCCGCCACCTTTCTTGCTATTGGGCGACTTCAACGCTCATAACCCTCTGTGGGGTGGGTCAGTGGCAACAGGTCGAGGCGCCATCATTGAGCATTTATTGTCGCAGCTCGATCTCTCGCTGTTAAATGATGGTGCCTTCACACACTTCAGTGTGGCGCATGGCACCTACTCCGCCATTGACCTTTCAATCTGTAGCCATAGCCTCTTACCGTCTGTCCAATGGAGTGTGCATGACGACCTGTGTGGTAGTGACCATTTTCCGATCTTTTTGTCACTACCACAGCGCCACTCTTCTGGGCGCCCTAGCAGATGGGCTATGAATAAGGCTGACTGGGACTTGTTCTCCTCCACTGCCGCTTTTGAGCCTCTCTCTACCGATGACATTGATGCGGTGGTTCAATCGGTCACCACCGGCATCGTTACTGCCGCCGAATCTGCCATTCCCCATTCCTGTGGGTCCCCTCGGCGGAAGGCTGTGCCTTGGTGGTCGCCTGAGATCGCTGAAGCGATTAAAGATCGCCGGCGGGCGCTCCAGCGTCACAAGCGACACCCCTCCCTCGACCACCTTATCGCCTTCAAACGGCTGCGTGCGCGGGCCCGCCTCCTTATCCGCCAAGGCAAGAAGGAGTGCTGGGAGCGGTATGTGTCCACCATTGGCCTCCATGTCACTCCCTCGCAGGTCTGGGCCAAGATTCGACGCGTCTACGGCTATCGGCCACCTGCCAGCGTCCCTGCGCTCTCACTGAATGGAGCAGTTTGTACTGACTCCGACGTCATTGCCAATCGCTTAGCAGAGCATTTTGGTATGAGTTCCGCTTCTGCGAATTACCCCCAGGCCTTCCGCTCCATTAAAGAGCGTCCCCCTGCGGGTTCGGGGGTAAGAATAGGCCCGCGGTATTCCTGCCTGTCGTAAGAGGCGACTAAAAGGAGTCTCAAACGTTTCGGCCTTCTGTGATGGTCCCCTCTCGGGTTTGACCTCCATCTATCTAAATTATTCCGAAGAGCGAGCCAATTGGGGAAGGGCACCTTACATGGTGCACTGTATCCTTCGTGCAATTAGACCTATAGCCGTCTTTCTCGTCGTTGCAATGGTGTCCCGCTCGTTTTCGATCTCTTGGGCGATTACCACGCTGCACTCTGCAGTGTTTCTTTTAACTGTGACGACGACCTTGGCCATTTTTGCACCTAAGATCCAGCACGGTAGCCAGTCCGTTGTGGTGGGGTCGCCATGTACCCTCTTGGTTGTAGCCCCCTGACAACACAGGGATCGCTCTACTGATGCCTGCGCCGTTCACTCCCCACGTATGCCCAGGAGTAGATGCCCATCTCCCTGGGGCATCAGGACTCCCGGCAATGGCCATCCTGCCAGGTGGCCTTTGCTGTGGCTGGGTGGCGCCCGTGGGGAGGGCCCTTGGTCGGAGTAGGTGGCATCAGGGCGGATGACCCGCAATGAAGCGTGGTACATCATCTGTCGCTGGCGGCCAGCCGTCAGCAGTCTCTAAGCGTTCGAGAGCCCATTTTAAAGGTAACGTTTATGACCCCAAATCGTTCCCCTCCCTCGCCACACCATGGGAGGAACGACAGGCATTGCGTGACACTGAGACGTATTCGCCCAGATATCTTGTCTGTACCAGAGCTGATGGGGAATCTTTTCTATCTGTGAAGCCTCAGTTCTTTGTAGAGCATTTAGAGGACAAGTTTGGTGAGGTGGAGGGCTTGTCCAAGATGCGGTCAGGATCGGTGTTGATAAAAACGGCATCCTCTGCCCAGTCACGGAGGTTGCTCAATTGTGACAAGTTGGGGGATGTTTCCGTTAGCATCACGCCGCATAAGAGTCTGAACATGGTCCAGGGTATTATATTCCACCGGGATCTTCTTCTGCAGTCCGACGATGAATTACGCGCCAACCTCGAACGACGAGGTGTTCACTTCGTCCGGCGCGTCCATCGGGGTCCGAGGGATAATCAGGTCGCCACCGGTGCCTTCATCTTGGCCTTTGAGGGTGATGTCTTACCCGAAAAGGTTAAGGTGATGGTTTACCGTTGTGATGTGAAACCATATATCCCTCCTCCGATGCGGTGTTTTAAATGCTGGAAGTTCGGGCACACGTCATCGCGCTGTACTTCCAGCATGACGTGTCGGGATTGCGGGCGTCCTTCGCATCCCGATACTCCATGTGCCCCGCCTCCTATCTGTGTTAACTGCGGAGAACACCATTCCCCCTGCTCGCCGGACTGTAGGATATTGCAGAAAGAACGGAAGATAATGGAATATAAGACCTTGGACCGGCTGACCTACCCCGAGGCTAGACGGAAATATGAGAGGCTCCATCCTGTGGCAATGCCGTCAACTTACGCCGCTGCTGCAACGACGGTTCTCCCGTCATCACGAATCGGCTCTAAGATCGGTCAGCATCCACCGGCCCCCTTGCTTGTGGGGGGCACTTCACACCCTGTTGCTCCTGCTCCATCCTCTCCAGGAGCAACGCCCTCCCAACCATCGGGGACATCAGCTCCCCCTTCCCAGCCGGAGAAGCGTAAGACTTCTTCGGCTGCTCTCGCCAGGAAGGGATCCCTTGGGGCTCTCCCTTCACCAGTTCCGACCAGTGGAAAAGCGGACGCCCGCAAGTGGTCGAAACAACCGCCAGTCCCTGGTCGTCGGGCCTCGCGGTCGTCGTCTGTCCCTGAGACTGACCCGGTGAAGCCCATGCCGCATGAACCGCCGAAGGCGCAGCGTGACAAGCAGACAAAGAAGAAAGTCCCCAAGACCAACGGTATTGCGGTGGCACCGATCCCACCGCTTCCTACAAGCTCTGCCTCTGAGGACGAGGTGGAGATTCTGGCGTCCGCTGAGGACCTCGCTCTTGCCGGTCCCTCGGACGCAATGGATGGCATTTGTACAGATGCTCCATCGGAGGCAGCAGGTGACCCAGTGGCGTAATCTGCCTTCCCAGTCTCGTCACGCCTTTCACAGCCATGGACAACACCATCCTCCAGTGGAACTGCAGCGGTTTCTTCCACCATCTAGCCGAGCTCCGTCAACTTATCAGCCTTCACCCTTTCTTCTGCATTGCTCTCCAGGAAACTTGGTTCCCAGCGATGCGAACCCCCGCCCTCCGTGGCTATCGGGGTTATTACAAGAACCGAGCAGCTTATGAAAGGGTGTCTGGTGGCGTCTGCATATATGTCCTTCACACTCTGCATAGCGAGTCTGTCCCTCTCCAGACGCCTTTAGAGGCTGTTGCTGTACGCGTGTGGACGCCACAGGCTGTTACCGTCTGCAGTCTTTACATTCCACCGGATGGTGATGTCTCGCAGCATGTCCTGGCTGCACTGGTCGCCCAATTGCCGCCACCTTTCTTGCTATTGGGCGACTTCAACGCCCATAACCCTCTGTGGGGTGGGTCAGTGGCAACAGGTCGAGGCACCATCGTTGAGCATTTATTGTCGCAGCTCGATCTCTCGCTGTTAAATGATGGTGCCTTCACACACTTCAGTGTGGCGCATGGCACCTACTCCGCCATTGACCTTTCAATCTGTAGCCATAGCCTCTTACCGTCTGTCCAATGGAGTGTGCATGACGACCTGTGTGGTAGTGACCACTTTCCGATCATTTTGTCACTACCACAGCGCCACTCTTCTGGGCGCCCTCGCAGATGGGCTCTGAATAAGGCTGACTGGGACTTGTTCTCCTCCACTGCCGCTTTTGAGCCTCTCTCTACCGATGACATTGATGCGGTGGTTCAATCGGTCACCACCGGCATCGTTACTGCCGCCGAATCTGCCATTCCCCATTCCTGTGGGTCCCCTCGGCGGAAGGCTGTGCCTTGGTGGTCGCCTGAGATCGCTGAAGCGATTAAAGATCGCCGGCGGGCGCTCCAGCGTCACAAGCGACATCCCTCTCTCGACCACCTTATCGCCTTCAAACGGCTGCGTGCGCGGGCCCGCCTCCTTATCCGCCAAGGCAAGAAGGAGTGCTGGGAGCGGTATGTGTCCACGATTGGCCTCCATGTCACTCCATCGCAGGTGTGGGCCAAGATTCGACGCGTCTACGGCTATCGGCCACCTGTCAGCGTCCCTGCGCTCTCACTGAATGGAGCAGTTTGTACTGACTCCGACGTCATTGCAAATCGCTTAGCAGAGCATTTTGCTATGAGTTCCGCTTCTGCGAATTACCCCCAGGCCTTCCGCTCCATTAAAGAGCGGATGGAACGTCGGAGCCTTTCGTTTCGCACCACCCACCCAGAATCTTACAATGCTCCATTTAGTGAGTGGGAATTTCGCAGTGCCCTCGCTGCTTGCCCTGATACCGCTCCTGGGCCAGATGGCATCCACTGTCAGATGCTGAAACACCTTTCAGTGGACTGCCAGCGGCGCCTTCTCGATCTTTACAACCATCTTTGGGTCGAGGGGGAGTTTCCGTCGCAATGGCGGGAAGGCATTGTCATCCCCGTTTTGAAGCCTGGAAAGAACCCTCTGGAGGTGGACAGCTACCGTCCCATTAGCCTCACCAACGTTCTTTGCAAGTTGCTTGAACGGATGGTGAGCCGGCGCTTGAATTGGGTACTGGAGTCTCGGGGCCTTCTGGCTCCATCTCAGGGTGGGTTCCGTAAAGGCCGCTCCGCCGCCGACAATCTGGTGAGCCTGGAGTCGGCCATCCGTACTGCCTTTTCCCGCCGTCAGCACCTGGTCGCTGTCTTTTTCGACATGCGGAAGGCGTACGATACGACGTGGCGTCATCACATTCTTTCTACGCTTCATGGATGGGGTCTTCGGGGTCCTCTGCCGATTTTTATCCGCAATTTTCTGTCGTGTCGTACCTTCCGCGTGCAAGTCGCGGCCTCGTATAGTTCCTCCCATGTCCAGGAGAACGGTGTGCCACAGGGCTCTGTTTTAAGTGTCTGTCTGTTTTTAATAGCCATTAACGGGCTTGCTGCGGCCGTGGGAAATTCTGTCTCTGCTTCCCTGTATGCTGACGACTTCTGCCTTTATTACAGCTCTACTGGCATTGCAGCTGTTGAACGTCAGCTACAGGGCGCTATCCGTCGGGCGCAGTCTTGGGCTGTAGCGCATGGGTTTCAGTTTTCGGCTGCCAAGACCTGCGTTATGCATTTCTGCCGGCGACGTACTGTCCACCCGGAGCCGCAGCTTTCTCTTAACGGCGCACTTCTTTCGGTGGTGACATCACACAGGTTTTTGGGGGTGGTTTTCGATGCCCGGTTGACTTGGCTGCCTCATATCCGGCAGCTCAAACAGACGTGTTGGCGGCATCTCAATGCACTGCGATGTTTGAGCCACACCCGCTGGGGAGCCGACCGCTCTACCCTGTTACGGCTCTACCAGGCGTTAATCCAGTCCCGTCTGGATTATGGGTGCCTGGCATATGGCTCAGCATCCCCGTCTGCGTTGCGGGTGCTGGACCCAATCCTCCACAGCGGGATACGCCTTGCCACTGGTGCTTTCCGCACCAGCCCTGTGGACAGCTTACTCGTGGAGGCAGGTGTCCCTCCACTGCGGTTCCGGCGCCAACGTTTGCTGGCCGCTTATGCTGCCCATGTTCTAAGCTCGCCCGGGCATCCTAACTATCGTCTCCTGTTCCCGCAGTCAGTCGTCCGTCTGCCGGAACGTCGGCCCCAGTCGGGTTGTCCGATCGCCATACGCGTCAAGGAGCTTCTCTCCGGGCTTGGGCTTGTCCCTGTTCCACCTCCTTTCCGGGCACCTCTGCGTACACCCCCGTGGTGCGTTCCTCGCCCTTGCCTTCGGCTAGACTTGGCACAGGGCTCGAAGGACTCAGTCCCTCCAGAGGCCTTCCGCCGCCGCTTTTATTCCATCCTGGCCACGTATCAGGACTCTGGCATTGTTTACACCGACGGCTCGATGGTTGCTGGTCGAGTCGGGTATGCGCTCACTCTAGGGGACCATTCCGAACAACGTTCCTTGCCGGCTGGCTGCAGCGTTTACACTGCTGAGCTGGTCGCCATCTTTCGAGCCCTAGAGTATATCCGCTCCTGCTCAGGTGAGTCCTTCGTCATCTGTAGCGATTCCCTGAGCAGTTTACGAGCACTTGACCAGTGTTTTCCTCGTTCCCGTCTGGTTATGGCTATCCATGAGTCCCTGCATACTCTTGCGCGTTGCGGCCGCTCTGCGGTCTTCGTGTGGACCCCAGGCCATGTTGGGATCCCCGGCAACGAGAATGTTGACCGGCTGGCGAAAGAGGCGACTAGTGCACCATCTCTGGACGTTGGCCTCCCGGAGACAGATTTGCGGGCGTTCCTACGCCGCAAAATTCTGGACCTTTGGGACACTGAATGGCGCGCCCTGCCTTCACGCAACAAACTTCGGGCCATCAAGGGGGCTACCGGTGTGTGGCGCTCCTCCTTGCGGGTTTCTCGCAAGGAGTCTGTTGTCCTCTGCCGGCTGCGCATTGGGCACACTCGGCTTACCCACGGCCACTTATTGCGCCGTGAGGATGCGCCTCTATGTCGCTGCGGCTCCGTTTTATCCGTGGTTCATGTTTTATTGGAGTGTCCGTTTTTAGCTGCGCTCAGGCAGTCGTTCGCACTGCCTGACTCGCTCCCTGCCCTTTTAGCAGATGACCCGGCTATGGCTGACTTAGTTTTACGTTTTATTCGGGCAGGGGGTTTTTATTCTTTACTCTGAGTGTTTCTGTTTTTATCTTATTGTTTTGTGTTGATTCTGGCCTTTGGCCTCCGGTTTTAAACTGATTTTTTAATGTGTTTCCAGTGGTTGGCTTTTCCTTTTTTATTTCTCTGGTCGGCCAACCACCATCACACTCTGTGTGCTTTTAGTTCGTTTTGTCTTGTCTTTGTCTCAGTTTCTCTTGTCCTGTATCGTCTGTGATCTCTTTTGTTCCTCGTTTTTATTCTCTGTGGGTGTTCTTTGTCTTTGGAAAAAGGGACCGATGACCATAGCAGTCTGGTCCCTTTAATCCCCCAAACCAACCAAACCATTAAAGAGCGGATGGAACGTCGGAGCCTTTCGTTTCGCACCAACCACCCAGAATCTTACAATGCTCCATTTAGTGAGTGGGAATTTCGCAGTGCCCTCGCTGCTTGCCCTGATACCGCTCCTGGGCCAGATGGCATCCACTGTCAGATGCTGAAACACCTTTCAGTGGACTGCCAGCGGCGCCTTCTCGATCTTTACAACCGTCTTTGGGTCGAGGGGGAGTTTCCGTCGCAGTGGCGGGAAGGCATTGTCATCCCCGTTTTGAAGCCTGGAAAGTACCCTCTGGAGGTGGACAGCTACCGTCCCATTAGCCTCACCAACGTTCTTTGCAAGTTGCTTGAACGGATGGTGAGCCGGCGCTTGCATTGGGTACTGGAGTCTCGGGGCCTTCTGGCTCCATCTCAGGGTGGGTTCCGTAAAGGCCGCTCCGCCGCCGACAATCTGGTGAGCCTGGAGTCGGCCATCCGTACTGCCTTTGCCCGCCGTCAGCACCTGGTCGCTGTCTTTTTCGACATGCGGAAGGCGTACGATACGACATGGCGTCATCACATTCTTTCTACGCTTCATGGATGGGGTCTTCGGGGTCCTCTGCCGATTTTTATCCGCAATTTTCTGTCGTGTCGTACCTTCCGCGTGCAAGTCGCGGCCTCGTATAGCTCCTCCCACGTCCAGGAGAACGGTGTGCCACAGGGCTCTGTTTTAAGTGTCTGTCTGTTTTTAATAGCCATTAACGGGCTTGCTGCGGCCGTGGGACATTCTGTCTCCGCTTCCCTGTATGCTGACGACTTCTGCCTTTATTACAGCTCTACTGGCATTGCAGCTGTTGAACGTCAGCTACAGGGCGCTATCCGTAAGGCGCAGTCTTGGGCTGTAGCGCATGGGTTTCAGTTTTCGGCAGCCAAGACCTGCGTTATGCATTTCTGCCGGCGCCGAACAGTCCATCCTGAGCCGCGGCTTTATCTTGCCGACGAACTCCTTGCTGTGGTGGAGACCCACAGGTTTTTGGGGGTGGTTTTCGATGCCCGGTTGACTTGGCTGCCTCATATCCGGCAGCTCAAACAGACGTGTTGGCGGCATCTAAACGCTCTGAGATGCTTGAGCAACACCCGCTGGGGCGCCGACCGCTCTACACTGTTGCGGCTCTACCAGGCGTTAATCCAGTCCCGTCTGGATTATGGGAGCCTGGCTTATGGCTCAGCATCCCCATCTGCGTTACGGGTGCTGGACCCGATTCTCCACAGCGGGTTACGCCTTGCCACTGGTGCTTTCCGCACCAGCCCTGTGGACAGTGTACTAGTGGAGGCGGGTGTACCTCCACTGCGGTTCCGACGCCAACGTTTGCTGGCCGCTTATGCTGCCCATGTACTAAGCTCGCCCGGGCATCCAAACTATCGCCTCCTGTTCCCGCGGTCGGTCGTCCGTATGCCAGAACGTCGGCCCCGGTCCCCCCTGCGGGTTCGGGGGTTAGAATAGGCCCGCGGTATTCCTGCCTGTCGTAAGAGGCGACTAAAAGGAGTCTCAAACGTTTCGGCCTTATGTGATGGTCCCCTCTCGGGTTTGACCTCCATCTATCTAAATTATTCCGAAGAGCGAGCCAATTGGGGAAGGGCACCTTACATGGTGCACTGTATCCTTCGTGCAATTAGACCTATAGCCGTCTTTCTCGTCGTTGCAATGGTGTCCCGCTCGTTTTCGATCTCTTGGGCGATTACCACGTTACACTCTGCAGTGTTTCTTTTAACTGTGACGACGACCTTGGCCATTTTTGCACCTAAGATCCAGCACGGTAGCCAGTCCGTTGTGGTGGGGTCGCCATGTACCCTCTTGGTTGTAGCCCCCTGACAACACAGGGATCGCTCTACTGATGCCTGCGCCGTTCACTCCCCACGTATGCCAAGGAGTAGATGCCCATCTCCCTGGGGCATCAGGACTCCCGGCAATGGCCATCCTGCCAGGTGGCCTTTGCTGTGGCTGGGTGGCGCCCGTGGGGAGGGCCCTTGGTCGGAGTAGGTGGCATCAGGGCGGATGACCCGCAATGAAGCGTGGTACATCATCTGTCGCTGGCGGCCAGCCGTCAGCAGTCTCTAAGCGTTCGAGAGCCCATTTTAAAGGTAACGTTTATGACCCCAAATCGTTCCCCTCCCTCGCCACACCATGGGAGGAACGACAGGCATTGCGTGACACTGAGACGTATTCGCCCAGATATCTTGTCTGTACCAGAGCTGATGGGGAATCTTTTCTATCCGTGAAGCCTCAGTTCTTTGTAGAGCATTTGGAGGACAAGTTCGGTGAGGTGGAGGGCTTGTCCAAGATGCGGTCTGGATCGGTGTTGATAAAAACGGCATCCTCTGCCCAGTCACGGAGGTTGCTCAATTGTGACAAGTTGGGGGATGTTTCCGTTACCATCACGCCGCATAAGAGTCTGAACATGGTCCAGGGTATTATATTCCACCGGGATCTTCTTCTGCAGTCCGACGATGAATTACGCGCCAACCTCGAACGACGAGGTGTTCACTTCGTCCGGCGCGTCCATCGGGGTCCGAGGGATAATCAGGTCGCCACCGGTGCCTTCATCTTGGCCTTTGAGGGTGATGTCTTACCCGAAAAGGTTAAGGTGATGGTTTACCGTTGTGATGTGAAACCATATATCCCTCCTCCGATGCGGTGTTTTAAATGCTGGAAGTTCGGGCACATGTCATCTCGCTGTACTTCCAGCATGACGTGTCGGGATTGCGGACGCCCTTCGCATCCCGATACTCCATGTGCCCCGCCTCCTATCTGTGTTAACTGCGGAGAACACCATTCCCCCTGCTCGCCGGACTGTAGGATATTGCAGAAAGAACGGAAGATAATGGAATATAAGACCTTGGACCGGCTGACCTACCCTGAGGCTAGACGGAAATATGAGAGGCTCCATCCTGTGGCAATGCCGTCCACCTACGCCGCTGCTGCAACGACGGTTCTCCCGTCGTCACGAATCGGCTCTAAGATCGGTCAGCATCCACCGGCCCCCTTGCTTGTGGGGGGCACTTCACACCCTGTTGCTCCTGCTCCATCTTCTTCAGGAGCAACTCCCTCCCAACCTTCGGGGACATCAGCTCCCCCTTCCCAGCCGGAGAAGCGTAAGACTTCTTCGGCTGCTCTCGCCAGGAAGGGATCCCTTGGGGACCTCCCTTCGCAAGCTCCGACCAGCGGAAAAGCGGACGCCCGCAAGTGGTTGAAACAACCGCCAGTCCCTGGTCGTCGGGCCTCGCGGTCGTCGTCTGTCCCTGAGACTGACCCAGTGAAGCCCATGCAGCCTGAAGCGCCGAAGGCACAGCGTGACAAGCACAAAAAGAAGAAAGTCCCCAAGACCAACTGTAATGCGGTGGCACCGATCCCGCCGCTTCCTACAAGCTCTGCCTCTGAGGACGAGGTGGAGATTCTGGCGTCCGCTGAGGACCTCGCTCTTGCTGGTCCCGCGGACGCAATGGATGGCATTTGCACGGATGCTCCATCGGAGGCAGCAGGTGACCCAGTGGCGTAATCTGTCTTCCCAGTCCCGTCACGCCTTTCCCAGCCATGGACAACACCATCCTCCAGTGGAACTGCAGCGGTTTCTTCCACCATCTAGCTGAGCTCCGTCAACTTATCAGCCTTCACCCTTTCTTTTGCATTGCTCTCCAGGAAACTTGGTTTCCAGCAATGCGAACCCCCGCCCTCCGTGGCTATCGGGGATATTATAAGAACCGAGCAGCTTATGAAAGGGTGTCTGGTGGCGTCTGCATATATGTCCTTCACACTCTGCACAGCGAGTCTGTCCCTCTCCAGACGCCTTTAGAGGCTGTCGCTGTACGCGTGTGGACGCCACAGGCTGTTACCGTTTGCAGTCTTTACATTCCACCGGATGGTGATGTCTCGCAGCATGTCCTGGCTGCACTGGTCGCCCAATTGCCGCCACCTTTCTTGCTATTGGGCGACTTCAACGCTCATAACCCTCTGTGGGGTGGGTCAGTGGCAACAGGTCGAGGCACCATCGTTGAGCATTTATTGTCGCAGCTCGATCTCTCGCTGTTAAATGATGGTGCCTTCACACACTTCAGTGTGGCGCATGGCACCTACTCCGCCATTGACCTTTCAATCTGTAGCCATAGCCTCTTACCGTCTGTCCAATGGAGTGTGCATGACGACCTGTGTGGTAGTGACCACTTTCCGATCTTTTTGTCACTACCACAGCGCCACTCTTCTGGGCGCCCTAGCAGATGGGCTATGAATAAGGCTGACTGGGACTTGTTCTCCTCCACTGCCGCTTTTGAGCCTCTCTCCACCGATGACATTGATGCGGTGGTTCAATCGGTCACCACCGGCATCGTTACTGCCGCCGAATCTGCCATTCCCCATTCCTGTGGGTCCCCTCGGCGGAAGGCTGTGCCTTGGTGGTCGCCTGAGATCGCTGAAGCGATTAAAGATCGCCGGCGGGCGCTCCAGCGTCACAAGCGACACCCCTCCCTCGACCACCTTATCGCCTTCAAACGGCTGCGTGCGCGGGCCCGCCTCCTTATCCGCCAAGGCAAGAAGGAGTGCTGGGAGCGGTATGTGTCCACCATTGGCCTCCATGTCACTCCCTCGCAGGTCTGGGCCAAGATTCGACGCGTCTACGGCTATCGGCCACCTGCCAGCGTCCCTGCGCTCTCACTGAATGGAGCCGTTTGTACTGACTCCGACGTCATTGCCAATCGCTTAGCAGAGCATTTTGGTATGAGTTCCGCTTCTGCGAATTACCCCCAGGCCTTCCGCTCCATTAAAGAGCGGATGGAACGTCGGAGCCTTTCGTTTCGCACCAACCACCCAGAATCTTACAATGCTCCATTTAGTGAGTGGGAATTTCGCAGTGCCCTCGCTGCTTGCCCTGATACCGCTCCTGGGCCAGATGGCATCCACTGTCAGATGCTGAAACACCTTTCAGTGGACTGCCAGCGGCGCCTTCTCGATCTTTACAACCGTCTTTGGGTCGAGGGGGAGTTTCCGTCGCAGTGGCGGGAAGGCATTGTCATCCCCGTTTTGAAGCCTGGAAAGAACCCTCTGGAGGTGGACAGCTACCGTCCCATTAGCCTCACCAACGTTCTTTGCAAGTTGCTTGAACGGATGGTGAGCCGGCGCTTGCATTGGGTACTGGAGTCTCGGGGCCTTCTGGCTCCATCTCAGGGTGGGTTCCGTAAAGGCCGCTCCGCCGCCGACAATCTGGTGAGCCTGGAGTCGGCCATCCGTACTGCCTTTTCCCGCCGTCAGCACCTGGTCGCTGTCTTTTTCGACATGCGGAAGGCGTACGATACGACATGGCGTCATCACATTCTTTCTACGCTTCATGGATGGGGTCTTCGGGGTCCTCTGCCGATTTTTATCCGCAATTTTCTGTCGTGTCGTACCTTCCGCGTGCAAGTCGCGGCCTCGTATAGTTCCTCCCACGCCCAGGAGAACGGTGTGCCACAGGGCTCTGTTTTAAGTGTCTGTCTGTTTTTAATAGCCATTAACGGGCTTGCTGCGGCCGTGGGACATTCTGTCTCCGCTTCCCTGTATGCTGACGACTTCTGCCTTTATTACAGCTCTACTGGCATTGCAGCTGTTGAACGTCAGCTACAGGGCGCTATCCGTAAGGCGCAGTCTTGGGCTGTAGCGCATGGGTTTCAGTTTTCGGCAGCCAAGACCTGCGTTATGCATTTCTGCCGGCGCCGAACAGTCCATCCTGAGCCGCGGCTTTATCTTGCCGACGAACTCCTTGCTGTGGTGGAGACCCACAGGTTTTTGGGGGTGGTTTTCGATGCCCGGTTGACTTGGCTGCCTCATATCCGGCAGCTCAAACAGACGTGTTGGCGGCATCTAAACGCTCTGAGATGCTTGAGCAACACCCGCTGGGGCGCCGACCGCTCTACACTGTTGCGGCTCTACCAGGCGTTAATCCAGTCCCGTCTGGATTATGGGAGCCTGGCTTATGGCTCAGCATCCCCATCTGCGTTACGGGTGCTGGACCCGATTCTCCACAGCGGGATACGCCTTGCCACTGGTGCTTTCCGCACCAGCCCTGTGGACAGCGTACTAGTGGAGGCAGGTGTACCTCCACTGCGGTTCCGACGCCAACGTTTGCTGGCCGCTTATGCTGCCCATGTACTAAGCTCGCCCGGGCATCCAAACTATCGCCTCCTGTTCCCGCGGTCGGTCGTCCGTATGCCAGAACGTCGGCCCCGGTCTGGTTGTACAATAGCGGTCCGCGTCAAAGAGCTTCTCTCTGGGCTCCAGGGTTTCACTGTTCCACCTCCTTTCCGGGCTACTTTGCATACACCCCCATGGTGTGTTCGTCGCCCTAGCCTTCGGCTCGACTTGGCACAGGGCCCTAAGGACTCAGTCCCTCCTGAGGCCTTCCGCAGCCGCTTTTATTCCATCCTGGCCACGTATCAGGGCTCTGGTGTTGTTTACACTGACGGTTCGATGGTTGCTGGTCGTGTCGGATATGCGCTCACTCTAGGGGACCATTCCGAACAACGTTCCTTGCCGGATGGCTGCAGCGTTTACACTGCTGAACTGGTCGCCATCCTTCGTGCCCTAGAGTATATCCGCTCCTGCTCAGGTGAGTCCTTCGTTATCTGTAGCGATTCCCTGAGCGGTTTACGAGCTCTCGACCAGTGTTTCCCTCGTTCTCGTCTGGTGATGGCTATCCACGAGTCTCTGCATACTCTCGCCTGTTGCGGCCGCTCTGCGGTCTTTGTGTGGACCCCCGGTCATGTCGGTATCCCGGGTAACGAACATGTTGACCGCCTGGCGAAAGAGGCCACCAGCAAGCCATCTCTGGACGTTGGCCTCCCAGAGACTGATTTGCGGGCAGTCTTCCGCCGCAAAATCTTGGCGCTATGGGACGCTGAATGGCGGGAACTGACAATGCGCAATAAACTCCGTGCTGTCAAGGAGACGACGGCTGTGTGGCGGTCATCCCTGCGAGCCACTCGCAGGGACTCAGTAGTTCTTTGCCGGCTCCGCATTGGCCACTCCCGGCTGACACACGGTTATCTACTGCGCCGGGAGGACCCTCCTCTATGTCGCTGTGGGGCAGCTTTGACAGTGGCCCACATTTTGCTGGCCTGCCCCCTTTTAGTTGTGGTCAGGCAGACATTTGCGCTGCCTGCTACGCTCCCTGCCCTTTTAACAGACGACTCCACTATGGCTGACTCAGTTTTACGTTTTATTCGGGCAGGGGGCTTTTATCATTTACTCTGAGTGTTTCTGTTTTCTTTTACTGATTTGTGTTGATTCTGGCCTTTGCCCTATGGTTTTACACTGATTTTTTTTAATGTGTTTCTCAGTGGTTGGCCTTTCCTTTTTATGTCTATGGTCGGCCAACCACCGTCACACTCTGTGTGGTTTTAGTTTGTTTTGTCTTGTCTTGTCTTTGTCTCAGTATCTCTTGTTCTGTGTCGTCTGTGATCTCTTCTGTTCCTTGTTTTATTCTCTGTGGGTGTTCTTTGTCTTTGGAAAAAGGGACCGATGACCATGGCAGTCTGGTCCCTTTAATCCCCCAAACCAACCAACCAACCAACCGTCGGCCCCGGTCTGGTTGTACAATAGCTGTCCGCGTCAAAGAGCTTCTCTCTGGGCTCCAGGGTTTCACTGTTCCACCTCCTTTCCGGGCTACTTTGCATACACCCCCATGGTGTGTTCGTCGCCCTAGCCTTCGGCTCGACTTGGCACAGGGCCCTAAGGACTCAGTCCCTCCTGAGGCCTTCCGCCGCCGCTTTTATTCCATCCTGGCCACGTATCAGGGCTCTGGTGTTGTTTACACTGACGGTTCGATGGTTGCTGGTTGTGTCGGATATGCGCTCACTCTAGGGGACCATTCCGAACAACGTTCCTTGCCGGATGGCTGCAGCGTTTACACTGCTGAACTGGTCGCCATCCTTCGTGCCCTAGAGTATATCCGCTCCTGCTCAGGTGAGTCCTTCGTTATCTGTAGCGATTCCCTGAGCGGTTTACGAGCTCTCGACCAGTGTTTCCCTCGTTCTCGTCTGGTGATGGCTATCCACGAGTCTCTGCATACTCTCGCCTGTTGCGGCCGCTCTGTGGTCTTTGTGTGGACCCCCGGTCATGTCGGTATCCCGGGTAACGAACATGTTGACCGCCTGGCGAAAGAGGCCACCAGCAAGCCATCTCTGGACGTTGGCCTCCCAGAGACTGATTTGCGGGCAGTCTTCCGCCGCAAAATCTTGGCGCTATGGGACGCTGAATGGCGGGAACTGACAATGCGCAATAAACTCCGTGCTGTCAAGGGGACGACGGCTGTGTGGCGGTCATCCCTGCGAGCCACTCGCAGGGACTCAGTAGTTCTTTGCCGGCTCCGCATTGGCCACTCCCGGCTGACACACAGTTATCTACTGCGCCGGGAGGACCCTCCTCTATGTCGCTGTGGGGCAGCTTTGACAGTGGCCCACATTTTGCTGGCCTGCCCCCTTTTAGCTGTGGTCAGGCAGACATTTGCGCTGCCTGCTACGCTCCCTGCCCTTTTAACAGACGACTCCACTATGGCTGACTCAGTTTTACGTTTTATTCGGGCAGGGGGATTTTATCATTTACTCTGAGTGTTTCTGTTTTCTTTTAATGATTTGTGTTGATTCTGGCCTTTGGCCTATGGTTTTACACTGATTTTTTAATGTGTTTCTAAGTGGTTGGCTTTTCCTTATTTATTTCTACGGTCGGCTAACCACCGTCACACTCTGTGTGGTTTTAGTTCGTTTTGTCTTGTCCTTGTCTCAGTTTCTCTTGATCTGTATCGTCTGTGATCTCTTCTGTTCCTCTTTTTTATTCTCTGTGGGTGTTCTTTGTCTTTGGAAAAAGGGACCGATGACCATAGCAGTCTGGTCCCTTTAATCCCCCAAACCAACCAACCAACCAACCTGGCGTCCGCTGAGGACCTCGCTCTTGCCGGTCCCTCGGACGCAATGGATGGCATTTGTACGGATGCTCCATCGGAGGCAGCAGGTGACCCAGTGGCGTAATCTGCCTTCCCAGTCTCGTCACGCCTTTCCCAGCCATGGACAACACCATCCTCCAGTGGAACTGCAGCGGTTTCTTCCAACATCTAGCCGAGCTCCGTCAACTTATCAGCCTTCACCCTTTCTTCTGCATTGCTCTCCAGGAATCTTGGTTTCCAGCAATGCGAACCCCCGCCCTCCGTGGCTATCGGGGTTATTTTAAGAACCGAGCAGCTTATGAAAGGGTGTCTGGTGGCGTCTGCATATATGTCCTTCACACTCTGCACAGCGAGTCTGTTCCTCTCCAGACGCCTTTAGAGGCTGTCGCTGTACGCGTGTGGACGCCACAGGCTGTTACCATCTGCAGTCTTTACATTCCACCAGATGGTGATGTCTCGCAGCATGTCCTGGCTGCACTGGACGCCCAATTGCCGCCACCTTTCTTGCTATTGGGCGACTTCAACGCCCATAACCCTCTGTGGGGTGGGTCAGTGGCAACAGGTCGAGGCACCATCGTTGAGCATTTATTGTCGCAGCTCGATCTCTCGCTGTTAAATGATGGTGCCTTCACACACTTCAGTGTGGCGCATGGCACCTACTCCGCCATTGACCTTTCCATCTGTAGCCATAGCCTCTTACCGTCTGTCCAATGGAGTGTGCATGACGACCTGTGTGGTAGTGACCATTTTCCGATCTTTTTGTCACTACCACAGCGCCACTCTTCTGGGCGCCCTAGCAGATGGGCTCTGAATAAGGCTGACTGGGACTTGTTCTCCTCCACTGCCGCTTTTGAGCCTCTCTCTACCGATGACATTGATGCGGTGGTTCAATCGGTCACCACCGGCATCGTTACTGCCGCCGAATCTGCCATTCCCCATTCCTGTGGGTCCCCTCGGCGGAAGGCTGTGCCTTGGTGGTCGCCTGAGATCGCTGAAGCGATTAAAGATCGCCGGCGGGCGCTCCAGCGTCACAAGCGACATCCCTCCCTCGACCACCTTATTGCCTTCAAACGGCTGCGTGCACGGGCCCGCCTCCTTATCCGCCAAGGCAAGAAGGAGTGCTGGGAGCGGTATGTGTCCACAATTGGCCTCCATGTCACTCCATCGCAGGTGTGGGCCAAGATTCGACGCGTCTACGGCTATCGGCCACCTGTCAGCGTCCCTGCGCTCTCACTGAATGGAGCAGTTTGTACTGACTCCGACGTCATTGCAAATCGCTTAGCGGAGCATTTTGCTATGAGTTCCGCTTCTGCGAATTACCCCCAGGCCTTCCGCTCCATTAAAGAGCGGATGGAACGTCGGAGCCTTTCGTTTCGCACCACCCACCCAGAATCTTACAATGCTCCATTTAGTGAGTGGGAATTTCGCAGTGCCCTCGCTGCTTGCCCTGATACCGCTCCTGGGCCAGATGGCATCCACTGTCAGATGCTGAAACACCTTTCAGTGGACTGCCAGCAGCGCCTTCTCGATCTTTACAACCGTCTTTGGGTCGAGGGGGAGTTTCCGTCGCAATGGCGGGAAGGCATTGTCATCCCCGTTTTGAAGCCTGGAAAGAACCCTCTGGAGGTGGACAGCTACCGTCCCATTAGCCTCACCAACGTTCTTTGCAAGTTGCTTGAACGGATGGTGAGCCGGCGCTTGAATTGGGTACTGGAGTCTCGGGGCATTCTGGCTCCATCTCAGGGTGGGTTCCGTAAAGGCCGCTCCGCCGCCGACAATCTGGTGAGCCTGGAGTCGGCCATCCGTACTGCCTTTTCCCGCCGTCAGCACCTGGTCGCTGTCTTTTTCGACATGCGGAAGGCGTACGATACGACGTGGCGTCATCACATTCTTCCTACGCTTCGTGGATGGGGTCTTCGGGGTCCTCTGCCGATTTTTATCCGCAATTTTCTGTCGTGTCGTACCTTCCGCGTGCAAGTCGCGGCCTCGTATAGTTCCTCCCACGTCCAGGAGAACGGTGTGCCACAGGGTTCCGTTTTAAGTGTCTGTCTGTTTTTAATAGCCATTAACGGTCTTGCTGCGGCCGTGGGAAACTCTGTCTCCGCTTCCCTGTATGCTGACGACTTCTGCCTTTATTACAGCTCTCCCAGCATTGCAGCTGTTGAACGTCAGCTACAGGGCGCTATCCGTAAGGCGCAGTCTTGGGCTGTAGCGCATGGGTTTCAGTTTTCGGCAGCCAAGACCCGCGTTATGCATTTCTGCCGGTGCCGAACAGTCCATCCTGAGCCGCGGCTTAATCTTGCCGACGAACTCCTTGCTGTGGTGGAGACCCACAGGTTTTTGGGGGTGGTTTTCGATGCCCGGTTGACTTGGCTGCCTCATATCCGGCAGCTGAAACAGACGTGTTGGCGGCATCTAAACGCTCTGAGATGCTTGAGCAACACCCACTGGGGCGCCGACCGCTCTACACTGTTGCGGCTCTACCAGGCGTTAATCCAGTCCCGTCTGGATTATGGGAGCCTGGCTTATGGCTCAGCATCCCCATCTGCGTTACGGGTGCTGGACCCGATTCTCCACAGCGGGATACGCCTTGCCACTGGTGCTTTCCGCACCAGCCCTGTGGACAGCGTACTAGTGGAGGCAGGTGTACCCCCACTGCGGTTCCGACGCCAACGTTTGCTGGCCGCTTATGCTGCCCATGTTCTAAGCTCGCCCGGGCATCCAAACTATCGTCTCCTGTTCCCGCGGTCGGTCGTCCGTATGCCAGAACGTCGGCCCCGGTCTGGTTGTACAATAGCGGTCCGCGTCAAGGAGCTTCTCTCTGGGCTCCAGGGTTTCACTGTTCCACCTCCTTTCCGGGCTACTTTGCATACACCCCCATGGTGTGTTCGTCGCCCTAGCCTTCGGCTCGACTTGGCACAGGGCGCTAAGGACTCAATCCCTCAAGAGGCCTTCCGCCGCCGCTTTTATTCCATCCTGGCCACGTATCAGGGCTCTGGCATTGTTTACACCGACGGCTCGATGGTTGCTGGTCGAGTCGGGTATGCGCTCACTCTAGGGGACCATTCCGAACAACGTTCCTTGCCGGCTGGCTGCAGCGTTTACACTGCTGAGCTGGTCGCCATCTTTCGAGCCCTAGAGTATATCCGCTCCTGCTCAGGTGAGTCCTTCGTTATCTGTAGCGATTCCCTGAGCAGTTTACGAGCACTCGACCAGTGTTTTCCTCGTTCCCGTCTGGTGATGGCTATCCATGAGTCCCTGCATACTCTTGCGCGTTGCGGCCGCTCTGCGGTCTTCGTGTGGACCCCAGGCCATGTTGGGATCCCCGGCAACGAGAATGTTGACCGGCTGGCGAAAGAGGCGACTAGTGCACCATCTCTGGACGTTGGCCTCCCGGAGACAGATTTGCGGGCGTTCCTACGCCGCAAAATTCTGGACCTTTGGGACACTGAATGGCGCGCCCTGCCTTCACGCAACAAACTTCGGGCCATCAAGGGGGCTACCGGTGTGTGGCGCTCCTCCTTGCGGGTTTCTCGCAAGGAGTCTGTTGTCCTCTGCCGGCTGCGCATTGGGCACACTCGGCTTACCCACGGCCACTTATTGCGCCGTGAGGATGCGCCTCTATGTCGCTGCGGCTCCGTTTTATCCGTGGTTCATGTTTTATTGGAGTGTCCGTTTTTAGCTGCGCTCAGGCAGTCGTTCGCACTGCCTGACTCGCTCCCTGCCCTTTTAACAGATGACCCGGCTATGGCTGACTTAGTTTTACGTTTTATTCGGGCAGGGGGTTTTTATTCTTTACTCTGAGTGTTTCTGTTTTTATCTTATTGTTTTGTGTTGATTCTGGCCTTTGGCCTCCGGTTTTAAACTGATTTTTTTTTTTTAATGTGTTTCCAGTGGTTGGCTTTTCCTTTTTTATTTCTCTGGTCGGCCAACCACCGTCACACTCTGTGTGCTTTTAGTTCGTTTTGTCTTGTCTTTGTCTCAGTTTCTCTTGTCCTGTATCGTCTGTGATCTCTTTTGATCCTCGTTTTTATTCTCTGTGGGTGTTCTTTGTCTTTGGAAAAAGGGACCGATGACCATAGCAGTCTGGTCCCTTTAATCCCCCAAACCAACCAACCAACCAACCTGAGCGGTTTACGAGCTCTCGACCAGTGTTTCCCTCGTTCTCGTTTGGTGATGGCTATCCACGAGTCTCTGCATACTCTCGCCTGTTGCGGCCGGTCTGTGGTCTTTGTGTGGACCCCCGGTCATGTCGGTATCCCGGGTAACGAACATGTTGACCGCCTGGCGAAAGAGGCCACCAGTAAGCCATCTCTGGACGTTGGCCTCCCAGAGACTGATTTGCGGGCAGTCTTCCGCCGCAAAATCTTGGCGCTATGGGACGATGAATGGCGCGAACTGCCAATGCGCAATAAACTCCGTGCTGTCAAGGAGACGACGGCTGTGTGGCGGTCATCCCTGCGAGCCACTCGCAGGGACTCAGTAGTTCTTTGCCGGCTCCGCATTGGCCACTCCCGGCTGACACACAGTTATTTACTGCGCCGGGAGGACCCTCCTCTATGTCGCTGTGGAGCAGTTTTGACAGTGGCCCACATTTTGCTGGCCTGCCCCCTTTTAGCAGTGGTCAGGCAGACATTTGCGCTGCCTGCTACGCTCCCTGCCCTTTTAACAGACGACTCCACTATGGCTGACTTAGTTTTACGTTTTATTCGGGCAGGGGGATTTTATCATTTACTCTGAGTGTTTCTGTTTTATTTTATTGTTTTGTGTTGACTCTGGCCTTTGGCCTATGATTTTCCACTGGTTTTTTAATGTGTTTCTAAGTGGTTAGCTTTTCCTTATTTATTTCTATGGTCGGCCAACCACCGTCATTCTCTCTGGTTTTCGTTCGTTTTGTCTTGTCTTTGTCTCAGTCTCTCCTGTTCTGTATCGTCTGTGATCTCTTCTGTTCCTCGTTTTTCTTCTCTGTGGGTGTTCTTTGTCTTTGGAAAGAGGGACCGATGACCATAGTAGTCTGGTCCCTTTAATCCCCCAACCAACCAACCAACCAACCGGCCCCAGGGAGGGGTGATTGCCTGAGCTCCAACCTTCCCAAATTGCCAATTGGTCCCTCTGTCAGGTGTTCTGGAGGTGTGACTTAAGGCAGGTGCACCCTCTTGTGAAGAGGGCTGCCAGTTGGAAGGAGCATGCCACCAGAGACACTGGCAGTCATGGGGGATTTCCTCAATCATCTTCCCACTCAACTTCTACAAAATGTAAACACAATGAGGCTAGTGATAGAATGACCTTTCCTGCTGCACCACGGATTGTTCTGGTCTTATGTACTGAAGACAGTCAGTCGTTTGCCATGGTAATTCCATTTATTATTCAGAAAGGTGTTGATGTAAATGCTGGCCCTGTGAAATACTGTACTCGTTTAAGTAATGGCACTTTGCTTGTGGAGACCACTTCTGATTCTCAAGTGGAAAAACTGCTTGCACCATCATTTCTCCACAGCTGCTCTGTCCATGTCGAGGCCCGTACAACTTCAAATTCTTGCCATGGTGTAATTTACAACAGGCAGCTCAAAGGTCTAACCGATGGTGTCACCACATGATACCTTAGCCCGCTTGGTCTCCATGTCACAGGTGCGCACCACCAATAGTTTTTCAGTGTTGGACTCCACAGACCAACCACCAAAGCATGTTGATGCTTTTGTGGAGTCCATGGAGTAGGATCCTCCTGCTTCTGTGCCATGTACTGGAGACAGTTCACCATCTGTCACTTGGCAGCAGCCGAGGTGACACACCTACATCACTTCCTCAATATGCCTCTCCTCCAATGGAATGTTGGCAGCCTTCAGTCCCACAAAGAGGATTTATGGCTGAGTTTAGCATTGCAGCATCCCCTTGTACTCTGCCTTCAGGAAACTAAATTGAGCCCTCATGACCGCTTTGTGCTTTCACATTACTTACCGATTTGTTTTGACCTTCCCACTAAGGTCAGCATTCCATCTCATGGGGCATCATGCTGCTCATAAGGGATGACATTCATAGCCAACCCATCTACCTGACTACCAATCTTCAAGCTGTTGCAGTTCACCTTTTCCTTCCCCACCTGACTTTTTCCCTCTGTACCATTTATGTCCTTCTGTCATTCGATGCAACCAGGACAGACTTTCTTCAGCTTCTGAGGTAGCTTACTCCCCCATTTTAGGGACTTCAACACACATCATCCACTTTATGGTTCTCCCAGGACCTGTCCAAGAGGTGCCCTCTTGGCTGACCTTCTGAACCAACTTAAACTTTTCTGCCTTAACACCAGAGAACTGGAGCACCCACTTTCTTTCCTGACTCTTTGCACACCTATACCCATTTGGACCTATCCTTGTGCACTGCCCAGCTTGCTCCCTCGTCTAGAGTGGTCTGTTGTTTCTGACATGTATTCGAGCGACCATTTCCTGTGTTCTATCCATTTGCTGACTCCTACCCCATCGGTGTGCACCCCCAAATGGCATCTTCCTAAGGCTGACTGGCAGCTTTACTCCTCCCTGGCAGCCTTCAAAGAACGAGACATCTCCAGTTGTATGACCAGTTGGCATATCTCACAAACGTTATCCTTACTGCTGCAGAACGTTCCATTCCCGGCACTTCCTCTTTACCATGTCATGTCCCATTCCCTTGGTGGACTGAGGCACGCTGCTACGCAATTCGACAACAGAGACATGCTCTCTGCACTTTTAACCATCACCCTACGCTGGCAAACTGTATTCATTATAAACAGATGCGTGCAAAGTGTCATCGCGTTCTTTGGGATAGCAAAAGAGCTAGCTGGACATCATTCACTAGTTCTTTCAGCAGTTCCACCCCTTTCTCTGACATGTGGGCCAACCTCAAATGTGTGTCTGGGACCAAGATCCATTCCCCAATTTCCAGCCTGACAGTAGCTGACGATGTCATTGTGGAACCTATTGCTATCCCCAACACCTTCAGCCGCCATTTTGCAGATGTTTCGCCCCCAGGGGCTCAGCATTCGTTTGCTGGGTACGGGCTTGGCGACCCCGGGGTTCCTGAGCTGGGGACTGGTAAGCGCCGCCAGTCCCCTGTCACCGTAACCTCTAAGCATACTTCAACGACCACCGTGCGGCGCGGCGGTGGAATGTTGTGTGTCTCAGGGAATGGGGATCTTGGCTTGACCGCCCGGATCGCGAGGATGGAATAAACCTCTATAAAAAACCCCTCAATCTCAAGGTGTGCTGCGCGCTGATGAGATGCATGGCTGTTGAGGTGGAACAGTCGGTAGCGGGCAACCTCTGGGGAACCTGCCGCACCTCAGTTGTATAAGGCTTACCTAGGCACGTGGGGCTCTGTCTAGGTGGACTTCTAGTTCCCTAGCTGCTCGTGGGACCGAGATGGATCCTTCGAAATTCTCTTTTCCTCCTCCCAGCGGAAAGGGTGGGCCGCTGGAAGGTTCTAACACCCAGTCTCTTAAGAGGGCCCGTGCAGTCAGTCCCCCTGACTCCGGCGCTTCTTTAAAAAGTCCAGTCTTAGGTAACAGAATGCATTCTGGTAATCCGAATGTGTTTCTCATTGTGAAACGGAAGGAGGGTAGTTTCGAGAAGGTTTCGCCCTTCTATATACAAAAGGGATTGGAGGGAATCTGTGGCTCCTTAAAATCGGTGAAGCGTTTACGTAATGGGACCTTGCTAGTGGAAACTTCCACTTCCCAGCAAGCAACTAACCTCCAATCTGCTAAATGCCTTGGAGAGTATGCCATAGACACCGAACTGCACAGCACCTTGAGCTATAGCAAAGGTGTTGTGACATGCCGGGATCTAGCTGATATTCCCAAGGAAGAACTGCAACGTGAGTGGGCTCCGGAAGGTATCGTTGATGTCCAACACATCTTGAAGAGGATTGATGGCACTCTTGTCAAATCCGACTCCTTTATTCTGACCTTCAGTAGCACAACACTTCCTGAACGTGTTAAAGCTGGCTTCCTTCGCCTTAGTGTGAGGCCTTATTTCCCGGCCCCAATGCGCTGTTTCAAATGCCAGCGTTTTGGGCATACCACCTTAGGCTGTAAAGGCGAAGCGACTTGTGGAAACTGTGGTCAGGCTGCTCATGAAGGAGTTGGTTGCTCGTCTCCGGCTAAATGTATTAATTGCTCTGGGAACCACCCTGTTTGGAGTAGGGACTGCCGCATATTTTTAGAGGAACGCAAGGTCCAGGAAATCAAAACAACCAAGCGTATCCCCTATGGTGAGGCCAAGAAGATTTATAAGTCGATGCAACCTCCCACATTTGCTACATCTTTTGCATCCCTGGTACAGAAGCCTACTCCAAAGGTCGATGCCTCAACGCAGACTGAGGTGGTGAGTGTTGGCACTAACACCTGTAGCTGCCAGTGCACTTGCAACGCAGCCAGTGTTCCAGAGCCAGTAGCCCCTACTCGAACGGCAGACAAAGGTACAGTGGCGGACTTGGTCCAGCCCCTCGCGCCTCCAACAGCTGAGGTTGTCCCCAAGCCCAGTGCGCCACTTACCACTCCCACATCCGCTCCCCCAAAGTCCACCAAGCCACAGAAAGCTACTGTGCAGCAGCAACAGCGGGTCAAATCCCGTGGTAAACCATCTGACCATGCGGATGTTGTTTTACGCGAGGCTTCATCTGACTCTTCCCCAGAGTTGATGGAGTACGATGTATGTGTGGGGCAATCATCTCGTCCCACGCCTGCCCCTCCACCTGCTGCGGTCTCCCCGCCCCGTCGGAGAGACAGGATGAAGGTGCTACCCCCAACATAGATGGCTCCCATACTCCAGTGGAACTTGCAAGGGTTCAGGACGCATGTGGAGGAACTTCGTCTACTTTCTCAGGGTCGACCATTGTGTCTCTGTCTCCAGGAGACGTATTTCCATCCCTCATACTCCCCTGAGATACGAGGCTATACACTCCACAAAAAGGACGACCTGCGTGGAGAGAGAGCTAGAGGAGGCGTAGGTATTTTCGTCAGGACGGACTACCATTCCTCGCCTCTCTCACTTACGACGACTCTACAGGCCGTCGCTGTGTCCGTGCACGTGCGTCATCCATTGACTGTATGTTCACTTTACTTGCCCCCACATGATGCTCTTGATGAAGCGGCCCTCACCGACCTTCTTACACAGCTCCCCCAGCCATTCATTATTTGTGGTGATTTTAATGCCCACAATGTGCTTTGGGGCTCTGCAATTACCTGCCCCAGGGGTAGAGCAATTGAGAGGCTTCTCCTGTCATCCTGTGCCTACTTGCTCAATGGAGGACAGAGTACTCATTTCTGCACGGCGACTGGGTCGTTCTCTGCCATTGATCTCTCGCTTTGCTCTCCAGCTCTTGCCGCTAGTGCTCACTGGGAAGTGGTCGCTGACTTGTACGGCAGTGATCATTTCCCAATCTGGATTCACCTGCCAGATGGCGTGGGCCCCGACAGGAGACCACCACGATGGGTGCTCAGTGGAGCTGACTGGACACTTTATAGCCAGTTGGCCCAATTCGAACACTGTGCGAATGTTGAGGTGTGGGTGGATCATATTACCAAAACGGTCCTCCATGCCGCTGCGGCATCCATTCCACAGTCCACAGGTCACCGGAAAAGGCCACCTGTGCCTTGGTGGAGTGACGAATGCCGCTCTGCAATCAGGACCAGGCGTGCGGCTCTGCGGCGGTTCAAGTGTCGGCCGACTGCTGAGAATCTTGCTGCCTTTCGGGTGGCGAGGGCGAGATGTCGCCGCATTATTCGTGAGAGCAAGAAGAGGTCGTGGCAAAAGTTCCTGAACACCGTTAATCGTTCCACCAAGAGTTCCATTGTGTGGGAGACCATTAGGAGAATTTCTGGCAGAGGAGGGAGGTGCCCCATAGCTGCTGTACTGAATAACGGCACTCTCCACACAGATCCGCGGGACATTGCCCAGACTATGGCAGCCTATTTTGCGACAGTTACTGCCACAACCAGTCAGGATCCCGGTTTCCAGCGCCATAGAGCGGTTGCTGAGAGGTGTAGTCTGAACTTCCAGCCCACCTCTCATGAAGTTTACAACTGCCCTTTTTCTATGTGGGAGCTGGATTCTGCATTGTCTGGAGCTCGTGACACTTCCCCTGGTCACGACAGGATCCATTACAGTATGCTATGGCACCTCACAATGCGCAACAAAGAAATCCTCCTCGCACTTTTTAATGCCATTTGGGCGTCGGGTCACTTTCCTGACGCGTGGCGTGAGGCAGTTTTAATCCCTTTTTTAAAACCTGGGAAAGACCGCTCGAGCCCAAGTAGCTACCGTAGTATTGCCCTCACTAGTTGCATAGGGAAGACCTTGGAGCGGATGGTCAACCGCCGCCTTGTCTGGATGTTAGAATCCCGGCAACTACTTAGTCGCTTTCAGTGTGGGTTCAGGAGGTTTCGTTCCACCTTCGATAACCTTGCCCTCCTGGAGGCGGCTATCCAACAAGCTTTCCTACGCTGTCATCACCTTATAGGTGTATTTTTCGACATCGAGAAGGCCTACGATACCACTTGGCGGCGTCTCATCCTGGAGCAGCTTCACGAATGGGGTTTTCGTGGTTGTCTTCCTCTTTTTATTCAGTCTTTCCTCTCGCCACGATATTTTAGATACCGAGTTGGTGACGTCCTGTCTGATCGCTTTGAGCAGGAGAACGGTGTCCCTCAGGGTAGCGTTTTAAGTGTGACTCTGTTTGCCATCGCTATTAATAGCATTACGTCCATGGTGAAAAGTCCTGTCCAGTGTTCTTTGTTTGTGGATGATTTCTCTTTGTTCTGCTCTTCTTCAAGCCTTGCAACGACAACTCGTCAGTTGCAACTTACGATTAGGCGTTTGGATGACTGGGCGCTGAAGAGTGGATTTAAGTTTTCCACCGAGAAGTCTGTATGTGTTCTTTTTAACCGTTCTCGTTCGATTTTACCCTTTCCTGAGTTGCTCTTGAGGGACACTATTCTTTCTTTTAAAGACACGGTGAGATTTCTGGGTCTCATTTTTGACTCAGGCTCACGTGGTTACCTCATCTTAAAGACCTGAAACGACGGTCGCTTCAGGCTTTAAGCATTTTAAAATGTCTTAGCCACAGTACATGGGGAGCTGACAGGACTTGTCTGCTCCAGTTTTACAGGGCGTTTGTGCGATCTCGGCTCGATTATGGGTGCACGGTGTATGGGTCTGCGAGGCCTTCGTACTTAAAGATTTTGGACGTTGTCCACCATGAAGGGCTGCGGTTGGCCACTGGGGCATTCCGAACTAGCCCCATTCAAGCCTCTGTGCAGAGGCTGGTGAACCGCCACTTCATATGCGACGACGGCTACTTACGGTACGCCAGGCGTATAAAACTTTGTCCACACCGTACACACCTGCATACCATACCGTTGCTAAGCCTCCTCTGGCACGGTTATTTCATAACCGGCAACGTGCGACGCAGCCCTATGGGATTCGCGCACAGGATTGCCTCGCTGCGATGTCTGTGGCTGGTCTTCGTGTTTTACGTCGCGGTTGGAGCAGATCTCCACCTTGGCTCCTCCGGCGTCCCAAATTTATTTTCGATTTGACTCGTTTTAAGAAAGATGGCACACCAGATTTTACGTTCCAATCTCTGTTTTTTAACATTTTAGACGTGCATCACGGTTTCACTGTCGTTTATACTGATGGCTCGAAACAGGAGACTTCCCTAGGCTGTTCTGTGGTGTTCCCTGATCGTGTCACCCGGATTCGCCTCCCTGCTGAATATACCGTTTTCGCAGCGGAGCTCCACGCGATCCTGAAGGCACTGGAGCAGATGCATCGTGTTCGGGGCGATCGATTTCTTCTCTGCTCCGATTCTCTTAGTGCCTTACAATCGCTGCAGAGCCTATACCCGACTGAGGAGATGGTCCAGTTGATACATGACCAACTGTACTTGCTCCAACAGAGGGGTAAAGAGGTATCCTTCTGCTGGGTGCCTGGTCATGTCGGCATATGGGGCAATGAACAGGCTGATCGGGCTGCCAAGGAGGCCTGCAGAGAGCAGGATGTGGTCCAGTGTCCTATCCCCTTGCAGTCAGTCATCGCTGCACTCCATAGGAAGTGCATGGAGTTGTGGGAGGCCGAATGGCTGGCGGTGTCGGCCAATAAACTGCGGTCGGTAAAGTCAACCACTCGGCCGTGGCGTTCCTCCTGTCGGTTGCGCAGGCGGGAAGAGGTGGCCCTCACACGTCTGCGGATTGGGCACTGTCCTGTGACGCATAGCTATTTATTACGGCGGGAGGATCCTCCGTTTTGTGCCACTTGTGGTGTGCACATCTCTGTCCGGCACATTTTAATCGACTGTATTTTATACCGTGATGCAAGGGCAGAAGCACAGGTTGTTGGGGATCTCCCTTGTATTTTAGCTGACGATGAGACCTGTGTGGCAAGGGTTTTTAAGTTTTGTGATGTGTCTGGACTCTGGCCTAAACTTTTAGGCTGGAGGTTTTAGTGTGTTGCAGAGTGGCTGACTCCTCCCTTTTTTCCTTGTGGTCAGCCAGCCACTTCCATCTGCTCCAATGTTTTAGCTCCCTCTACCATTTTCTTCCTGTATTGTCCACGTTTTACTGCTGACGCCCTGCATCATCCAACGCTTCAGTGTGGGTGAGCCCATTTTTTCGATGATTGTTCCCCGTGTTCTCTGTTCCGTTTTATGTCCCTGTTCTGAGGTTTTCTTTTTTCTTGACACCCGTCTCACTATGATGCTGCACGGGCGCTGAAGACCTTGCTGTCGTGCGCCCACACACACCTCTACTACTACTCCTACTACTACTGACCCAGTGGGGCCCTCCCAGCCAGACCCTCCCAAGGCACAGCGTGCGAAGCAGTTGAAGAAAAAGGCTCCCAAGCATCCTGACATTGCGGTGGCACCTGTCCCACCCCAGCCTTCAAACTCTGCGTCTGAGGACGAGGTGGAGATCCTGGCGTCTGCTGAGGACCACGATCTCGCCAGTCCCTCCGACGCCATGGAAAGCACTGGCACAGGTGCTCACTTGGAGGCAGCACGTGACCCAGCGGCGTAATCTGCCTTCCCTGACCCGTCACGCCTTTAACAGCCATGGACAACACCATCCTCCAGTGGAACTGCAGCGGTTTCTTCCACCATCTAGCTGAGCTCCGTCAACTTATCAGCCTTCACCCTTTCTTCTGCATTGCTCTCCAGGAAACTTGGTTTCCAGCGTTGCGAACCCCCGCCCTCCGTGGCTATCGGGGTTATTATAAGAACCGAGCAGCTTATGAAAGGGTGTCTGGTGGCGTCTGCATATATGTCCTTCACACTCTGCACAGCGAGTCTGTCCCTCTCCAGACGGCTTTAGAGGCTGTCGCTGTACGCGTGTGGACGCCACAGGCTGTTACCGTCTGCAGTCTTTACATTCCACCGGCTGGTGCTGTCTCGCAGCATGTCCTGGCTGCACTGGTCGCCCAATTGCCGCCACCTTTCTTGCTATTGGGCGACTTCAACGCCCATAACCCTCTGTGCGGTGGGTCAGTGGCAACAGGTCGAGGCGCCATCGTTGAGCATTTATTGTCGCAGCTCGATCTCTCGCTGTTAAATGATGGTGCCTTCACACACTTCAGTGTGGCGCATGGCACCTACTCCGCCATTGACCTTTCAATCTGTAGCCATAGCCTCTTACCGTCTGTCCAATGGAGTGTGCATGACGACCTGTGTGGTAGTGACCACTTTCCGATCTTTTTGTCACTACCACAGCGCCACTCTTCTGGGCGCCCTAGCAGATGGGCTCTGAATAAGGCTGACTGGGACTTGTTCTCCTCCACTGCCGCTTTTGAGCCTCTCTCTACCGATGACATTGATGCGGTGGTTCACTCGGTCACCACCGGCATCGTTAGTGCCGCCGAATCTGCCATTCCCCATTCCTGTGGGTCCCCTCGGCGGAAGGCTGTGCCTTGGTGGTCGCCTGAGATCGCTGAAGCGATTAAAGATCGCCGGCGGGCGCTCCAGCGTCACAAGCGACACCCCTCCCTCGACCACCTTATCGCCTTCAAACGGCTGCGTGCGCGGGCCCGCCTCCTTATCTGCCAAGGCAAGAAGGAGTGCTGGGAGCGGTATGTGTCCACCATTGGCCTCCATGTCACTCCCTCGCAGGTCTGGGCCAAGATTCGACGCGTCTACGGCTATCGGCCACCTGCCAGCGTCCCTGCGCTCTCACTGAATGGAGCAGTTTGTACTGACTCCGACGTCATTGCCCATCGCTTAGCAGAGCATTTTGCTATGAGTTCCGCTTCTGCGAATTACCCCCAGGCCTTCCGCTCTATTAAAGAGCGGCTGGAACGTCGGAGCCTTTCGTTTCGCACCAACCACCCAGAATCTTACAATGCTCCATTTAGTGAGTGGGAATTTCGCAGTGCCCTCGCTGCTTGCCCTGCTACCGCTCCTGGGCCAGATGGCATCCACTGTCAGATGCTGAAACACCTTTCAGTGGACTGCCAGCGGCGCCTTCTCGATCTTTACAACCGTCTTTGGGTCGCGGGGGAGTTTCCGTCGCAGTGGCGGGAAGGCATTGTCATCCCCGTTTTGAAGCCTGGAAAGAACCCTCTGGAGGTGGACAGCTACCGTCCCATTAGCCTCACCAACGTTCTTTGCAAGTTGCTTGAACGGATGGTGAGCCGGCGCTTGAATTGGGTACTGGAGTCTCGGGGCCTTCTGGCTCCATCTCAGGGTGGGTTCCGTAAAGGCCGCTCCGCCGCCGACAATCTGGTGAGCCTGGAGTCGGCCATCCGTACTGCCTTTTCCCGCCGTCAGCACCTGGTCGCTGTCTTTTTCGACATGCGGAAGGCGTACGATACGACGTGGCGTCATCACATTCTTTCTACGCTCCATGGATGGGGTCTTCGGGGTCCTCTGCCGATTTTTATCCGCAATTTCCTGTCGTGTCGTACCTTCCGCGTGCAAGTCGCGGCCTCGTATAGTTCCTCCCACGTCCAGGAGAACGGTGTGCCACAGGGCTCTGTTTTAAGTGTCTGTCTGTTTTTAATAGCCATTAACGGGCTTGCTGCGGCCGTGGGAAATTCTGTCTCCGCTTCCCTGTATGCTGACGACTTCTGCCTTTATTACAGCTCTACTGGCATTGCAGCTGTTGAACGTCAGCTACAGGGCGCTATCCGTAAGGCGCAGTCTTGGGCTGTAGCGCATGGGTTTCAGTTTTCGGCAGCCAAGACCTGCGTTATGCATTTCTGCCGGTGCCGAACAGTCCATCCTGAGCCGCGGCTTTATCTTGCCGACGAACTCCTTGCTGTGGTGGAGACCCACAGGTTTCTGGGGGTGGTTTTCGATGCCCGGTTGACTTGGCTGCCTCATATCCGGCAGCTGAAACAGACGTGTTGGCGGCATCTAAACGCTCTGCGATGCTTGAGCAACACCCACTGGGGCGCCGACCGCTCTACACTGTTGCGGCTCTACCAGGCGTTAATCCAGTCCCGTCTGGATTATGGGTGCCTGGCATATGGCTCAGCATCCCCATCTGCGTTGCGGGTGCTGGACCCAATCCTCCACAGCGGGATACGCCTTGCCACTGGTGCTTTCCGCACCAGCCCTGTGGACAGCTTACTCGTGGAGGCAGGTGTCGCTCCACTGCGGTTCCGGCGCCAACGTTTGCTGGCCGCTTATGCTGCCCATGTTCTAAGCTCGCCCGGGCATCCTAACTATCGTCTCCTGTTCCCACAGTCAGTCGTCCGTCTGCCGGAACGTCGGCCCCGGTCGGGTTGTCCGATCGCCATACGCGTCAAGGAGCTTCTCTCTGGGCTTGGGCTTGTCCCTGTTCCACCTCCTTTCCGGGCACCTCTGCGTACACCCCCGTGGTGCGTTTCTCGCCCTTGCCTTCGGCTAGACTTGGCACAGGGCTCGAAGGACTCAGTCCCTCCAGAGGCCTTCCGCCGCCGCTTTTATTCCATCCTGGCCACGTATCAGGGCTCTGGCATTGTTTACACCGACGGCTCGATGGTTGCTGGTCGAGTCGGGTATGCGCTCACTCTAGGGGACCATTCCGAACAACGTTCCTTGCCGGCTGGCTGCAGCGTTTACACTGCTGATCTGGTCGCCATCTTTCGAGCCCTAGAGTATATCCGCTCCTGCTCAGGTGAGTCCTTCGTTATCTGTAGCGATTCCCTGAGCAGTTTACGAGCACTCGACCAGTGTTTTCCTCGTTCCCGTCTGGTGATGGCTATCCATGAGTCCCTGCATACTCTTGCGCGTTGCGGCCGCTCTGCGGTCTTCGTGGGGACCCCAGGCCGCGTTGGGATCCCCGGCAACGAGAATGTTGACCGGCTGGCGAAAGAGGCGACTAGTGCACCATCTCTGGGCGTTGGCCTCCCAGAGACTGATTTGCGGGCAGTCTTCCGCTGCAAAATCTTGGCGCTATGGGACGATGAATGGCGCGAACTGCCAATGCGCAATAAACTCCGTGCTGTCAAGGAGACGACGGCTGTGTGGCGGTCATCCCTGCGAGCCACTCGCAGGGACTCAGTAGTTCTTTGCCGGCTCCGCATTGGCCACTCCCGGCTGACACACAGTTATCTACTGCGCCGGGAGGACCCTCCTCTATGTCGCTGTGGGGCAGCTTTGACAGTGGCCCACATTTTGCTGGCCTGCCCCCTTTTAGCTGTGGTCAGGCAGACATTTGCGCTGCCTGCTACGCTCCCTGCCCTTTTAACAGACGACTCCACTATGGCTGACTCAGTTTTACGTTTTATTCGGGCAGGGGGATTTTATCATTTACTCTGAGTGTTTCTGTTTTCTTTTAGTGATTTGTGTTGATTCTGGCCTTTGGCCTATGGTTTTACACTGATTTTTTAATGTGTTTCTCAGTGGTTGGCCTTTCCTTTTTATGTCTATGGTCGGCCAACCACCGTCACACTCTGTGTGGTTTTAGTTTGTTTTGTCTTGTCTTTGTCTCAGTATCTCTTGTTCTGTGTCGTCTGTGATCTCTTCTGTTCCTTGTTTTTATTCTCTGTGGGTGTTCTTTGTCTTTGGAAAAAGGGACCGATGACCATGGCAGTCTGGTCCCTTTAATCCCCCAAACCAACCAACCAACCAACCTGCACGGACGCTGCCGCCATTGCTGAACGGCTAGCCGCGCACTTTGCTCAGAGCTCTGCGACTGCATCCTATCCCCTCGCCTTTCGCTCTCTAAAGGAGCGAGCCGAGCGGACGCCGTTCTCCTTCCACACGCGTCGTTCTGAAACATACAATGCTCCTTTCAGCGAGAGGGAATTCCTCGCCGCCCTCGCCGATTGCCCTGATACAGCACCAGGCCCAGACTGCATCCACGCGCAGATGCTGAAGCATCTCTCAAGGGACTGCCAGAGACACATTCTCGCGATATTTAATCGCATTTGGAGCGAAGGCGTGTTCCCGTCGCAATGGCGGGAGGGCGTTATTGTCCCCATCTTGAAACCCGGTGCAGACCCACTGGCGGTGGACAGCTATCGTCCCATTACCCTCACCAACGTTTTGTGCAAATTGCTCGAACGTATGGTGGGGCGGCGTTTGTGTTGGGTCCTTGAGTCGCGCGGTCTCCTCGCTCCATCCCAGGGTGGCTTCCGTCGGGGCCGGTCTGCAGTGGACAATTTGGTGCGGCTGGAATCTGCTGTCCGTACGGCTTTTGCCCGACGTCAGCATCTTGTTGCTGTATTTTTCGATCTGCGGAAGGCGTATGACACCACATGGAGGCATCACATCCTCGCCACGTTGCATGGGTGGGGTCTTCGTGGTCGGCTCCCGGCTTTTCTTCACAGCTTTTTATTGCGCCGCTCTTTCCGGGTGCAAGTCGGTGCCACCTCTAGTTCCTCTTATATACAGGAAAATGGGGTCCCGCAGGGCTCGGTGTTGAGCGTCTCCTTATTTTTAGTGGCCATTAATGGTCTGGCAGCAGCAGTGGGGTCGTCGGTGTCTCCTTCTTTGTATGCCGACGACTTCTGCATCTCATTTAGCTCCACGACTACGGGAGTCGCCGAACGCAGGCTGCAAGCCGCCGTTCGCAAGGCAGCATCATGGGCACTGACTCATGGCTTTCAGTTCTCTGCTGCCAAGACTCGAGTAATGCACTTCTGCAGGCGTCGGACGGTCCACCCTCATCCTGAACTTTACCTCGACGGCCACCTGCTTGAAGTGGTGGACACTTGCCGCTTCTTGGGACTCGTGTTTGATGCCCGGCTCACATGGGTTCCTCATGTTACTCAGCTGAAGCAAAAATGCTGGCGGCACCTCAACGCCCTCCGCTGCCTTAGCCACACATCTTGGGGTGCAGATCGCTGCACGCTACTGCAATTGTACAGAGCCCTTGTGCAGTCCCGGCTTGATTATGGGAGCCTGGCCTATGGGTCTGCGTCACCCTCAGTGTTGAAGTTGTTAGACCCCATACATCACTGTGGGGTTCGGCTTGCTACTGGCGCTTTTCGCACCAGCCCCGTGGATAGTCTACTGGTGGAGGCCGGGGTTCCCCCGCTGCGGATTCGCCGCCATCGTCTGCTCGCCGACTATGCTGTCCACGTGCCTTGTTCACCAGGCCATCCCAATCGTCGCCTGCTTTTCCCTGCCATGGTCCTCCATCTGCCCGAACGGCGACCTAGGTCTGGGCTTTCCGTTGCTGTCCGAGTTCAGTCCCTGCTGTCGGACTTGGGTTTCAGTCCCTCTTCCGCCTCCCTTCCGGGTCCGTGCACCTACGCCTCCCTGGTGTTTGTCCCGGCCGTCCGTCCGTCTGAACTTGGCACAGGGACCCAAGGACTCGGTTCCGCCTGTGGCCCTCCGTCGCCGTTTTCTTGCTCTCCTCGCCTCATTTTCGGACTGTGAGACTGTCTACACTGATGGTTCCCTGGTTGATGGTCGCACTGCCTACGCCTTTGCTCACTCTGACCATATTGAGCAACGCTCCTTGCCGGCTGGCTGCAGTATTTTTACTGCAGAGCTGGTGGCCATCTTGCGCGCTCTTGAGCACATGCGTTTCTGCTCAGGTAGGTCCGTTGTCATCTGCAGTGACTCCCTGAGCAGCCTTCAGGCCATCGACCGCTGCTATCCCTCCTCTCCTCTGGTGTCCTCCATTCAGGAGGACCCCCTGCGGGTTCGGGGGTTAGAATAGGCCCGCGGTATTCCTGCCTGTCGTAAGAGGCGACTAAAAGGAGTCTCAAACGTTTCGGCCTTATGTGATGGTCCCCTCTCGGGTTTGCCCTCCATCTATCCAAATTATTCCGAAGAGCGAGCCAATTGGGGAAGGGCACCTTACATGGTGCACTGTATCCTTCGTGCAATTAGACCTCTTGCCGTCTTTCTCGTCGTTGCGATGGTGTCCCGCTCGTTTTCGATCTCATGGGCGATTACCACGCTGCACTCTGCAGTGTTTCTTTTAACTGTGACGACGACCTTGGCCATTTTTGCACCTAAGATCCAGCACGGTAGCCAGTCCGTTGTGGTGGGGTCGCCATGTACCCTCTTGGTTGTAGCCCCCTGACAACACAGGGATCGCTCTACTGATGCCTGCGCCGTTCACTCCCCACGTATGCCAAGGAGTAGATGCCCATCTCCCTGGGGCATCGGGACTCCCGGCAATGGCCATCCTGCCAGGTGGCCTTTGCTGTGGCTGGGTGGCGCCCGTGGGGAGGGCCCTTGGTCGGAGTAGGTGGCATCAGGGCGGATGACCCGCAATGAAGCGTGGTACATCATCTGTCGCTGGCGGCCAGCCGTCAGCAGTCTCTAAGCGTTCGAGAGCCCATTTTAAAGGTAACGTTTATGACCCCAAATCGTTCCCCTCCCTCGCCACACCATGGGAGGAACGACAGGCATTGCGTGACACTGAGGCGTATTCGCCCAGATATCTTGTCTGTACCAGAGCTGATGGGGAATCTTTTCTATCCGTGAAGCCTCAGTTCTTTGTAGAGCATTTAGAGGACAAGTTTGGGGAGGTGGAGGGCTTGTCCAAGATGCGGTCCGGATCGGTGTTGATAAAAACGGCATCCTCCGCCCAGTCGCGGGCCTTGCTCGCTTGTACTAAGCTGGGGGATGTCTCCGTCACTATCACGCCCCATAAAAGTCTGAACATGGTCCAGGGCATTATCTTTCACAGGGATCTGCTTTTACAGTCCGACGACGAGCTGCGCGCCAACTTGGAGCGCCGAGGTGTCCATTTCGTCCGGCGCGTCCACCGGGGTCCGAGGGATCGTCAAGTTGCCACCGGTGCCTTCATCTTGGCCTTCGAGGGTGACACGTTACCTGAGAAGGTCAAGGTGATGGTGTACCGTTGTGATGTCAAACCGTATATCCCTCCCCCGATGCGGTGCTTCAAGTGTTGGAAGTTCGGCCACATGTCTTCCCGCTGTGCTTCCGACCTCGTCTGTCGCGATTGCGGTCGACCTTCCCATCCTGATCATCCCTGTGCGCCGCCTCCAATCTGTGTGAACTGTGGTGCGCACCATCCGCCTTGCTCGCCAGACTGTCCGATCCTGCAGAAGGAGCGGAAGATCATGGAAATAAAGACTATCGACCGCCTGACGTACACTGAGGCGAAGCGGAAATATGATCGGCTTCATCCGGTGCGCATGCCAGTTTCTTATGCCGCCACTGTCACTCCTTCTCCACTTCCATCCGCTCTGGTCACCTCTCCGAGTCGAAGTCCCACACCTGCCCCCTTGATGGTGGGGGGCACTAAACCTCCTGTTGCTCCTGCTCCATCTACTTCAGGAGCAACACCCCCCCAACCATCGGGGACATCAGTCCCCCCTTCCCAGCCGGAGAAGCGTAAGACTTCTTCGGCTCCTCTCGTACGGAAGGGGTCCCTTGGGGACCTTCCTTCGCACGCTCCAACAGGTTCCGAAACCGACGGCCGCAAGTGGCTCAAACAACCGCCAGTCCCTGGTCGTCGGGACACACGATCATCGTCTGTCCCTGAGACTGACCCAGTGACGCCCTCCAAGCCTGAACCACCAAAGGCACAGCGCGCGAAGCAGCAGAAGAAGAAACTCCCCAAGGCTACCGACGTTGCGGTGGCACCCATTCCACCGCTGCCTACAAGCTCTGCGTCTGAGGACGAGGTGGAGATCCTGGCGTCCGCTGAGGACCTCGATCTCGCCAGTCCCTCCGACGCCATGGAAAGCACTGGCACAGGTGCTCACTTGGAGGCAGCGGGTGACCCAGTGGCGTAATCTGCCTTCCCTGTCCCGTCACGCCTTTCCCAGCAATGGCCAGTACCATCCTCCAGTGGAACTGCAGCGGTTTCTTCCACCATTTAGCTGAGCTCCGCCAACTTATCAGCCGTCATCCTTTCCTTTGCATTGCTCTGCAGGAAACTTGGTTTCCAGCAATGCGAACCCCCGCCCTCCGTGGCTGTCGGGGTTATTTTAAGAACCGGGCAACTTACGAAAGGGTGTCTGGTGGCGTCTGCATATATGTCCTGAACTCTCTTCACAGCGAGTTTGTACCTCTACAAACAGCTTTAGAGGCTGTCGCTGTTCGGGTGTGGACGCCACAGGCTATCACCGTCTGCAGCATTTACCTTCCACCTGATGGTACTGTCGCGCAGCATGTCCTGGCTGCTCTGATAGCACAACTGCCGCCACCTTTTTTGCTGCTGGGCGATTTCAATGCCCACAACCCTCTATGGGGTGGGACTGTCTCCGATGATCGTGGTCGGGCCGTGGAGCATGTGTTGGCTCAGCTCGACCTTAGCCTCTTAAACACCGGTGCTCCCACGCATTTCAGTGTGGCCCATGGCTCGTTCTCGGCCATCGATCTCTCTATTTGCAGCCCTGGACTTGTCCCATCCCTCCACTGGAGGGTGCATCCTGACCTGTGTGGTAGTGACCATTTTCCCATCTATTTGTCACTGCCACAGTGTCATTCTTCTGGGCGCTTGCCCCGCTGGGCTTTCCATAGGGCTGACTGGCCAGCTTTTACTTCCGCTGTAACCATTGCGTCTCCCCCACAGGGTGACATTGACGAGGTGGTCCGTGTTTTAACCACGTCCATCGTTTCAGCGGCCGAGGCTACCATCCCCCGTTCCTCTGGCCTCCCTCGGCGGAAGGCTGTCCCCTGGTGGTCGCCGGAGATTGCTGAGGCTATTCGCGACCGTAGGCGGGCTCTCCAGCGTCATAGGCGGCACCCGTCTCTGGAGACCCTCATCGCCTTTAAGAGGCTCCGTGCCTTCGCCCGTCGACTTATTGCACGGCGTAAGCAGGAGTGCTGGGAGAGGTACGTCTCCTCCCTGGGCTCCCGTGTCTCGTCCTCGCACGTGTGGTCCCGTATCCGGCGGATTTATGGCTCCCAGACCCCTGTGGGTGTCCCTGGGCTCTCCTTGGACGGCGCTGTCTGCACGGACGCTGCCGCCATTGCTGAACGGCTAGCCGCGCACTTTGCTCAGAGCTCTGCGACTGCATCCTATCCCCCCGCCTTTCGCTCTCTAAAGGAGCGAGCCGAGCGGACGCCGTTCTCCTTCCACACGCGTCATTATGAAACATACAATGCTCCTTTCAGCGAGAGGGAACTCCTCGCTGCCCTCGCCGATTGCCCTGATACAGCACCAGGACCGGACTGCATCCATGCGCAGATGCTGAAGCATCTCTCCAGGGACTGCCAGACACACATCCTCGCCATCTTTAACCGCATTTGGAACGAGGGCGTGTTCCCGTCGCAATGGCGAGAGGGTCTTATTGTCCCCATCGTGAAGCCCGGTGCGGACCCACTGGCGGTGGACAGCTATCGTCCCATTACCCTCACCAACGTTTTGTGCAAATTGCTCGAACGTATGGTGGGGCGGCGTTTGTGTTGGGTCCTTGAGTCGCGCGGTCTCCTCGCTCCATCCCAGGGTGGCTTCCGTCGGGGCCGGTCTGCAGTGGACAATTTGGTGCGGCTGGAATCTGCTGTCCGTACGGCTTTTGCCCGACGTCAGCACCTTGTTGCTGTATTTTTCGATCTGCGGAAGGCGTATGACACCACATGGAGGCATCACATCCTCGCCACGTTGCATGGGTGGGGTCTTCGTGGTCGGCTCCCGGCTTTTCTTCAAAGCTTTTTATTGCGCCGCTCTTTCCGGGTGCAAGTCGGTGCCACCTCTAGTTCCTCTTATATACAGGAAAATGGGGTCCCGCAGGGCTCAGTGTTGAGCGTCTCGTTATTTCTAGTGGCCATTAATGGTCTGGCTGCAGCAGTGGGGTCGTCGGTGTCTCCTTCTTTGTATGCCGACGACTTCTGCATCTCATTTAGCTCCACGACTACGGGAGTCGCCGAACGCAGGTTGCAAGTCGCCGTTCGCAAGGCAGCATCATGGGCTCTGGCTCATGGTTTTCAGTTCTCTGCTGCCAAGACTCGGGTTATGCACTTCTGCAGGCGTCGGACGGTCCACCCTCATCCTGAACTTTACCTCGACGGCCACCTGCTTGACGTGGTGGACACTTGCCGCTTCTTGGGACTCGTGTTTGATGCCCGGCTCACATGGGTTCCTCATGTTACTCAGCTGAAGCAAAAATGCTGGCGGCACCTCAACTCCCTCCGCTGCCTTAGCCACACGTCTTGGGGTGCAGATCGCTGCACGCTACTGCAATTGTACAGAGCCCTTGTGCAGTCCCGGCTTGATTATGGGAGCCTGGCCTATGGGTCTGCGTCACCCTCAGTGTTGAAGTTGTTAGACCCCATACACCACTGTGGGGTCCGGCTTGCAACTGGCGCTTTTCGTACGAGCCCCGTGGATAGTTTACTGGTGGAGGCCGGGGTTCCCCCGCTGCGGTTTCGCCGCCATCGACTGCTCGCCGACTATGCTGTCCACGTGCATTGCTCGCCAGGCCATCCCAATCGTCGCCTGCTTTTCCCTGCCATGGTCCTCCATCTGCCCGAACGGCGACCTAGGTCTGGGCTTTCCGTCGCTGTCCGAGTTCAGTCCCTGCTGTCGGACTTGGGTTCATTCCCTCTTCCGCCTCCCTTCCGGGTCCATGCACCTACGCCTCCCTGGTGTTTGTCCCGGCCGTCCGTCCGTCTGGACTTGGCACAGGGACCCAAGGACTCGGTTCCGCCTGTGGCCCTCCGTCGCCGATTTCTTGCTCTCCTCGCCTCATTTTCGGACTGTGAGACTGTCTACACTGATGGTTCCCTGGTTGATGGTCGCACTGCCTACGCCTTTGCTCACTCTGACCATGTTGAGCAACGCTCCTTGCCGGCTGGCTGCAGTATTTTTACTGCAGAGCTGGTGGCCATCTTGCGCGCTCTTGAGCACATGCGTTTCTGCTCAGGTAGGTCCGTTGTCATCTGCAGTGACTCCCTGAGCAGCCTTCAGGCCATCGACCGCTGCTATCCCTCCTCTCCTCTGGTGTCCTCCATTCAGGAGGCTGTTTCCGCCATTGCCCGTTCTGGTGGTTCAGTGGTCCTGGTTTGGACGCCCGGTCATGTTGGCATCCCAGGGAACGAACGTGTAGACAGGCTGGCCAAAGGGGCGATAGACGCCCCAGCTTTGGATATCGGCCTTACGGCTCGCGACCAGCAGCTGGTGTTGCGCCGTAAGGTACTTGGGATGTGGGCTGCTGAGTGGCGTGGCATGACAGCCCCGAATAAACTACGGGCTGTCAAGGGGACGACCGATGTGTGGCGTTCCTCCCTGCGGGCTTCTCGCAGGGACTCGGTAGTCCTATGTCGGCTGCGCATCGGCCATACCTACCTGACGCACGGCCATCTGTTGCGTCAGGAGGATCCCCCCTTGTGTCGGTGTGGGTCCCGGCTGACGGTCGGCCACATTTTGCTGGAGTGTCCTCGACTGCGCACACTCCGGCAATCTTTTAATCTCCCGGGCACTTTGGCTTTGGTTTTATCCGACGATGCCTCCATGGCTGATACCGTTTTAAATTTTATCCGTGGTGGTCCGTTTTATGGTTCGATTTAGGGAGGTCCTGCGCCTTTCCCTTTCTGTGTCTATTGTCCTTGTGTCTGTTGCTGTTCTGGTGTGCCGTGAGCTGGTTGACTCTTTCCCATTTTTGATCTCGTGGTCAGTCAACCAGTCTCCGGCCATCTTCCTTTCTTCTGTTTCTTTCTGTTTCTTTCTGTCTGGTGTTCCTATGTCCTGTTCTTGTCTGTAGTGTTTGTTGCTGGATTTGTGTGCTTTTAGCGCCTGGGGGGACGTCTCCTCCCCCTTTGGTTTTTTATCTGCTTCGTCGATTTCCGGCTCGCCTGATTTTGGAATGGGGGACTGATGACCTTCGCTGTTTAGTCCCCCTTAAACATCCAACAACCACCACCACCACCACCATTCAGGAGGCTGTTTCCGCCATTGCCCGTTCTGGTGGTTCAGTGGTCCTGGTTTGGACGCCCGGTCATGTTGGCATCCCAGGGAACGAACGTGTAGACAGGCTGGCCAAAGGGGCGATAGACGCCCCAGCTTTGGAGATCGGCCTTACGGCTCGCGACCAGCAGCTGGTGTTGCGCCGTATGGTACTTGGGATGTGGGCTGCTGAGTGGCGTGGCATGACAGCCCCGAATAAACTGCGGGCTGTCAAGGAGACGACCGATGTGTGGCGTTCCTCCCTGCGGGCTTCTCGCAGGGACTCGGTAGTCCTGTGTCGGCTGCGCATCGGCCATACGTACCTGACGCACGGCCATCTCTTGCGTCGGGAGGATCCCCCCTTGTGTCAGTGTGGGTCCCGGCTGACGGTCGGCCACATTTTGCTGGAGTGTCCTCGACTGCGCACACTCCGGCAATCTTTTAATCTCTCGGGCACTTTGGCTTTGGTTTTATCTGACGATGCCTCCGTGGCTGATGACGTTTTAAATTTTATCCGTGGTAGTCCTTTTTATGGTTCGATTTAGGGAGGTCCTGCGCCTTTCCCTTTCTGTGTCTTTTGTCCTCGTGTCTGTTGCTGTTCTGGTAGGCCGTGAGATGGTTGACTCTTTCCCTTTTTTGATCTCGTGGTCAGTCAACCAGTCTCCAGCCCTCTTCCCTTCTTCTGTTTCTTTCTGTCTGGTGTTCCTCTGTTCTGTTCTTGTCTGTAGTGTTCGTTGCTGCATTTGTGTTCTTTTAGCGCCTGGGGGGACGTCTCCTCCCCCTTTGGTTTTTATCTGCTTCGTAGATTTTCGGCTCGCCTGATTTTGGAATGGGGGACTGATGACCTTCGCTGTTTAGTCCCCCTTAAACATCCAACAACCACCACCACCACCTCCACTGGAGGGTGCATCCTGACCTGTGTGGTAGTGACCATTTTCCCATCTATTTGTCACTGCCACAGTGTCATTCTTCTGGGCGCTTGCCCCGCTGGGCTTTCCACAGGGCTGACTGGCCAGCTTTTACTTCCGCTGTAACCATTGCGTCTCCCCCACAGGGTGACATTGACGAGGTGGTCCGTGTTTTAACCACGACCATCGTTTCAGCGGCCGAGGCTACCATCCCCCGTTCCTCTGGCCTCCCTCGGCGGAAGGCTGTCCCCTGGTGGTCGCCGGAGATTGCTGAGGCTATTCGCGACCGTAGGCGGGCTCTCCAGCGTCATAGGCGGCACCCGTCTCTGGAGACCCTCATCGCCTTTAAGAGGCTCCGTGCCTTCGCCCGTCGACTTATTGCACGGCGTAAGCAGGAGTGCTGGGAGAGGTACGTCTCCTCCCTGGGCTCCCGTGTCTCGTCCTCGCACGTGTGGTCCCGTATCCGGCGGATTTATGGCTCCCAGACCCCTGTGGGTGTCCCTGGGCTCTCCTTGGACGGCGCTGTCTGCACGGACGCTGCCGCCATTGCTGAACGGCTAGCCGCGCACTTTGCTCAGAGCTCTGCGACTGCATCCTATCCCCCCGCCTTTCGCTCTCTAAAGGAGCGAGCCGAGCGGACGCCGTTCTCCTTCCACACGCGTCATTATGAAACATACAATGCTCCTTTCAGCGAGAGGGAACTCCTCGCTGCCCTCGCCGATTGCCCTGATACAGCACCAGGACCGGACTGCATCCATGCGCAGATGCTGAAGCATCTCTCCAGGGACTGCCAGACACACATCCTCGCCATCTTTAACCGCATTTGGAACGAGGGCGTGTTCCCGTCGCAATGGCGAGAGGGTCTTATTGTCCCCATCGTGAAGCCCGGTGCGGACCCACTGGCGGTGGACAGCTATCGTCCCATTACCCTCACCAACGTTTTGTGCAAACTGCTCGAACGTATGGTGGGGCGGCGTTTGTGTTGGGTCCTTGAGTCGCGCGGTCTCCTCGCTCCATCCCAGGGTGGCTTCCGTCGGGGCCGGTCTGCAGTGGACAATTTGGTGCGGCTGGAATCTGCTGTCCGTACGGCTTTTGCCCGACGTCAGCACCTTGTTGCTGTATTTTTCGATCTGCGGAAGGCGTATGACACCACATGGAGGCATCACATCCTCGCCACGTTGCATGGGTGGGGTCTTCGTGGTCGGCTCCCGGCTTTTCTTCAAAGCTTTTTATTGCGCCGCTCTTTCCGGGTGCAAGTCGGTGCCACCTCTAGTTCCTCTTATATACAGGAAAATGGGGTCCCGCAGGGCTCGGTGTTGAGCGTCTCGTTATTTCTAGTGGCCATTAATGGTCTGGCTGCAGCAGTGGGGTCGTCGGTGTCTCCTTCTTTGTATGCCGACGACTTCTGCATCTCATTTAGCTCCACGACTACGGGAGTCGCCGAACGCAGGTTGCAAGTCGCCGTTCGCAAGGCAGCATCATGGGCTCTGGCTCATGGTTTTCAGTTCTCTGCTGCCAAGACTCGGGTTATGCACTTCTGCAGGCGTCGGACGGTCCACCCTCATCCTGAACTTTACCTCGACGGCCACCTGCTTGACGTGGTGGACACTTGCCGCTTCTTGGGACTCGTGTTTGATGCCCGGCTCACATGGGTTCCTCATGTTACTCAGCTGAAGCAAAAATGCTGGCGGCACCTCAACGCCCTCCGCTGCCTTAGCCACACGTCTTGGGGTGCAGATCGCTGCACGCTACTGCAATTGTACAGAGCCCTTGTGCAGTCCCGGCTTGATTATGGGAGCCTGGCCTATGGGTCTGCGTCACCCTCAGTGTTGAAGTTGTTAGACCCCATACACCACTGTGGGGTCCGGCTTGCAACTGGCGCTTTTCGTACGAGCCCCGTGGATAGTTTACTGGTGGAGGCCGGGGTTCCCCCGCTGCGGTTTCGCCGCCATCGAATGCTCGCCGACTATGCTGTCCACGTGCATTGCTCGCCAGGCCATCCCAATCGTCGCCTGCTTTTCCCTGCCATGGTCCTCCATCTGCCCGAACGGCGACCTAGGTCTGGGCTTTCCGTCGCTGTCCGAGTTCAGTCCCTGCTGTCGGACTTGGGTTCATTCCCTCTTCCGCCTCCCTTCCGAGTCCATGCACCTACGCCTCCCTGGTGTTTGTCCCGGCCGTCCGTCCGTCTGGACTTGGCACAGGGACCCAAGGACTCGGTTCCGCCTGTGGCCCTCCGTCGCCGATTTCTTGCTCTCCTCGCCTCATTTTCGGACTGTGAGACTGTCTACACTGATGGTTCCCTGGTTGATGGTCGCACTGCCTACGCCTTTGCTCACTCTGACCATGTTGAGCAACGCTCCTTGCCGGCTGGCTGCAGTATTTTTACTGCAGAGCTGGTGGATATCTTGCGCGCTCTTGAGCACATGCGTTTCTGCTCAGGTAGGTCCGTTGTCATCTGCAGTGACTCCCTGAGCAGCCTTCAGGCCATCGACCGCTGCTATCCCTCCTCTCCTCTGGTGTCCTCCATTCAGGAGGCTGTTTCCGCCATTGCCCGTTCTGGTGGTTCAGTGGTCCTGGTTTGGACGCCCGGTCATGTTGGCATCCCAGGGAACGAACGTGTAGACAGGCTGGCCAAAGGGGCGATAGACGCCCCAGCTTTGGATATCGGCCTTACGGCTCGCGACCAGCAGCTGGTGTTGCGCCGTAAGGTACTTGGGATGTGGGCTGCTGAGTGGCGTGGCATGACAGCCCCGAATAAACTACGGGCTGTCAAGGGGACGACCGATGTGTGGCGTTCCTCCCTGCGGGCTTCTCGCAGGGACTCGGTAGTCCTATGTCGGCTGCGCATCGGCCATACCTACCTGACGCACGGCCATCTGTTGCGTCAGGAGGATCCCCCCTTGTGTCGGTGTGGGTCCCGGCTGACGGTCGGCCACATTTTGCTGGAGTGTCCTCGACTGCGCACACTCCGGCAATCTTTTAATCTCCCGGGCACTTTGGCTTTGGTTTTATCCGACGATGCCTCCATGGCTGATACCGTTTTAAATTTTATCCGTGGTAGTCCGTTTTATGGTTCGATTTAGGGAGGTCCTGCGCCTTTCCCTTTCTGTGTCTATTGTCCTTGTGTCTGTTGCTGTTCTGGTGTGCCGTGAGCTGGTTGACTCTTTCCCATTTTTGATCTCGTGGTCAGTCAACCAGTCTCCGGCCATCTTCCTTTCTTCTGTTTCTTTCTGTTTCTTTCTGTCTGGTGTTCCTATGTCCTGTTCTTGTCTGTAGTGTTTGTTGCTGGATTTGTGTGCTTTTAGCCCCTGGGGGGACGTCTCCTCCCCCTTTGGTTTTTATCTGCTTCGTCGATTTCCGGCTCGCCTGATTTTGGAATGGGGGACTGATGACCTTCGCTGTTTAGTCCCCCTTAAACATCCAACAACCACCACCTTGGCCTTCGAGGGTGATGTCTTGCCCGAGAAGGTCAAGGTAATGGTTTACCGTTGCGACGTGAAGCCATACGTCCCTCCCCCGATGCGGTGCTTCCAGTGCTGGAAGTTTGGGCATATGTCCTCCCATTGCCCATCCAGCGCTACATGTCGAGATTGCGGACGCCCGTCTCATCCCGATTCTCCATGTGCGCCCCCGCCTGTATGTGTCAACTGTGGGGAGCACCACTCTCCATGCTCGCCGGATTGCCCCGTTCTTCATAAGGAGCGGAAGATCATGGAATTTAAGACCCTGGACCGGCTTACTTATCGAGAGGCTAAACAGAAATATGAAAGGTTGTATCCTGCTTCCCTTCGAACATCTTATGCTGCAGCCACGTTATCGTCGCCCGCACGAGCGACGGTTGTCGCTTCATCTGTGCCGCCTTCAGTGGGCCCTCGGGGCCATGTATCCCTGTCTGCCCCCCTCGTGCCTGGGGGCAAGCCTTCCTCTCTTGCCCCCTTAGCAGTTGGGGGCAAACCCTCTTCTGTCGCTCCCCCCAAGCTTACTTCGGGAGTGACATCTGCTCCACAACCGGGAGGCTCGATTCCTCCCCCTCCTTCTCCGGCGGCGTTGCCTCCGCCGGTTCCTCTCTCACGGACGGGGTCCCTCGGGGCTCTCCCTTCCTCCGTTTCTTCTCCTTCCCAGCCAGATGTCAGCCAGTGGCTGAAGGTTCCGCCACCTGCTGGTCGTAGGGCTTCTGCGTCGTCGTCAGCCTCTGACGCTCCTTCAGAGAAGCTCTCCCAGCCCTCTCACCCTAAGGGCAGACGCGAGAAGAAGGAACGGAATGTGTCCAAGAAGAAGGACGTTCCGGCGGTTTCAGCACCGCCTGCTGTACATAGTCCTGGCTCCGGGGATGAGGTGGAGATCCTCGCCTCTGCCGCGGATCTCGCCCTCACGGAACCCTTGGGGGCCTGTCCTATGGACTCCGCTGACTCTCCCCCAGTGGCGGCGGTTGGCTCTGAAGCGCTGTCTGCCTCTTAGTCGCATTCACGCCCTCCCAGTCCCTTCCTGCTTCCATTCTCCAATGGAACTGCGGCGGTTATTTCCGCCACCTGCCAGAGCTCCGGATGCTTCTGAGTGATTCCCCTGTTCTCTGCATTGCTCTGCAGGAAACTTGGTTTCCTGCACTGCGGACCCCCGCCCTTCGCGGTTATCGGGGATACTATAAGAACCGTGCTGCCTGTCAACGAGCGTCAGGTGGGGTTTGCCTCTTTGTGCACCACTCTGTCTGTAGCTCGCCAGTACCCCTTCAGACGCCTTTAGAGGCAGTTGCTGCCAGGGTTGAGCTCTCGCCGGCTATTACTGTTTGCTCTGTTTACATTCCTCCGGATGGGGAGCTCCCCCGCCATGTCTTGGCTGCGCTGCTGGCTCAACTCCCGCCACCATTGCTGCTTCTGGGCGATTTCAACGCCCACAATCCTCTATGGGGTGGGACTGTCTCCGATGATCGCGGTCGGGCCGTGGAGCATGTGTTGGCTCAGCGCGACCTTAGCCTCTTGAACACTGGTGCTCCCACGCATTTCAGTGTGGCCCATGGCTCGTTCTCGGCCATCGATCTCTCTATTTGCAGCCCTGGACTTGTCCCATCCCTCCACTGGAGGGTGCATCCTGACCTGTGTGGCAGTGACCATTTTCCCTTCTATTTGTCACTGCCACAGTGTCATTCTTCTGGGCGCTTGCCCCGCTGGGCTCTCCACAGGGCTGACTGGCCAGCTTTTACTTCCGCTGTAACCATTGCGTCTCCCCCACAGGGTGACATTGACGAGGTGGTCCGTGTTTTCACCACGTCCATCATTTCGGCGGCCGAGGCTGCTATCCCCCGTTCCTCTGGCCTCCCTCGGCGGAAGGCTGTCCCCTGGTGGTCGCCGGAGATTGCTGAGGCTATTCGCGACCGTAGGCGGGCTCTCCAGCGTCATAGGCGGCACCCGTCTCTGGAGACCCTCATCGCCTTTAAGAGGCTCCGTGCCTTCGCCCGTCGTCTTATTGCACGGCGTAAGCAGGAGTGCTGGGAGAGGTACGTCTCCTCCCTGGGCTCCCGTGTCTCGTCCTCGCACGTGTGGTCCCGGATCCGGCGGATTTATGGCTCCCAGACCCCTATGGGTGTCCCTGGGCTCTCCTTGGACGGCGCTGTCTGCACGGACGCTGCCGCCATTGCTGAACGGCTAGCCGCGCACTTTGCTCAGAGCTCTGCGACTGCATCCTATCCCCCCGCCTTTCGCTCTCTAAAGGAGCGAGCCGAGCGGACGCAGTTCTCATTCCACACGCGTCGTTCTGAAACATACAATGCACCTTTCAGCGAGAGGGAATTCCTCGCCGCCCTCGCCGATTGCCCTGATACAGCACCAGGCCCAGACTGCATCCACGCGCAGATGCTGAAGCATCTCTCCAGGGACTGCCAGAGACACATCCTCACCATCTTTAACCGCATTTGGAGCGAGGGCGTGTTCCCGTCGCAATGGCGAGAGGGTCTTATTGTCCCCATCGTGAAGCCCGGTGCGGACCCACTGGCGGTGGACAGCTATCGTCCCATTACCCTCACCAACGTTTTGTGCAAATTGCTCGAACGTATGGTGGGGCGGCGTTTGTGTTGGGTCCTTGAGTCGCGCGGTCTCCTCGCTCCATCCCAGGGTGGCTTCCGTCGGGGCCGGTCTGCAGTGGACAATTTGGTGCGGCTGGAATCTGCTGTCCGTACGGCTTTTGCCCGACGTCAGCATCTTGTTGCTGTATTTTTCGATCTGCGGAAGGCGTATGACACCACATGGAGGCATCACATCCTCGCCACGTTGCATGGGTGGGGTCTTCGTGGTCGGCTCCCGGCTTTTCTTCAAAACTTTTTATTGCGCCGCTCTTTCCGGGTGCAAGTCGGTGCCACCTCTAGTTCCTCTTATATACAGGAAAATGGGGTCCCGCAGGGCTCGGTGTTGAGCGTCTCCTTATTTTTAGTGGCCATTAATGGTCTGGCAGCAGCAGTGGGGTCGTCGGTGTCTCCTTCTTTGTATGCCGACGACTTCTGCATCTCATTTAGCTCCACGACTACGGGAGTCGCCGAACGCAGGCTGCAAGTCGCCGTTCGCAAGGCAGCATCATGGGCACTGACTCATGGCTTTCAGTTCTCTGCTGCCAAGACTCGAGTAATGCACTTCTGCAGGCGTCGGACGGTCCACCCTCATCCTGCACTTTACCTCGACGGCCACCTGCTTGACGTGGTGGACACTTGCCGCTTCTTGGGACTCGTGTTTGATGCCCGGCTCACATGGGTTCCTCATGTTACTCAGCTGAAGCAAAAATGCTGGCGGCACCTCAACGCCCTCCGCTGCCTTAGCCACACGTCTTGGGGTGCAGATCGCCGCACGCTGCTGCGGTTGTACAGAGCCCTTGTGCAGTCCCGGCTTGATTATGGGAGCCTGGCCTATGGGTCTGCGTCCCCCTCAGTGTTGAAGTTGTTAGACCCCATACACCACTGTGGGGTTAGGCTTGCCACTGGCGCTTTTCGCACCAGCCCCGTGGATAGTCTACTGGTGGAGGCTGGGGTTCCCCCACTGCGGATTCGCCGCCATCGTCTGCTTGTCGACTATGCTGTCCACGTTCATTGCTCGCCAGATCATCCCAATCGTCGCCTGCTTTTCCCTGCTATGGTCCTCCATCTGCCCGAACGGCGCCCTAGGTCTGGGCTTTCCATAGCTGTCCGTGTCCAGTCCCTGCTGTCAGAACTGGGGTCATTCCCTCTTCTGCCTCCCTTCCGGGTCCATACACCTACGCCTCCCTGGTGTTTGTCCCGGCCGTCCGTCCGTCTGGACTTGGCACAGGGACCCAAGGACTCGGTTCCGCCTGTGGCCCTCCGTCGCCGTTTTCTTGCTCTCCTCGCCTCATTTTCGGACTGTGAGACTGTCTACACTGATGGTTCCCTGGTTGATGGTCGCACTGCCTACGCCTTTGCTCACTCTGACCATGTTGAGCAACGCTCCTTGCTGGCTGGCTGCAGTATTTTTACTGCAGAGCTGGTGGCCATATTGCGCGCTCTTGAGCATATGCGTTTCTGCTCAGGTAGGTCCGTCGTGATCTGCAGTGACTCCCTGAGCAGCCTTCAGGCCATCGACCGCTGCTATCCCTCCTCTCCTCTTGTGTCCTCCATTCAGGAGACTGTTTCCGCCATTGCCCGTTCTGGTCGTTCGGTGGTCCTGGTTTGGACGCCCGGTCATGTTGGCATCCCAGGGAACGAACGTGTAGACAGGTTGGCCAAAGGGGCGATCGACGCCCCGGCTTTGGAGATCGGCCTTACGGCTCGCGACCAGCAGCTGGTGTTGCGCCGTAAGGTACTTGGGATGTGGGCTGCTGAGTGGCGTGGCATGACAGCCCCGAATAAACTACGGGCTGTCAAGGGGACGTCCGATGTGTGGCGTTCCTCCCTGCGGGCTTCTCGCAGGGACTCGGTAGTCCTATGTCGGCTGCGCATCGGCCATACCTACCTGACGCACGGCCATCTGTTGCGTCAGGAGGATCCCCCCTTGTGTCGGTGTGGGTCCCGGCTGACGGTCGGCCACATTTTGCTGGAGTGTCCTCGACTGCGCACACTCCGGCAATCTTTTAATCTCCCGGGCACTTTGGCTTTGGTTTTATCCGACGATGCCTCCATGGCTGATACCGTTTTAAATTTTATCCGTGGTAGTCCGTTTTATGGTTCGATTTAGGGAGGTCCTGCGCCTTTCCCTTTCTGTGTCTCTTGTCCTTGTGTCTGTTGCTGTTCTGGTGTGCCGTGAGCTGGTTGACTCTTTCCCATTTTTGATCTCGTGGTCAGTCAACCAGTCTCCGGCCATCTTCCTTTCTTCTGTTTCTTTCTGTTTCTTTCTGTCTGGTGTTCCTCTGTCCTGTTCTTGTCTGTAGTGTTTGTTGCTGGATTTGTGTGCTTTTAGCGCCTGGGGGGACGTCTCCTCCCCCTTTGGTTTTTATCTGCTTCGTCGCTTTCCGGCTCGCCTGATTTTGGAATGGGGGACTGATGACCTTCGCTGTTTAGTCCCCCTTAAACATCCAACAACCACCACCACCACTACTGCAAACACCCTTTTCAACACAGTGCGCCAGTACATTTTTCCTGTCTCAACATATGACTTGAAATGGTTATATATCGTTCCAAATGACTTTTTCTTGTTAAGAGTGACAACTCAGAACTTCTGTGTTGAAGTGAATTCTCATGACGAGATAAAATATTAGATATATTTTTCCTATCTGCTATCCATTAGCAGCAATAGCGGCCTTACATCCGAACAATTTACGTGGTGCACAAAAACAGCACCGGTGCTACAGGAGCATACTAGAAAATCACGAGAGGTTGATTCACCATTTAAAAGTTGATGGTAAAATACATTTTTCTTCAAATATCTGGTTTTCTCGCTAATTGATCTTGTTGAATTAGAAAAGTCACTGTTACAACTTTGATGAATGCCACGTTGTAAGAGGATGTCGATTGTTGATTCATTGACATACCATTCTGCAGGATCACCACTAACGTGGTTACCGGTATTTATTTTTGTAATTTCTGACTCGACCCTTAGTTTTTCGTGAAACTCGAAATCAGGAACAATTTGCTTTTCTTCATTTTTAACTTTCGTTTCGTCTGTATTTTCATCTTTCACAACAGTTGCATTAGCCGAAAGATCATCCGTATGCTACTACTTGAATTCAAAGTCGAACCAGCAACATTTTTTGCTAAAAATTTATCTACTCAGCCAAGCGTTTTTAGAACACTGGCTTCTCGTTCTTGCCTTTCCTCCCATAATTTTCGAAATGCCGCCCCACTTAATTTTGCACGTTGCTTTTTTGCTTTTTTCACTGTTAATCATGTTGAGGCACTTACAAAATGGTCAACCAACAGTCAAAATAAAAGAAAAAGTTGTAAAAGGAAATAAAGACTAGACCGCACATGAGCGCAAAGCTTCATACTTTAAACACAGCACATGAGCACAAAGATTTTTCCTTTAAACACAGAGCGACGAACCGACCAACTCGGATTACTTTACGTAACTGTGCTATATGAAAGAACGACAATGCAGAATAATTTAATTTCATTGTCGTCTGTCTCTCCGTTCTCACTGAACAGTAGAAGCACACTTGCCCTTCTTCCGTTTCCCGCGTCGCCGGAATTTTAGCTGAGACGCAAATATGTTCTGAATTCTTAACACTGTCTTCTAATTTAAAGAGTAAATAATTTTTGCAATTTGTTGCAGTGAGGTGTGCTGGATGGATTCTTATCCCACTTACTCTTATAACATTGTAGCGGTTTTTGTGGGCAGAGAAGACGGACTACAAAGATTAAGTAGTCTTGCTAGCAGTTGATGCGGTGTGTTGTCTTTTGTGTGAAAACTGCTGTTATGTGTACACGTAAATACACCTTTTGTTCCATTATAAAATGAAAATAACCATTCCTCGAAGAAGAAGAAGAAAAAAAAGCTTAGTTAAGAAGTTTTATGCACAATTTACAATGACATGTGGAAATACGGAAGCGTCCGATCCCGCCCGTCTGCTTTGACCCATGACGTCACAAATATGGCGGAAACGAAAACAAACACACACACACACACACACACACACACACACACTTTCCACAAGAAGCCTAATGACACCAACGGGACAAGCGCCGGAAATGGGGTGTTTTGGGTGGGGGGCAAACTAAATACAAACAAATTTAGACGCCTTGCGTAGCTACAACGTGTAAGTGAAGACAGCCATGCATGAATACCCACCCACCTACCCAGGGGTCGTAACCCCTGCAACCCATAGAAGATAAAGATGCTTCAGTAGCTGATTGGTGTTTTTTGTCTTTAAAAAAAAAAAATCTCACGGGATAGAACGAACAGATCAGAAAGATAAATATAATAAACTAAAACAGAAATTGGAGGAAACAGATAATTAAAATAAGTAATAAGTGTTTTTAAATTTAAAAAAAAATCTCACGATATACACTCCTGGAAATTGAAATAAGAACACCGTTAATTCATTGTCCCAGGAAGGGGAAACTTTATTGACACATTCCTGGGGTCAGATACATCACATGATCACACTGACAGAACCACAGGCAAATAGACACAGGCAACAGAGCATGCACAATGTCGGCACTAGTACAGTGTATATCCACCTTTCGCAGCAATGCAGGCTGCTATTCTCCCATGGAGACGATCGTAGAGATGCTGGATGTAGTCCCGTGGAACGGCTTGCCATGCCATTTCCACCTGGCGCCTCAGTTGGACCAGCGTTCGTGCTGGACGTGCAGACCGCGTGAGACGACGCTTCATCCAGTCCCAAACATGCTCAATGGGGGACAGATCCGGAGATCTTGCTGGCCAGGGTAGTTGACTTACACCTTCTAGAGCACGTTGGGTGGCACGGGATACATGCGGACGTGCATTGTCCTGTTGGAACAGCAAGTTCCCTTGCCGGTCTAGGAATGGTAGAATGATGGGTTCGATGACGGTTTGGATGTACCGTGCACTATTCAGTGTCAACTCGACGATCACCAGTGGTGTACGGCCAGTGTAGGAGATCGCTCCCCACACCATGACGCCGGGTGTTGGCCCTGTGTGCCTCGGTCGTATGCAGTCCTGATTGTGGCGCTCACCTGCACGGCGCCAAACACGCATACGACCATCATTGGCACCAAGGCAGAAGCGACTCTCATCGCTGAAGACGACACGTCTCCATTCGTCCCTCCATTCACGCCTGTCGCGATACCACTGGAGGCGGGCTGCACGATGTTGGGGCGTGAGCGGAAGACGGCCTAACGGTGTGCGAGACCGTAGCCCAGCTTCATGGAGACGGTTGCGAATGGTCCTCGCCGATACCCCAGGAGCAACAGTGTCCCTAATTTGCTGGGAAGTGGCGGTGCGGTCCCCTACGGCACTGCGTAGGATCCTACGGTCTTGGCGTGCATCCGTGCGTCGCTGCGGTCCGGTCCCAGGTCGACGGGCACGTGCACCTTCCGCCGACCACTGGCGACAACATCGATGTACTGTGGAGACCTCACGCCCCACGTGTTGAGCAATTCGGCGGTACGTCCACCCGGCCTCCCGCATGCCCACTATACGCCCTCGCTCAAAGTCCGTCAACTGCACATACGGTTCACGTCCACGCTGTCGCGGCATGCTACCAGTGTTAAAGACTGCGATGGAGCTCCGTATGCCACGGCAAACTGGCTGACACTGACGGCGGCGGTGCACAAATGCTGCGCAGCTAGCGCCATTCGACGGCCTACACCGCGGTTCCTGGTGTGTCCGCTGTGCCGTGCGTGTGATCATTGCTTGTACAGCCCTCTCGCAGTGTCCGGAGCAAGTATGGTGGGTCTGACACACCGGTGTCAATGTGTTCTTTTTTCCATTTCCAGGAGTGTAGAACGAACAGATCAGAAAAGTAAAATAAGAGAAAACAGAACTGGAGACAGCCACACACAAACCAAACTCAGCGCCGTCATGACGTCACACACGACAACACCCTTACGTCATGGGTCAAAGCCGACGCGTGGGATCGGACGCTTCTGTCAACCCTGACATGTACTATTCGATTGCACTAAGTGGGAACTTTGATATCTTGCAGGCTGCAGCCCAATAAATGAGACAAACGAAAGTTGGTTTCTTTATCTTTTTTCGCAAAAAATAAGTAAATAAAGAAATAAAATTTTTAAAGTGTTGTGAAGTGTATTTCACACATTATTAGATATTCTATTCGTATAAACATTCCCAGTACCAACATGTTTTGTTAAATGGATGTCAATAAATCAAAGCTCAGATACTGAAGACCACAGAGCTTTCACATTAATTACAGTAATCGAGGGTTGACTTGATACTTCCCTGTAATTTCTACAAGATATGTACAGTCAGGTTTTACATACTGAGGCCTGCACATGTTACAGTATTTAAGAAACTGCTGATCAGTTTATCACAGCTTTTCAGGGGTCCCAGTATTTTCATGGGGAAAATATGGTAGCGTTAAGTAGAAGCCGACACCATTCTCAGAATAATAACGTTTCAAAGATTGTATTGTAGATTGCCGTCCTGACAGCTTACTTCAGTATTATTTTGAACAATCATGAAGATGATACCAGACAGAAACGTAATGTTAAATTTCCACACCGGCCTGTGTGACCGAGCAGTTCTAGGCGCTACAGTCTGGAACCGTGCGACCGCTACGATCGCAGGTTCGAATCCTGCTTCGGGCACGGGTGTGTGTGATGTCCTTAGGCTAGTTAGGTTTAAGTAGTTCTAAGCTCTAGAGGACTGATGACCTCAGAAGTTAAGTCCCATAGTGCTCAGAGCCATTTAAACAATTTTTTAAATTTCCATTCAGTCACCAAGTAAACTATGTATATTTCCAAGCTTGTATTGTCGAATTTCGTTCTTAAGCCTTATTTAAACTAGCAAGTTGTGAACAATATTAAGAATTTTTGTCGTTTGTAAGCGCAGTTATTTTAAAACGTAAAAGGTTAAAGTGAGTATAGAACAAAAATGCCATCCCCCTTAAGGTGCCACCACTTGGCCCATGCCTAGTGGGCCTAAATGTAAATCCACCACTGCCCTGTAGATAGCACTCGTTACTTCGTGAAACTAAAGCGCTAGTTGTCTTGTTTCACAAGAAAGGTATTTTCTGAATCCGTGCTGACTGGGTGTTAGCAGATGTTATCCTTGAGGTAATTCATGGTATACGAACACAGTTCATGTTCCAAAATCCTGCTGCTAATCTGTGTTAGTGATATGGGTCTGTAACTGAGCGGATTGGTAAGACTTGTACAACTTCCCAGCGTTTAGGCTGCATGGTCTAGGGGGCCTTGCCACGGTTCTTCCTATGGCTCTCTCACTACCCCCCCCCGTCCCCCCCCCATTCCCTCCCCCTCCCCCACCACGCCCCAGTCGGAGGTTTGAGTCCTCTCTTGGGTATGGGTGTGTGTGTTGTCCTTAGCGTAAGTTAATGTTGCATTGAGTAGTGTGAGGGCCTAGGGACTAATGACCTCGTCAGTTTGGTCCCATAAGAACTGACCACCACCCAGTCTTTAGGTGTGGATCTTTCAAATTGCAAACAGTTGTATATGATTACTAAATATGAAGTTATTATATGAGTGTGTACAAGTCAGGTTCATTTCGGAGTACAATCTGTACCAGAGTCCTTGCTCCCCCCTGCGGGTTCGGGGGTAAGAATAGGCCCGCGGTATTCCTGCCTGTCGTAAGAGGCGACTAAAAGGAGTCTCAAACGTTTCGGCCTTATGTGATGGTCCCCTCTCGGGTTTGACCTCCATCTATCTAAATTATTCCGAAGAGCGAGCCAATTGGGGAAGGGCACCTTACATGGTGCACTGTATCCTTCGTGCATTTCGACCTATAGCGGTCTTTCTCGTCGTTGCAATGGTGTCCCGCTCGTTTTCGATCTCTTGGGCGATTACCACGCTGCACTCTGCAGTGTTTCTTTTAACTGTGACGACGACCTTGGCCATTTTTGCACCTAAGATCCAGCACGGTAGCCAGTCCGTTGTGGTGGGGTCGCCATGTACCCTCTTGGTTGTAGCCCCCTGACAACACAGGGATCGCTCTACTGATGCCTGCGCCGTTCACTCCCCACGTATGCCAAGGAGTAGATGCCCATCTCCCTGGGGCATCAGGACTCCCGGCAATGGCCATCCTGCCAGGTGGTCTTTGCTGTGGCTGGGTGGCGCCCGTGGGGAGGGCCCTTGGTCGGAGTAGGTGGCATCAGGGCGGATGACCCGCAATGAAGCGTGGTACATCATCTCTCGCTGGTGGGCCTCCACCAGCAGTCTCTAAGCGATCGAGGTCTAACCTCAACGTGAAGAAATTGGATCAGAGATCGTTTCCCTCCCTAGCTACTCCATGGGAGGAACGACTTGCTAAAGAAGGCAGTGGAGAATATTCACCCCGGTACCTCGTGTGTACGCGGGTTGATGGAGAATCTTTCATGTCGACCAAGCCCCAGTTTTTTGTGGAGCATTTAGAGGACAAGTTCGGGGAGGTGGAGGGCCTGTCCAAGATGCGCTCGGGTTCTGTGCTCATCAAAACGGCATCCTCTGCCCAGTCACGGAGGTTGCTCAATTGTGACAAGTTGGGGGATGTTTCAGTTACCATCACGCCGCATAAGAGTCTCAACATGGTCCAGGGTATTATATTCCACAGGGATCTTCTTCTGCAGTCCGACGATGAATTACGCGCCAACCTCGAACGACGAGGTGTTCACTTCGTCCGGCGCGTCCATCGGGGTCCGAGGGATAATCAGGTAGCCACCGGTGCCTTCATCTTGGCCTTTGAGGGTGATGTCTTACCCGAAAAGGTTAAGGTGATGGTTTACCGTTGTGATGTGAAACCATATATCCCTCCTCCGATGCGGTGTTTTAAATGCTGGAAGTTCGGGCACATGTCATCTCGCTGTACTTCCAGCATCACGTGTCGGGATTGCGGACGTCCTTCGCATCCTGATACTCCATGTGCTCCGCCTCCCATTTGTGTTAACTGTGGAGAACACCATTCCCCCTGCTCACCGGACTGTCGGATCTTCCAGAAGGAAAGGAAGATAATGGAATATAAGACCCTGGACCGCCTGACCTACACTGAGGCAAGGCGGAAATATGAGCGGCTACATCCCGTGCCCATGATATCCACCTATGCCGCTGCTGCACAAGCAGTCCGATCCTCTCCCGTGTCGTCACGTACTGCTGCCTCTCAGCCATGTCTCAATGCACCGGCCCCCTTGGTTGTTGGGGGCACTTCGCCCACTGTTGCTCCATCTACTCCAGGAGCAACACCACCCCAACCATCGGGGACATTCGTCCCCCCTTCCCAGCCGGAGAAGCGTAGGGCTTCTTCGGCCACTCCAGCCAGGAAGGGGTCCCTTGGGGCCCTCCCTTCCCAGGCTTTGCCCAGTGTCAAAGCGGATACCCGCAAAGTTTTGAAACAACAACCGGTCGCTGGTCATAGGGCTTCACGGTCGTCGTCCGTCCCTGAGACTGACCCAGTGGGGCCCTCCCAGCCAGACCCTCCCAAGGCACAGCGTGCGAAGCCGTTGAAGAAAAAGGCTCCCAAGCAACCTGACATTGCGGTGGCACCTGTCCCACCGCCACCCTCAAACTCTGCGTCTGAGGACGAGGTGGAGATCCTGGCGTCCGCTGAGGACCTCGATCTCGCCAGTCCCTCCGGCGCCATGGAAAGCACTGGAGCAGGTGCTCACTTGGAGGCAGCAGGTGACCCAGCGGCGTAATCTGCCTTCCCAGTCCCGTCACGCCTTTCCCAGCCATGGACAACACCATCCTCCAGTGGAACTGCAGCGGTTTCTTCCACCATCTAGCTGAGCTCCGCCAACTTATCAGCCTTCACCCTTTCTTCTGCATTGCTCTCCAGGAAACTTGGTTTCCAGCAATGCGAACCCCCGCCCTCCGTGGCTATCGGGGTTATTACAAGAACCGAGCAGCTTATGAAAGGGTGTCTGGTGGCGTCTGCATTTATGTCCTTCACACTCTGCACAGCGAGTCTGTCCCTCTCCAGACGCCTTTCGAGGCTGTCGCTGTACGCGTGTGGGCGCCACAGGCTGTTACCGTCTGCAGTCTTTACATTCCACCGGATGGTGATGTCTCGCAGCATGTCCTGGCTGCACTGGTCGCCCAATTGCCGCCACCTTTCTTGCTATTGGGCGACTTCAACGCCCATAACCCTCTGTGGGGTGGGTCAGTGGCAACAGGTCGAGGCGCCATCATTGAGCATTTCTTGTCGCAGCTCGATCTCTCGCTGTTAAATGATGGTGCCTTCACACACTTCAGTGTGGCGCATGGCACCTACTCCGCCATTGACCTTTCAATCTGTAGCCATAGCCTCTTACCATCTGTCCAATGGAGTGTGCATGACGACCTGTGTGGTAGTGACCACTTTCCGATCTTTTTGTCACTACCACAGCACCACTGTTCTGGGCGCCCTAGCAGATGGGCTCTGAATAAGGCTGACTGGGACTTGTTCTCCTCCACTGCCGCTTTTGAGCCTCTCTCTACCGATGACATTGATGCGGTGGTTCAATCGGTCACCACCGGCATCGTTACTGCCGCCGAATCTGCCATTCCCCATTCCTGTGGGTCCCCTCGGCGGAAGGCTGTGCCTTGGTGGTCGCCTGAGATCGCTGAAGCGATTAAAGATCGCCGGCGGGCGCTCCAGCATCACAAGCGACATCCCTCCTTAGCGCATCTTATCGCCTTCAAACGGCTGCGTGCGCGGGCCCGCCTCCTTATCCGCCAAGGCAAGAAGGAGTGCTGGGAGCGGTATGTGTCCACCATTGGCCTCCATGTTACTCCCTCGCAGGTCTGGGCCAAGATTCGACGCGTCTACGGCTATCGGACCCCTGCCAGCGTTCCTGCGCTCTCACTGAATGGAGCCGTTTGTACCGACTCCGACGTCATTGCAAATCGCTTAGCAGAGCATTTTGCTACGAGTTCCGCTTCTGCGAATTACCCCCAGGCCTTCCGCTCCATTAAAGAGCGGCTGGAACGTCGGCGCCTTTCGTTTCGCACCAACCACCCGGAATCTTACAATGCTCCATTCAGTGAGTGGGAATTTCGCAGTGCCCTAGCTGCTTGCCCTGATACCGCTCCTGGGCCAGATGGCATCCACTGTCAGATGCTGAAACACCTTTCAGTGGACTGCCAGCGGCGCCTTCTCGATCTTTACAACCGTCTTTGGGTCGAGGGGGAGTTTCCGTCGCAATGGCGATAAGGCATTGTCATCCCCGTTTTGAAACCTGGAAAGACCCCTCTGGAGGTGGACAGCTACCGTCCCATTAGCCTCACCAACGTTATGTGCAAGCTTCTCGAACGGATGGTGAGCCGGCGCTTGCATTGGGTACTGGAGTCTCGGGGCCTTCTGGCTCCGTCTCAGGGTGGGTTCCGTAAAGGCCGCTCCGCCACCGACAATCTGGTGAGCCTGGAGACTGCCATCCGTACTGCCTTTGCCCGCCGTCAGCACCTGGTCGCTGTCTTTTTCGACATGCGGAAGGCGTACGATACGACATGGCGTCATCACATTCTTTCTACGCTTCATGGATGGGGTCTTCGGGGTCCTCTGCCGATTTTTATCCGCAATTTTCTGTTGTGTCGTACCTTCCGCGTGCAAGTCGCGGCCTCGTATAGTTCCTCCCACGTCCAGGAGAACGGTGTGCCACAGGGCTCTGTTTTAAGTGTCTGTCTGTTTTTAATAGCCATTAACGGGCTTGCTGCGGCCGTGGGAAATTCTGTCTCCGCTTCCCTGTATGCTGACGACTTCTGCCTTTATTACAGCTCTACTGGCATTGCAGCTGTTGAACGTCAGCTACAGGGCGCTATCCGTAAGGCGCAGTCTTGGGCTGTAGCGCATGGCTTTCAGTTTTCGGCAGCCAAGACCTGCGTTATGCATTTCTGCCGGCGCCGAACAGTCCATCCTGAGCCGCGGCTTTATCTTGCCGACGAACTCCTTGCTGTGGTGGAGACCCACAGGTTTTTGGGGGTGGTTTTCGATGCCCGGTTGACTTGGCTGCCTCATATCCGGCGGCTCAAACAGACGTGTTGGCGGCATCTCAATGCACTCCGGTGTTTGAGCCACACCCGCTGGGGAGCCGACCGCTCTACCCTGCTACGGCTCTACCAGGCGTTAATTCAGTCCCGTCTGGATTATGGGTGCCTGGCATATGGCTCAGCCTCCCCGTCTGCGTTGCGGGTGCTGGACCCAATTCTCCACAGCGGGATACGCCTTGCCACTGGTGCTTTCCGCACCAGCCCTGTGGACAGCTTACTCGTGGAGGCAGGTGTCCCTCCCCTGCGGTTCCGACGCCAACGTTTGCTGGCCGCTTATGCTGCCCATGTTCTCAGCTCGCCCGGGCATCCAAATTATCGTCTCCTGTTCCCGCGATCGGTCGTCCATCTGCCAGATGGTCGGCCCCGGTCTGGTTGTACAATAGCGGTCCGCGTCAAGGAGCTTCTCTCTGGGCTTCAGGTTTTCACTGTTCCACCTACTTTCCGGGCTACTTTGCATACACCCCCATGGTGTGTTCGTCGCCCTTGCCTTCGGCTGGACCTGGCACAGGGCCCGAAGGACTCAGTCCCTCCAGAGGCCTTCCGCCGCCGCTTTTATTCTATCCTGGCCACGTATCAGGGCTCTGGTGTTGTCTACACTGACGGTTCGATGGTTGCTGGTCGTGTCGGGTATGCGCTCACTCTAGGGGACCGTTCCGAACAACGTTCCTTGCCGGATGGCTGCAGCGTTTACACTGGTGAACTGGTCGCCATCTTTCGTGCCCTAGAGTATATCCGCTCCTGCTCAGGTGAGTCCTTCGTTATCTGTAGCGATTCCCTGAGCGGTTTACGAGCTCTCGACCAGTGTTTCCCTCGTTCTCGTTTGGTGATGGCTATCCACGAGTCTCTGCATACTCTCGCCTGTTGCGGCCGCTCTGTGGTCTTTGTGTGGACCCCCGGTCATGTCGGTATCCCGGGTAACGAACATGTTGACCGCCTGGCGAAAGAGGCCACCACCAAGCCTTCTCTGGCCCTTGGCCTCCCTGAGACCGATTTGCGGGCAGTCTTCCGCCGCAAAATCTTGGCGCTATGGAACGAGCACTGGCGCGAACTGCCATTGTCCAATAAACTCCGTGCTGTCAAGGAGACGACGGCTGTGTGGCGGTCTTCCCTGCGAGCCACTCGCAGGGAATCGGTAGTTCTTTGCCGGCTCCGCATTGGCCACTCCCGGCTGACACACAGTTATTTACTGCGCAGGGAGGACCCTCCTGTATGTCGCTGCGGGGCGGCTTTGACAGTGGCCCACATTCTGTTGGCCTGCCCCCTTTTAGCTGTGGTCCGGCAGACATTTGCGCTGCCTGATACGCTCCCTGCCCTTTTAACAGACGACTCCACTATGGCTGACTTAGTTTTACGTTTTATTCGGGCAGGGGGATTTTATCATTTAATCTAAGTGTTTCTGTTTTATTTTTGTTTTGTGTCGACTCTGGCCTTTGGCCTATGATTTTACACTGATTTTTTAATATGTTTCTAAGTGGTTGGCTTTTCCTTTTTTATTTGTATGGTCGGCCAACCACCGTTTATCTCTATGTGGTTTTCGTTCGTTTCGTTTTGTCTTGTCTTTGTCTCAGTCTCTCCTGTTCTGTATCGTCTGTGATCTCTTCTGTTCCTCGTTTTTGTTCTCTGTGGGTGTTCTCTGTCTTTGGAAAACGGGACCGATGACCATGGCAGTCTGGTCCCTTTAATCCCCCCCAACCAATGACGTGTCGGGATTGCGGGCGTCCTTCGCATCCCGATACTCCATGTGCCCCGCCTCCTATCTGTGTTAACTGCAGAGAACACCATTCCCCCTGCTCACCGGACTGTAGGATATTGCAGAAAGAACGGAAGATAATGGAATATAAGACCTTGGACCGGCTGACCTACCCCGAGGCTAGACGGAAATATGAGAGGCTCCATCCTGTGGCAATGCCGTCAACTTACGCCGCTGCTGCAACGCCGGTTCTCCCGTCATCACGAATCGGCTCTAAGATCGGTCAGCATCCACCGGCCCCCTTGCTTGTGCCCCCCTGCGGGTTCGGGGGTTAGAATTGGCCCGCGGTATTCCTGCCTGTCGTAAGGGGCGACTAAAAGGAGTCTCAAACGTTTCGGCCTTATGTGATGGTCCCCTCTCGGGTTTGACCTCCATCTATCCAAATTATTCCGAAGAGCGAGCCAATTGGGGAAGGGCACCTTACATGGTGCACTGTATCCTTCGTGCAATTAGACCTCTTGCCGTCTTTCTCGTCGTTGCGATGGTGTCCCGCTCGTTTTCGATCTCATGGGCGATTACCACGCTGCACTCTGCAGTGTTTCTTTTAACTGTGACGACGACCTTGGCCATTTTTGCACCTAAGATCCAGCACGGTAGCCAGTCCGTTGTGGTGGGGTCGCCATGTACCCTCTTGGTTGTAGCCCCCTGACAACACAGGGATCGCTCTACTGATGCCTGCGCCGTTCACTCCCCACGTATGCCAAGGAGTAGATGCCCATCTCCCTGGGGCATCGGGACTCCCGGCAATGGCCATCCTGCCAGGTGGCCTTTGCTGTGGCTGGGTGGCGCCCGTGGGGAGGGCCCTTGGTCGGAGTAGGTGGCATCAGGGCGGATGACCCGCAATGAAGCGTGGTACATCATCTGTCGCTGGCGGCCAGCCGTCAGCAGTCTCTAAGCGTTCGAGAGCCCATTTTAAAGGTAACGTTTATGACCCCAAATCGTTCCCCTCCCTCGCCACACCATGGGAGGAACGACAGGCATTGCGTGACACTGAGACGTATTCGCCCAGATATCTTGTCTGTACCAGGGCTGATGGGGAATCTTTTCTATCCGTGAAGCCTCAGTTCTTTGTAGAGCATTTAGAGGACAAGTTTGGGGAGGTGGAGGGCTTGTCCAAGATGCGGTCCGGATCGGTGTTGATAAAAACGGCATCCTCCGCCCAGTCGCGGGCCTTGCTCGCTTGTACTAAGCTGGGGGATGTCTCCGTCACTATCACGCCCCATAAAAGTCTGAACATGGTCCAGGGCATTATCTTTCACAGGGATCTGCTTTTACAGTCCGCCGACGAGCTGCGCGCCAACTTGGAGCGCCGAGGTGTCCATTTCGTCCGGCGCGTCCACCGGGGTCCGAGGGATCGTCAAGTTGCCACCGGTGCCTTCATCTTGGCCTTCGAGGGTGACACGTTACCTGAGAAGGTCAAGGTGATGGTGTACCGTTGTGATGTCAAGCCGTATATCCCTCCCCCGATGCGGTGCTTCAAGTGTTGGAAGTTCGGCCACATGTCTTCCCGCTGTGCTTCCGACCTCGTCTGTCGCGATTGCGGTCGACCTTCCCATCCTGATCATCCCTGTGCGCCGCCTCCAATCTGTGTGAACTGTGGTGCGCACCATCCGCCTTGCTCGCCAGACTGTCCGATCCTGCAGAAGGAGCGGAAGATCATGGAAATAATGACTATCGACCGCCTGACGTACACTGAGGCGAAGCGGAAATATGATCGGCTTCATCCGGTGCGCATGCCAGTTTCTTATGCCGCCACTGTCACTCCTTCTCCACTTCCATCCGCTCTGGTCACCTCTCAGAGTCGCAGTCCCACACCTGCCCCCTTGATGGTGGGGGGCACTAAACCTCCTGTTGCTCCTGCTCCATCTACTTCAGGAGCAACACCCCCCCAACCATCGGGGACATCAGTCCCCCCTTCCCAGCCGGAGAAGCGTAAGACTTCTTCGGCTCCTCTCGTAAGGAAGGGGTCCCTTGGGGACCTTCCTTCGCACGCTCCAACAGGTTCCAAAACCGACGGCCGCAAGTGGCTCAAACAACCGCCAGTCCCTGGTCGTCGGGACACACGATCATCGTCTGTCCCTGAGACTGACCCAGTGACGCCCTCCAAGCCTGAACCACCAAAGGCACAGCGCGCGAAGCAGCAGAAGAAGAAACTCCCCAAGGCTACCGACGTTGCGGTGGCACCCATTCCACCGCTGCCTACAAGCTCTGCGTCTGAGGACGAGGTGGAGATCCTGGCGTCCGCTGAGGACCTCGATCTCGCCAGTCCCTCCGACGCCATGGAAAGCACTGGCACAGGTGCTCACTTGGAGGCAGCGGGTGACCCAGTGGCGTAATCTGCCTTCCCTGTCCCGTCATGCCTTTCCCTCCCCCTGCGGGTTCGGGGGTAAGAATAGGCCCGCGGTATTCCTGCCTGTCGTAAGAGGCGACTAAAAGGAGTCTCAAACGTTTTGGCCTTAATGTGATGGTCCCCATTCGGGTTTGACCTCCATTTTTCCAAATTCCACAGAAGTACGAGCCTTTTGGGGAAGGACACCTTACGTGGTGCACCATCAGTCCTCTGTGCCCTACGACCTTGGCACTCTTGATCGTCCTGGCGACGTGCATGCACCCTTTATCCCTCATTTTGGGCATAGACACCTGATGTATTGTGTACGTACCGCCCTTAGTGCGTCACCACCAGCACGCACGATCACTATGGACTACTCATGGCACCCGAAATCCAGCACGGTAGCCAGCCCGTTGTGGTGGGGTCGTCATGTACCCTCTAGGTTGTAGCCCCCTGACAACACAGGGATCGTACTGCCGATGCCTGAGCTGACTCCTCCCCACGTAAGCCAAGGAGTAGATGCTCGTCTCTCTGGGGCATCGGGACTCCCGGCAACGGCCATCCTGCCAGGTGGCCTTTGCTGTGGCTGGGTGGCGCCCGTGGGGAGAGCCCCTGGTCGGAGTGGGTGGCATCGGGGCGGATGCCCCGCAATGAAGCGGGTGAAATCTCAATCTGGTGGTCGTCCGACCGCCAATGTCTCTAAGCGTGGTAAGGTGGAATTTAACGCTGTGACATATAACCCGAAGTCGTTCCCTTCCCTAGCCACACCATGGGAGGAACGTAGGGCTGCAGACAGACAGGAGCCGTATTCGCCACGATACCTTGTATGCAGCAGAACTGATGGGGATTCGTTTTTGGGGACTAAGCCTCTTTTCTTCGTGCACAATCTCGAAGATAAGTTTGGGGAAGTGGCGTCTCTTTCCAAAATGAGGAGCAGGGCCATTTTGATACAAGCAGCTTCATCTGCGCAGTCCCAGGCATTACTCGCCTGTGAGAAGCTTGGTGACATCCCCGTTACTGTCACTCCCCATAAGTCGTTAAATTTGGTCCAGGGGATTATTTTTCATAAAGATCTTCTGCTACAGTCTGATGACGAGCTACGTGAGAACCTGGCACGACGAGGTGTACACTTTGTCCGTCGTGTCTTTAGGGGGCCAAAGGATAATAGGGTCGCTACCGGTGCTTTCATCCTGGCCTTTGAGGGCGACTGCTTGCCTGAGAAAGTCAAGGTCATGATATACCGGTGCGATGTCAAGCCCTATGTCCCGCCCCCTATGCGATGCTTCCAGTGCTGGAAATTCGGACACATGTCCTCCAGGTGCACTTCCAGCCCCACGTGTCGTGATTGTGGACGACCTCCACATCCTAATGCTCCATGTGCTCCGCCTCCCACCTGCGTTAACTGTGGGGAGCATCATTCTCCCTGCTCACCAGACTGTGCAGTCTATCAACGAGAGCGGAAGATACAAGAAATTAAGACCTTGGACCGTTTAAGTTACCAAGAGGCGAAGAAGAAATTAGAACGACTCAACCCCACACCTATGTTGCGGAGTTATGCTACTGTCACACTGCCGCCACCAGCTCCTGCACAGACTCCCTTCTCTGTTGGCCCACAGAGAAATCAGGTAACGTCTGCCCCACCGCTGGGACAGGCCGCTCTCTCTTCCACTGCTCCCAAAACACCGAGTTTGGGAGCAGTGCGCCCCAACCAACCGGGGACGTTGGTCCCCACCTCTCAGCCGGAGCGGCGACAGCCCTCTCCGGCTCCTCAGCCGGGGAAGCGACAGCTCCCTCCGGCTGCTCAGCCGGGGACGCAACAGCCTCCTCCGGCCTCACTTGTTCGGAAGGGATCCCTTGGGGGCGTCCCTTCCAAGGACTTCCCCAGTGTCTCACAAGACACTAGCCAGTGGCTGAAGAAGCCACCAGCTGCTGGTCGAAGGGCTTCACGCTCTTCCTCTGTTCCTGATGATGCGTCAGGAAAGCCCTCCCAGCATGACAACCCTCCTCCCAAAGACAAGAGAGAGAAAAGGAAGCTCTCCAAGAAGAATAAGGACCCAGTGGTTCCCGCACCAACGCTCCCTGTCAGCTCAGCCTCTGAGGACGAGGTCGAGCTCTTTGCGTCCCCTGATGACCTGGATCTCGCCGTCTCCTCAGAAACGATGGCCGTAGTGACGTCCGTCGCTCAGTCGGTGGCAGCATGTGACCCTGCCAAGTAATTTGCCTTTTCAGTGCCTGCATGCCCCTACCGGACACGCTTTGTACAATCATCCAGTGGAATTGTGGCGGTTATTTTAGCCATCTCCCTGAGCTACGACAGCTCCTAAGCCTGACACCTGCTTTCTGCATTGCCCTCCAAGAAACCTGGTTCCCGGCAATGCGGACCCCTGTTCTTCGTGGATACAGGGGCTATTACTGCAACCGTAGCACTTACAATTGTGTGTCAGGTGGAGCCTGCGTGTATGTCCTTACCTCTGTATATAGTGCTCCTGTGCCCCTTCAAACATCATTGGAAGCTGTGGCTGTCCGTGTAAGGACTACCCAGGACATAACCGTCTGCAGTGTCTATCTCCCTCCAGGTGGTACAGTCTCCCTGACCGAAATGGCTGCGCTTGTCGCCCAACTCCCCACGCCTTTTCTTCTCCTGGGGGATTTTAACGCCCACAATCCCCTGTGGGGTGGAACGAAGGTTACTGGCCGAGGCAGGGAGGTCGAGAATCTCATCTCCCAACTCGACCTCTGCCTCTTAAACTCTGGCGCCGCCACACATTTCAGTGTGGCGCATGGCACGTTCTCGGCCATCGATCTGTCGTTGTGCAGCCCAGGGCTTGTACCATCGGTCCACTGGAGAGTCCATGAGGACTTGTGTGGTAGTGACCATTTTCCGATCTTCCTTTCACTACCACAGCGTCACTCCTTTGCGCGCTCGCCTAGATGGGCATTTAGCAAGGCGAACTGGGACACGTTCTGCTCTGCTGCCACTGTTGACTCTTTCCCCCATGGTACCATCGATGTGGCGGTTGAGACACTGACTGCAGCGATTGTTTCCGCTGCGGAACGTACCATTCCTCGTTCGTTCGGGTGCCCCCGGCGAAAGTCGGTGCCTTGGTGGTCTCCAGAGGTCGCTGCCGCCATTAAAGAACGTCGGCGGGCTCTTCAGCGACATAAGCGGCACCCGTCTTTGGAGAACCTCATTTTATTCAAACGTCTCCGTGCTCAGGTACGGAGGCTTATCAAACGGCGGAAACAGGAGTGTTGGGAGAGGTACGTTTCCAAGATTGGTTCCCGTACTTCCCCCTCCCAGGTGTGGCTGAAGATTCGGCGCATCTTTGGATTGCAGTACTCTACAGGTGTCCCAGGGCTTACCATCAACGGGGCAGTATCCACCGATGCCGATGCAATCGCCGAGCATTTCGCTCAGCACTATGTCCGGGCCTCTGCGTCGGGGAATTACCCGCCTGCGTTTCGCGCGCTCAAACGCCGGGAGGAAGGCAAACGGCTTTCTTTCGCTTCTCGCCACCCTGAGGCGTATAACGCCCCATTTAGTTTGTGGGAACTCCAGAGCGCCCTGGCACAGTGCCCCGATACAGCCTCTGGGCCAGATGGCGTCCACAATCAGATGCTAAAACACCTGTCCCCGGACTGTCAGCGATGTGTTCTTGCCATCTTCAACCGCCTATGGGGTGATGGTGTCTTTCCGTCGCAATGGCGAGAAAGTACCATCATTCCAGTGCTGAAGCCTGGTAAGGACCCGCTTACTGTGGATAGTTATCGGCCCATTAGCTTAACCAATACTCTGTGCAAGCTGCTGGAACGCATGGTGAGTCGACGGCTGTGTTGGCTGCTCGAGTCTCGGGGTCTCCTGGCTCCATGCCAGAGCGGCTTCCGTCAGGGCCGTTCCACCGCCGATACTTTGGTCCTCCTTGAGTCTGCAATCCGCACTGCTTTTTCCAGGCGCCAACACCTCGTCTCCGTCTTTTTTGACCTCTCCAGAGCATATGACACGACGTGGCGCCACCATATTCTCGCCACGTTGCACGGGTGGGGTCTCCGGGGCTCTCTCCCCATTTTTATTCAGAATTTTTTATCTGTTCGGACATTCCGCGTTTTAATTGGCACATCCCATAGTTCCCTTCATATCCAGGAGAACGGCGTTCCACAGGGCTCTGTATTGAGCGTGCCCCTTTTCCTTGTGGCCATTAATGGCCTTGCAGCAGCAGTAGGGTCCTCTGTCTCGCCCACGTTATATGCTGACGATTTCTGCATCTTTTTCAGCTCCTCCACCATTGGCGTTGCAGAACGTCGGTTGCAGGGAGCCATACGCAAGGCACAGGCGTGGGCCCTAGCCCATGGGTTTCAGTTTTCTCCTGCGAAGACTTGTGTTATGCACTTTTGTCGGCGTCGCACTGTCCATCCCCACCCTGAGCTTTATCTTCAGGATGCTAAGCTCAGGGTTGTTGACACTTACCGTTTTCTGGGATTGCTGTTCGATGCCCGGCTTACTTGGCTTCCACATATTCGTGAGCTCAAGCGTCAGTGCTGGCAGCATCTGAATGCCCTCCGCTGCCTCAGCAACACAACTTGGGGTGCCGACCGTAACACGCTGCTGCAGCTCTACAAAGCCCTTGTGCTGTCCCGACTGGATTATGGGAGTGTGGCGTATGGCTCAGCGTCGCACTCAGCGTTGCAACTGCTGGACCCCATTCACCACTGTGGGGTTCGACAGGCGACAGGAGCATTCCGCACCAGTCCTGTTAATAGCCTACTTGCTGAGGCTGGGGTTCCTCCGCTCTACATTCGGCGTCAACAACTCTTAGCCAACTATGCTGCCCACGTCCGTTGTTCTCCCCGTCACCCTAACTACCGTCTCCTTTTCACCGATGCGGCAGTCCATCTTCCACGCCGGCGGCCGCGATCAGGCCATGCAATTGGGATCCGTGTTCAGTCCCTGCTTAGTGAACTCGAGTCTTTGCCTCTTCCATCTGCTTTTCAGGTCCGCCCACATACACCACCTTGGTGTATCCGTCGGCCGCAGCTTCAGCTGGACCTCTCCCAATGGCAAAAGGATTCAGTTCCTCCTGCAGTCTTGCGCCGCCAATTTCTTGCTCTCCTCGACGAATCCCGTGACTCGGAGGTTATCTATACCGATGGCTCGATGGTTGATGGCCGTGTGGGGTACGCTTATGTTCATGCGGACTATGTCGACCAACGCTCCTTGCCGGACGGCTGCAGTGTTTACACTGCAGAGCTAACAGCTATTTTTCGTGCCCTTGAGCGTGTTCGTACCAGCACTGGCGAGTCTTTTGTCATTTGCAGTGACTCTCTCAGTAGTCTCCAGGCTCTTGACCAGTGCTACCCACGCCATCCCATTGTTGTTGCCATCCAGGAGTCCGTTCATGCTCTTGCACAACGTGGCCGTTCAGTGGTGTTCATATGGACCCCGGGACACGTTGGGATAGCGGGCAACGAACACGCCGACAAGTTAGCTAAAGAAGCCACCCGCAAACTGCCGTTGGAGATCGGCCTCCCGGCCACTGATCTCCGATCGGTGTTACGCCGTCGGGTCTTTGGGATGTGGGCCGACGAATGGCGCACCCTGTCTGTGCCCAACAAGCTGCGGCGTGTAAAGGAGACAACGACTGTGTGGGGTTCCTCCATGCGGGCCTCTCGGAGGGACTCTGTGGTTCTCTGTAGGCTCCGCATTGGTCACTCTTGGCTGACGCATGGTCATCTGCTGCGTCGAGAGGACCCCCCCTCATTGTCGCTGTGGTGTGCTTATGACGGTGGCCCATATATTGTTGGACTGTCCTCTTTTAACCGCCCTCAGGCGAACTTTTACTCTCCAGAGTGCTTTATCATCTCTCTTAGGTGACAATGTCTCTATGGCAGATCGGGTTTTAAGTTTTATTCGCGCAAGCGGCTTTTATAGGTCCATTTAAATTTTTTTTTAACATCACCCTCTTTTGAGCTCTCTCTTTTACTTAGTTTTGTGTTGTGATTCGACTCCGCCCTAAACGTTTAGGCTGGAGGTTTTAACGTGTTGCAGAGTGGCTGGCTCATCCTATTATTTTCGTGATCAGCCAGCCACAGTTCTCTGCTGTGCAGTTTTAATTCCATCTGCCTTTGTTCTCTATGTTGTTTTTGTTGCTGTGCTGTGTTTTCCATGTTGTCTTACAATGGACCATGGGGCTTTTCTTCCCCTGGAGTTTTTCTTTTAGTGCTTCGCTTGACTGGTGGATAGTTCCCCTGTGCTCTGTGTTTTTATGAAATAAGGGACCGATGACCTTTGTAGTTTGGTCCCTTTAATCTTTAACCCAACCAACCAACCAACCACGCCTTTCCCAGCAATGGCCAGTACCATCCTCCAGTGGAACTGCAGCGGTTTCTTCCACCATTTAGCTGAGCTCCGCCAACTTATCAGCCGTCATCCTTTCCTTTGCATTGCTCTGCAGGAAACTTGGTTTCCAGCAATGCGAACCCCCGCCCTCCGTGGCTATCGGGGTTATTTTAAGAACCGGGCAACTTACGAAAGGGTGTCTGGTGGCGTCTGCATATATGTCCTGAACGCTCTTCACAGCGAGTTTGTACCTCTACAAACAGCTTTAGAGGCTGTCGCTGTTCGGGTGTGGACGCCACAGGCTATCACCGTCTGCAGTATTTACCTCCCACCTGATGGTACTGTCGCGCAGCATGTCCTGGCTGCTCTGATAGCACAACTGCCGCCACCTTTTTTGCTGCTGGGCGATTTCAATGCCCACAACCCTCTATGGGGTGGGACTGTCTCCGATGATCGTGGTCGGGCCGTGGAGCATGTGTTGGCTCAGCTCGACCTTAGCCTCTTAAACACCGGTGCTCCCACGCATTTCAGTGTGGCCCATGGCTCGTTCTCGGCCATCGATCTCTCTATTTGCAGCCCTGGACTTGTCCCATCCCTCCACTGGAGGGTGCATCCTGACCTGTGTGGTAGTGACCATTTTCCCATCTATTTGTCACTGCCACAGTGTCATTCTTCTGGGCGCTTGCCCCGCTGGGCTTTCCACAGGGCTGACTGGCCAGCTTTTACTTCCGCTGTAACAATTGCGTCTCCCCCACAGGGTGACATTGACGAGGTGGTCCGTGTTTTAACCACGTCCATCGTTTCAGCGGCCGAGGCTACCATCCCCCGTTCCTCTGGCCTCCCTCGGCGGAAGGCTGTCCCCTGGTGGTCGCCGGAGATTGCTGAGGCTATTCGCGACCGTAGGCGGGCTCTCCAGCGTCATAGGCGGCACCCGTCTCTGGAGACCCTCATCGCCTTTAAGAGGCTCCGTGCCTTCGCCCGTCGACTTATTGCACGGCGTAAGCAGGAGTGCTGGGAGAGGTACGTCTCCTCCCTGGGCTCCCGTGTCTCGTCCTCGCACGTGTGGTCCCGTATCCGGCGGATTTATGGCTCCCAGACCCCTGTGGGTGTCCCTGGGCTCTCCTTGGACGGCGCTGTCTGCACGGACGCTGCCGCCATTGCTGAACGGCTAGCCGCGCACTTTGCTCAGAGCTCTGCAACTGCATCCTATCCCCCCGCCTTTCGCTCTCTAAAGGAGCGAGCCGAGCGGACGCCGTTCTCCTTCCACACGCGTCATTATGAAACATACAATGCTCCTTTCAGCGAGAGGGAACTCCTCGCTGCCCTCGCCGATTGCCCTGATACAGCACCAGGACCGGACTGCATCCATGCGCAGATGCTGAAGCATCTCTCCAGGGACTGCCAGACACACATCCTCGCCATCTTTAACCGCATTTGGAACGAGGGCGTGTTCCCGTCGCAATGGCGAGAGGGTCTTATTGTCCCCATCGTGAAGCCCGGTGCGGACCCACTGGCGGTGGACAGCTATCGTCCCATTACCCTCACCAACGTTTTGTGCAAACTGCTCGAACGTATGGTGGGGCGGCGTTTGTGTTGGGTCCTTGAGTCGCGCGGTCTCCTCGCTCCATCCCAGGGTGGCTTCCGTCGGGGCCGGTCTGCAGTGGACAATTTGGTGCGGCTGGAATCTGCTGTCCGTACGGCTTTTGCCCGACGTCAGCACCTTGTTGCTGTATTTTTCGATCTGCGGAAGGCGTATGACACCACATGGAGGCATCACATCCTCGCCACGTTGCATGGGTGGGGTCTTCGTGGTCGGCTCCCGGCTTTTCTTCAAAGCTTTTTATTGCGCCGCTCTTTCCGGGTGCAAGTCGGTGCCACCTCTAGTTCCTCTTATATACAGGAAAATGGGGTCCCGCAGGGCTCGGTGTTGAGCGTCTCGTTATTTCTAGTGGCCATTAATGGTCTGGCTGCAGCGGTGGGGTCGTCGGTGTCTCCTTCTTTGTATGCCGACGACTTCTGCATCTCATTTAGCTCCACGACTACGGGAGTCGCCGAACGCAGGTTGCAAGTCGCCGTTCGCAAGGCAGCATCATGGGCTCTGGCTCATGGTTTTCAGTTCTCTGCTGCCAAGACTCGGGTTATGCACTTCTGCAGGCGTCGGACGGTCCACCCTCATCCTGAACTTTACCTCGACGGCCACCTGCTTGACGTGGTGGACACTTGCCGCTTCTTGGGACTCGTGTTTGATGCCCGGCTCACATGGGTTCCTCATGTTACTCAGCTGAAGCAAAAATGCTGGCGGCACCTCAACGCCCTCCGCTGCCTTAGCCACACGTCTTGGGGTGCAGATCGCTGCACGCTACTGCAATTGTACAGAGCCCTTGTGCAGTCCCGGCTTGATTATGGGAGCCTGGCCTATGGGTCTGCGTCACCCTCAGTGTTGAAGTTGTTAGACCCCATACACCACTGTGGGGTCCGGCTTGCAACTGGCGCTTTTCGTACGAGCCCCGTGGATAGTTTACTGGTGGAGGCCGGGGTTCCCCCGCTGCGGTTTCGCCGCCATCGACTGCTCGCCGACTATGCTGTCCACGTGCATTGCTCGCCAGGCCATCCCAATCGTCGCCTGCTTTTCCCTGCCATGGTCCTCCATCTGCCCGAACGGCGACCTAGGTCTGGGCTTTCCGTCGCTGTCCGAGTTCAGTCCCTGCTGTCGGACTTGGGTTCATTCCCTCTTCCGCCTCCCTTCCGGGTCCATGCACCTACGCCTCCCTGGTGTTTGTCCCGGCCGTCCGTCCGTCTGGACTTGGCACAGGGACCCAAGGACTCGGTTCCGCCTGTGGCCCTCCGTCGCCGATTTCTTGCTCTCCTCGCCTCATTTTCGGACTGTGAGACTGTCTACACTGATGGTTCCCTGGTTGATGGTCGCACTGCCTACGCCTTTGCTCACTCTGACCATGTTGAGCAACGCTCCTTGCCGGCTGGCTGCAGTATTTTTACTGCAGAGCTGGTGGCCATCTTGCGCGCTCTTGAGCACATGCGTTTCTGCTCAGGTAGGTCCGTTGTCATCTGCAGTGACTCCCTGAGCAGCCTTCAGGCCATCGACCGCTGCTATCCCTCCTCTCCTCTGGTGTCCTCCATTCAGGAGGCTGTTTCCGCCATTGCCCGTTCTGGTGGTTCAGTGGTCCTGGTTTGGACGCCCGGTCATGTTGGCATCCCAGGGAACGAACGTGTAGACTGGCTGGCCAAAGGGGCGATAGACGCCCCAGCTTTGGATATCGGCCTTACGGCTCGCGACCAGCAGCTGGTGTTGCGCCGTAAGGTACTTGGGATGTGGGCTGCTGAGTGGCGTGGCATGACAGCCCCGAATAAACTACGGGCTGTCAAGGGGACGACCGATGTGTGGCGTTCCTCCCTGCGGGCTTCTCGCAGGGACTCGGTAGTCCTATGTCGGCTGCGCATCGGCCATACCTACCTGACGCACGGCCATCTGTTGCGTCAGGAGGATCCCCCCTTGTGTCGGTGTGGGTCCCGGCTGACGGTCGGCCACATTTTGCTGGAGTGTCCTCGACTGCGCACACTCCGGCAATCTTTTAATCTCCCGGGCACTTTGGCTTTGGTTTTATCCGACGATGCCTCCATGGCTGATACCGTTTTAAATTTTATCCGTGGTAGTCCGTTTTATGGTTCGATTTAGGGAGGTCCTGCGCCTTTCCCTTTCTGTGTCTATTGTCCTTGTGTCTGTTGCTGTTCTGGTGTGCCGTGAGCTGGTTGACTCTTTCCCATTTTTGATCTCGTGGTCAGTCAACCAGTCTCCGGCCATCTTCCTTTCTTCTGTTTCTTTCTGTTTCTTTCTGTCTGGTGTTCCTATGTCCTGTTCTTGTCTGTAGTGTTTGTTGCTGGATTTGTGTGCTTTTAGCGCCTGGGGGGACGTCTCCTCCCCCTTTGGTTTTTATCTGCTTCGTCGATTTCCGGCTCGCCTGATTTTGGAATGGGGGACTGATGACCTTCGCTGTTTAGTCCCCCTTAAACATCCAACAACCACCACCACCATCCTCCCTGGGCTCCCGTGTCTCGTCCTCGCACGTGTGGTCCCGTATCCGGCGGATTTATGGCTCCCAGACCCCTGTGGGTGTCCCTGGGCTCTCCTTGGACGGCGCTGTCTGCACGGACGCTGCCGCCATTGCTGAACGGCTAGCCGCGCACTTTGCTCAGAGCTCTGCGACTGCATCCTATCCCCCCGCCTTTCGCTCTCTAAAGGAGCGAGCCGAGCGGACGCCGTTCTCCTTCCACACGCGTCATTATGAAACATACAATGCTCCTTTCAGCGAGAGGGAACTCCTCGCTGCCCTCGCCGATTGCCCTGATACAGCACCAGGACCGGACTGCATCCATGCGCAGATGCTGAAGCATCTCTCCAGGGACTGCCAGACACACATCCTCGCCATCTTTAACCGCATTTGGAACGAGGGCGTGTTCCCGTCGCAATGGCGAGAGGGTCTTATTGTCCCCATCGTGAAGCCCGGTGCGGACCCACTGGCGGTGGACAGCTATCGTCCCATTACCCTCACCAACGTTTTGTGCAAATTGCTCGAACGTATGGTGGGGCGGCGTTTGTGTTGGGTCCTTGAGTCGCGCGGTCTCCTCGCTCCATCCCAGGGTGGCTTCCGTCGGGGCCGGTCTGCAGTGGACAATTTGGTGCGGCTGGAATCTGCTGTCCATACGGCTTTTGCCCGACGTCAGCACCTTGTTGCTGTATTTTTCGATCTGCGGAAGGCGTATGACACCACATGGAGGCATCACATCCTCGCCACGTTGCATGGGTGGGGTCTTCGTGGTCGGCTCCCGGCTTTTCTTCAAAGCTTTTTATTGCGCCGCTCTTTCCGGGTGCAAGTCGGTGCCACCTCTAGTTCCTCTTCTATACAGGAAAATGGGGTCCCGCAGGGCTCGGTGTTGAGCGTCTCGTTATTTCTAGTGGCCATTAATGGTCTGGCTGCAGCAGTGGGGTCGTCGGTGTCTCCTTCTTTGTATGCCGACGACTTCTGCATCTCATTTAGCTCCACGACTACGGGAGTCGCCGAACGCAGGTTGCAAGTCGCCGTTCACAAGGCAGCATCATGGGCTCTGGCTCATGGTTTTCAGTTCTCTGCTGCCAAGACTCGGGTTATGCACTTCTGCAGGCGTCGGACGGTCCACCCTCATCCTGAACTTTACCTCGGCGGCCACCTGCTTGACGTGGTGGACACTTGCCGCTTCTTGGGACTCGTGTTTGATGCCCGGCTCACATGGGTTCCTCATGTTACTCAGCTGAAGCACAAATGCTGGCGGCACCTCAACGCCCTCCGCTGCCTTAGCCACACGTCTTGGGGTGCAGATCGCTGCACGCTACTGCAATTGTACAGAGCCCTTGTGCAGTCCCGGCTTGATTATGGGAGCCTGGCCTATGGGTCTGCGTCACCCTCAGTGTTGAAGTTGTTAGACCCCATACACCACTGTGGGGTCCGGCTTGCAACTGGCGCTTTTCGTACGAGCCCCGTGGATAGTTTACTGGTGGAGGCCGGGGTTCCCCCGCTGCGGTTTCGCCGCCATCGACTGCTCGCCGACTATGCTGTCCACGTGCATTGCTCGCCAGGCCATCCCAATCGTCGCCTGCTTTTCCCTGCCATGGTCCTCCATCTGCCCGAACGGCGACCTAGGTCTGGGCTTTCCGTCGCTGTCCGAGTTCAGTCCCTGCTGTCGGACTTGGGTTCATTCCCTCTTCCGCCTCCCTTCCGGGTCCATGCACCTACGCCTCCCTGGTGTTTGTCCCGGCCGTCCGTCCGTCTGGACTTGGCACAGGGACCCAAGGACTCGGTTCCGCCTGTGGCCCTCCGTCGCCGATTTCTTGCTCTCCTCGCCTCATTTTCGGACTGTGAGACTGTCTACACTGATGGTTCCCTGGTTGATGGTCGCACTGCCTACGCCTTTGCTCACTCTGACCATGTTGAGCAACGCTCCTTGCCGGCTGGCTGCAGTATTTTTACTGCAGAGCTGGTGGCCATCTTGCGCGCTCTTGAGCACATGCGTTTCTGCTCAGGTAGGTCCGTTGTCATCTGCAGTGACTCCCTGAGCAGCCTTCAGGCCATCGACCGCTGCTATCCCTCCTCTCCTCTGGTGTCCTCCATTCAGGAGGCTGTTTCCGCCATTGCCCGTTCTGGTGGTTCAGTGGTCCTGGTTTGGACGCCCGGTCATGTTGGCATCCCAGGGAACGAACGTGTAGACAGGCTGGCCAAAGGGGCGATAGACGCCCCAGCTTTGGATATCGGCCTTACGGCTCGCGACCAGCAGCTGGTGTTGCGCCGTAAGGTACTTGGGATGTGGGCTGCTGAGTGGCGTGGCATGACAGCCCCGAATAAACTACGGGCTGTCAAGGGGACGACCGATGTGTGGCGTTCCTCCCTGCGGGCTTCTCGCAGGGACTCGGTAGTCCTATGTCGGCTGCGCATCGGCCATACCTACCTGACGCACGGCCATCTGTTGCGTCAGGAGGATCCCCCCTTGTGTCGGTGTGGGTCCCGGCTGACGGTCGGCCACATTTTGCTGGAGTGTCCTCGACTGCGCACACTCCGGCAATCTTTTAATCTCCCGGGCACTTTGGCTTTGGTTTTATCCGACGATGCCTCCATGGCTGATACCGTTTTAAATTTTATCCGTGGTAGTCCGTTTTATGGTTCGATTTAGGGAGGTCCTGCGCCTTTCCCTTTCTGTGTCTATTGTCCTTGTGTCTGTTGCTGTTCTGGTGTGCCGTGAGCTGGTTGACTCTTTCCCATTTTTGATCTCGTGGTCAGTCAACCAGTCTCCGGCCATCTTCCTTTCTTCTGTTTCTTTCTGTTTCTTTCTGTCTGGTGTTCCTATGTCCTGTTCTTGTCTGTAGTGTTTGTTGCTGGATTTGTGTGCTTTTAGCGCCTGGGGGGACGTCTCCTCCCCCTTTGGTTTTTATCTGCTTCGTCGATTTCCGGCTCGCCTGATTTTGGAATGGGGGACTGATGACCTTCGCTGTTTAGTCCCCCTTAAACATCCAACAACCACCACCACCTTGCTTGTCGGGGGCACTTCACACCCTGTTGCTCCTGCTCCATCTTCTCCAGGAGCAACACCCTCCCAACCATCGGGGACATCAGTTCCCCCTTCCCAGCCGGAGAAGCGTAAGACTTCTTCAGCTGCTCTCGCCAGGAAGGGATCCCTTGGGGCTCTCCCTTCACCAGTTCCGACCAGTGGAAAAGCGGATGCCCGCAAGTGGTTGAAACAACCGCCAGTCCCTGGTCGTCGGGCCTCGCGGTCGTCGTCTGTCCCTGAGACTGACCCGGTGAAGCCCATGCCGCCTGAACCGCCGAAGGCGCCGCGTGACAAGCAGACAAAGAAGAAAGTCCCCAAGACCAACGGTATTGCGGTGGCACCGATCCCACCGCTTCCTACAAGCTCTGCCTCTGAGGACGAGGTGGAGATTCTGGCGTCCGCTGAGGACCTCGCTCTTGCCGGTCCCGCGGACGCAATGGATGGCATTTGCACGGATGCTCCATCGGAGGCAGCAGGTGCCCCAGTGGCGTAATCTGCCTTCCCCGTCCCGTCACGCCTTTCCCAGCCATGGACAAGACCATCCTCCAGTGGAACTGCAGCGGTTTCTTCCACCATCTAGCTGAGCTCCGCCACCTTATCAGCCTTCACCCTTTCTTCTGCATTGCTCTCCAGGAAACTTGGTTTCCAGCAATGCGAACCCCCGCCCTCCGTGGCTATCGGGGTTATTATAAGAACCGAGCAGCTTATGAAAGGGTGTCTGGTGGCGTCTGCATATATGTCCTTCACACTCTGCACAGCGAGTCTGTCCCTCTCCAGACGCCTCTAGAGGCTGTCGCTGTACGCGTGTGGACGCCAGAGGCTGTTACCGTCTGCAGTCTTTACATTCCACCGGATGGTGATGTCTCGCAGCATGTCCTGGCTGCACTGGTCGCCCAATTGCCGCCACCTTTCTTGCTATTGGGCGACTTCAACGCTCATAACCCTCTGTGGGGTGGGTCAGTGGCAACAGGTCGAGGCGCCATCGTTGAGCATTTATTGTCGCAGCTCGATCTCTCGCTGTTAAATGATGGTGCCTTCACACACTTCAGTGTGGCGCATGGCACCTACTCCGCCATTGACCTTTCCATCTGTAGCCATAGCCTCTTACCGTCTGTCCAATGGAGTGTGCATGACGACCTGTGTGGTAGTGACCATTTTCCGATCTTTTTGTCACTACCACAGCGCCACTCTTCTGGGCGCCCTAGCAGATGGGCTATGAATAAGGCTGACTGGGACTTGTTCTCCTCCACTGCCGCTTTTGAGCCTCTCTCTACCGATGACATTGATGCGGTGGTTCAATCGGTCACCACCGGCATCGTTACTGCCGCCGAATCTGCCATTCCCCATTCCTGTGGGTCCCCTCGGCGGAAGGCTGTGCCTTGGTGGTCGCCTGAGATCGCTGAAGCGATTAAAGATCGCCGGCGGGCGCTCCAGCGTCACAAGCGACACCCCTCCCTCGACCACCTTATCGCCTTCAAACGGCTGCGTGCGCGGGCCCGCCTCCTTATCCGCCAAGGCAAGAAGGAGTGCTGGGAGCGGTATGTGTCCACAATTGGCCTCCATGTCTCTCCATCGCAGGTTTGGACCAAGATTCGACGCGTCTACGGCTATCGGCCACCTGTCAGCGTCCCTGCGCTCTCACTGAATGGAGCAGTTTGTACTGACTCCGACGTCATTGCAAATCGCTTAGCAGAGCATTTTGCTTTGAGTTCCGCTTCTGCGAATTACCCCCAGGCCTTCCGCTCCATTAAAGAGCGGATGGAACGTCGGAGCCTTTCGTTTCGCACCAACCACCCAGAATCTTACAATGCTCCATTCAGTGAGTGGGAATTTCGCAGTGCCCTCGCTGCTTGCCCTGATACCGCTCCTGGGCCAGATGGCATCCACTGTCAAATGCTGAAACATCTTTCAGTGGACTGCCAGCGGCGCCTTCTCGATCTTTACAACCGTCTTTGGGTCGAGGGGGAGTTTCCGTCGCAGTGGCGGGAAGGCATTGTCATCCCCGTTTTGAAACCTGGAAAGACCCCTCTGGAGGTGGACAGCTACCGTCCCATTAGCCTCACCAACGTTATGTGCAAGCTTCTCGAACGGATGGTGAGCCGGCGCTTGCATTGGGTACTGGAGTCTCGGGGCCTTCTGGCTCCGTCTCAGGGTGGGTTCCGTAAAGGCCGCTCCGCCACCGACAATCTGGTGAGCCTGGAGACTGCCATCCGTACTGCCTTTGCCCGCCGTCAGCACCTGGTCGCTGTCTTTTTCGACATGCGGAAGGCGTATGATACGACATGGCGTCATCACATTCTTTCTACGCTTCATGGATGGGGTCTTCGGGGTCCTCTGCCGATTTTTATCCGCAATTTTCTGTTGTGTCGTACCTTCCGCGTGCAAGTCGCGGCCTCGTATAGTTCCTCCCACGTCCAGGAGAACGGTGTGCCACAGGGCTCTGTTTTAAGTGTCTGTCTGTTTTTAATAGCCATTAACGGGCTTGCTGCGGCCGTGGGAAATTCTGTCTCCGCTTCCCTGTATGCTGACGACTTCTGCCTTTATTACAGCTCTACTGGCATTGCAGCTGTTGAACGTCAGCTACAGGGCGCTATCCGTAAGGCGCAGTCTTGGGCTGTAGCGCATGGCTTTCAGTTTTCGGCAGCCAAGACCTGCGTTATGCATTTCTGCCGGCGCCGAACAGTCCATCCTGAGCCGCGGCTTTATCTTGCCGACGAACTCCTTGCTGTGGTGGAGACCCACAGGTTTTTGGGGGTGGTTTTCGATGCCCGGTTGACTTGGCTGCCTCATATCCGGCAGCTCAAACAGACGTGTTGGCGGCATCTCAATGCACTCCGGTGTTTGAGCCACACCCGCTGGGGAGCCGACCGCTCTACCCTGCTACGGCTCTACCAGGCGTTAATTCAGTCCCGTCTGGATTATGGGTGCCTGGCATATGGCTCAGCCTCCCCGTCTGCGTTGCGGGTGCTGGACCCAATTCTCCACAGCGGGATACGCCTTGCCACTGGTGCTTTCCGCACCAGCCCTGTGGACAGCTTACTCGTGGAGGCAGGTGTCCCTCCCCTGCGGTTCCGACGCCAACGTTTGCTGGCCGCTTATGCTGCCCATGTTCTCAGCTCGCCCGGGCATCCAAATTATCGTCTCCTGTTCCCGCAGTCGGTCGTCCATCTGCCAGATGGTCGGCCCCGGTCTGGTTGTACAATAGCGGTCCGCGTCAAGGAGCTTCTCTCTGGGCTTCAGGTTTTCACTGTTCCACCTTCTTTCCGGGCTACTTTGCATACACCCCCATGGTGTGTTCGTCGCCCTTGCCTTCGGCTGGACCTGGCACAGGGCCCGAAGGACTCAGTCCCTCCTGAGGCCTTCCGCCGCCGCTTTTATTCTATCCTGGCCACGTATCAGGGCTCTGGTGTTGTCTACACTGACGGTTCGATGGTTGCTGGTCGTGTCGGGTATGCGCTCACTCTAGGGGACCGTTCCGAACAACGTTCCTTGCAGGATGGCTGCAGCGTTTACACTGCTGAATTGGTCGCCATCTTTCGTGCCCTAGAGTATATCCGCTCCTGCTCAGGTGCGTCCTTCGTTATCTGTAGCGATTCCCTGAGCGGTTTACGAGCTCTCGACCAGTGTTTCCCTCGTTCTCGTCTGGTGATGGCTATCCACGAGTCTCTGCATACTCTTGCCTGTTGCGGCCGCTCTGTGGTCTTTGTGTGGACCCCCGGTCATGTCGGTATCCCGGGTAACGAACATGTTGACCGCCTGGCGAAAGAGGCCACCAGCAAGCCATCTCTGGACCTTGGCCTCCCAGAGACTGATTTGCGGGCAGTCTTCCGCCGCAAAATCTTGGCGCTATGGGACGAGGAATGGCGCGAACTGCCATTGTCCAATAAACTCCGTGCTGTCAAGGAGACGACGGCTGTGTGGCGGTCATCCCTGCGAGCCACTCGCAGGGAATCGGTAGTTCTTTGCCGGCTCCGCATTGGCCACTCCCGGCTGACACACAGTTATTTACTGCGCCGGGAGGACCCTCCTGTATGTCACTGCGGGGCGGCTTTGACAGTGGCCCACATTCTGTTGGCCTGCCCCCTTTTAGCTGTGGTCAGGCAGACATTTGCGCTGCCTGATACGCTCCCTGCCCTTTTAACAGACGACTCCACTATGGCTGACTTAGTTTTACGTTTTATTTGGGCAGGGGGATTTTACCATTTACTCTGAGTGTTTCTGTTTTATTTTATTGTTTTGTGTTGATTCTGGCCTTTGGCCTATGATTTTACACTGATTTTTTTTAATGTGTTTCTAAGTGGTTGGCTTTTCCTTTTTTATTTCTGTGGTCGGCCAACCACTGTCACACTCTGTGTGATTTTAGTTCGTTTTGTCTTGCCCTTGTCTAAGTTTCTCTTGTTCTGTATCGTCTGTGATCTCTTCTGTTCCTCGTTTTTATTCTCTGTGGGTGTTCTTTGTCTTTGGAAAAAGGGACCGATGACCATAGCAGTCTGGTCCCTTTAATCCCCCAAACCAACCAACTCCTCGCTGCCCTCGCCGATTGCCCTGATACAGCACCAGGACCGGACTGCATCCATGCGCAGATGCTGAAGCATCTCTCCAGGGACTGCCAGACACACATCCTCGCCATCTTTAACCGCATTTGGAACGAGGGCGTGTTCCCGTCGCAATGGCGAGAGGGTCTTATTGTCCCCATCGTGAAGCCCGGTGCGGACCCACTGGCGGTGGACAGCTATCGTCCCATTACCCTCACCAACGTTTTGTGCAAACTGCTCGAACGTATGGTGGGGCGGCGTTTGTGTTGGGTCCTTGAGTCGCGCGGTCTCCTCGCTCCATCCCAGGGTGGCTTCCGTCGGGGCCGGTCTGCAGTGGACAATTTGGTGCGGCTGGAATCTGCTGTCCGTACGGCTTTTGCCCGACGTCAGCACCTTGTTGCTGTATTTTTCGATCTGCGGAAGGCGTATGACACCACATGGAGGCATCACATCCTCGCCACGTTGCATGGGTGGGGTCTTCGTGGTCGGCTCCCGGCTTTTCTTCAAAGCTTTTTATTGCGCCGCTCTTTCCGGGTGCAAGTCGGTGCCACCTCTAGTTCCTCTTATATACAGGAAAATGGGGTCCCGCAGGGCTCGGTGTTGAGCGTCTCGTTATTTCTAGTGGCCATTAATGGTCTGGCTGCAGCGGTGGGGTCGTCGGTGTCTCCTTCTTTGTATGCCGACGACTTCTGCATCTCATTTAGCTCCACGACTACGGGAGTCGCCGAACGCAGGTTGCAAGTCGCCGTTCGCAAGGCAGCATCATGGGCTCTGGCTCATGGTTTTCAGTTCTCTGCTGCCAAGACTCGGGTTATGCACTTCTGCAGGCGTCGGACGGTCCACCCTCATCCTGAACTTTACCTCGACGGCCACCTGCTTGACGTGGTGGACACTTGCCGCTTCTTGGGACTCGTGTTTGATGCCCGGCTCACATGGGTTCCTCATGTTACTCAGCTGAAGCAAAAATGCTGGCGGCACCTCAACGCCCTCCGCTGCCTTAGCCACACGTCTTGGGGTGCAGATCGCTGCACGCTACTGCAATTGTACAGAGCCCTTGTGCAGTCCCGGCTTGATTATGGGAGCCTGGCCTATGGGTCTGCGTCACCCTCAGTGTTGAAGTTGTTAGACCCCATACACCACTGTGGGGTCCGGCTTGCAACTGGCGCTTTTCGTACGAGCCCCGTGGATAGTTTACTGGTGGAGGCCGGGGTTCCCCCGCTGCGGTTTCGCCGCCATCGACTGCTCGCCGACTATGCTGTCCACGTGCATTGCTCGCCAGGCCATCCCAATCGTCGCCTGCTTTTCCCTGCCATGGTCCTCCATCTGCCCGAACGGCGACCTAGGTCTGGGCTTTCCGTCGCTGTCCGAGTTCAGTCCCTGCTGTCGGACTTGGGTTCATTCCCTCTTCCGCCTCCCTTCCGGGTCCATGCACCTACGCCTCCCTGGTGTTTGTCCCGGCCGTCCGTCCGTCTGGACTTGGCACAGGGACCCAAGGACTCGGTTCCGCCTGTGGCCCTCCGTCGCCGATTTCTTGCTCTCCTCGCCTCATTTTCGGACTGTGAGACTGTCTACACTGATGGTTCCCTGGTTGATGGTCGCACTGCCTACGCCTTTGCTCACTCTGACCATGTTGAGCAACGCTCCTTGCCGGCTGGCTGCAGTATTTTTACTGCAGAGCTGGTGGCCATCTTGCGCGCTCTTGAGCACATGCGTTTCTGCTCAGGTAGGTCCGTTGTCATCTGCAGTGACTCCCTGAGCAGCCTTCAGGCCATCGACCGCTGCTATCCCTCCTCTCCTCTGGTGTCCTCCATTCAGGAGGCTGTTTCCGCCATTGCCCGTTCTGGTGGTTCAGTGGTCCTGGTTTGGACGCCCGGTCATGTTGGCATCCCAGGGAACGAACGTGTAGACTGGCTGGCCAAAGGGGCGATAGACGCCCCAGCTTTGGATATCGGCCTTACGGCTCGCGACCAGCAGCTGGTGTTGCGCCGTAAGGTACTTGGGATGTGGGCTGCTGAGTGGCGTGGCATGACAGCCCCGAATAAACTACGGGCTGTCAAGGGGACGACCGATGTGTGGCGTTCCTCCCTGCGGGCTTCTCGCAGGGACTCGGTAGTCCTATGTCGGCTGCGCATCGGCCATACCTACCTGACGCACGGCCATCTGTTGCGTCAGGAGGATCCCCCCTTGTGTCGGTGTGGGTCCCGGCTGACGGTCGGCCACATTTTGCTGGAGTGTCCTCGACTGCGCACACTCCGGCAATCTTTTAATCTCCCGGGCACTTTGGCTTTGGTTTTATCCGACGATGCCTCCATGGCTGATACCGTTTTAAATTTTATCCGTGGTAGTCCGTTTTATGGTTCGATTTAGGGAGGTCCTGCGCCTTTCCCTTTCTGTGTCTATTGTCCTTGTGTCTGTTGCTGTTCTGGTGTGCCGTGAGCTGGTTGACTCTTTCCCATTTTTGATCTCGTGGTCAGTCAACCAGTCTCCGGCCATCTTCCTTTCTTCTGTTTCTTTCTGTTTCTTTCTGTCTGGTGTTCCTATGTCCTGTTCTTGTCTGTAGTGTTTGTTGCTGGATTTGTGTGCTTTTAGCGCCTGGGGGGACGTCTCCTCCCCCTTTGGTTTTTATCTGCTTCGTCGATTTCCGGCTCGCCTGATTTTGGAATGGGGGACTGATGACCTTCGCTGTTTAGTCCCCCTTAAACATCCAACAACCACCACCACCATCCTCCCTGGGCTCCCGTGTCTCGTCCTCGCACGTGTGGTCCCGTATCCGGCGGATTTATGGCTCCCAGACCCCTGTGGGTGTCCCTGGGCTCTCCTTGGACGGCGCTGTCTGCACGGACGCTGCCGCCATTGCTGAACGGCTAGCCGCGCACTTTGCTCAGAGCTCTGCGACTGCATCCTATCCCCCCGCCTTTCGCTCTCTAAAGGAGCGAGCCGAGCGGACGCCGTTCTCCTTCCACACGCGTCATTATGAAACATACAATGCTCCTTTCAGCGAGAGGGAACTCCTCGCTGCCCTCGCCGATTGCCCTGATACAGCACCAGGACCGGACTGCATCCATGCGCAGATGCTGAAGCATCTCTCCAGGGACTGCCAGACACACATCCTCGCCATCTTTAACCGCATTTGGAACGAGGGCGTGTTCCCGTCGCAATGGCGAGAGGGTCTTATTGTCCCCATCGTGAAGCCCGGTGCGGACCCACTGGCGGTGGACAGCTATCGTCCCATTACCCTCACCAACGTTTTGTGCAAATTGCTCGAACGTATGGTGGGGCGGCGTTTGTGTTGGGTCCTTGAGTCGCGCGGTCTCCTCGCTCCATCCCAGGGTGGCTTCCGTCGGGGCCGGTCTGCAGTGGACAATTTGGTGCGGCTGGAATCTGCTGTCCATACGGCTTTTGCCCGACGTCAGCACCTTGTTGCTGTATTTTTCGATCTGCGGAAGGCGTATGACACCACATGGAGGCATCACATCCTCGCCACGTTGCATGGGTGGGGTCTTCGTGGTCGGCTCCCGGCTTTTCTTCAAAGCTTTTTATTGCGCCGCTCTTTCCGGGTGCAAGTCGGTGCCACCTCTAGTTCCTCTTCTATACAGGAAAATGGGGTCCCGCAGGGCTCGGTGTTGAGCGTCTCGTTATTTCTAGTGGCCATTAATGGTCTGGCTGCAGCAGTGGGGTCGTCGGTGTCTCCTTCTTTGTATGCCGACGACTTCTGCATCTCATTTAGCTCCACGACTACGGGAGTCGCCGAACGCAGGTTGCAAGTCGCCGTTCACAAGGCAGCATCATGGGCTCTGGCTCATGGTTTTCAGTTCTCTGCTGCCAAGACTCGGGTTATGCACTTCTGCAGGCGTCGGACGGTCCACCCTCATCCTGAACTTTACCTCGGCGGCCACCTGCTTGACGTGGTGGACACTTGCCGCTTCTTGGGACTCGTGTTTGATGCCCGGCTCACATGGGTTCCTCATGTTACTCAGCTGAAGCACAAATGCTGGCGGCACCTCAACGCCCTCCGCTGCCTTAGCCACACGTCTTGGGGTGCAGATCGCTGCACGCTACTGCAATTGTACAGAGCCCTTGTGCAGTCCCGGCTTGATTATGGGAGCCTGGCCTATGGGTCTGCGTCACCCTCAGTGTTGAAGTTGTTAGACCCCATACACCACTGTGGGGTCCGGCTTGCAACTGGCGCTTTTCGTACGAGCCCCGTGGATAGTTTACTGGTGGAGGCCGGGGTTCCCCCGCTGCGGTTTCGCCGCCATCGACTGCTCGCCGACTATGCTGTCCACGTGCATTGCTCGCCAGGCCATCCCAATCGTCGCCTGCTTTTCCCTGCCATGGTCCTCCATCTGCCCGAACGGCGACCTAGGTCTGGGCTTTCCGTCGCTGTCCGAGTTCAGTCCCTGCTGTCGGACTTGGGTTCATTCCCTCTTCCGCCTCCCTTCCGGGTCCATGCACCTACGCCTCCCTGGTGTTTGTCCCGGCCGTCCGTCCGTCTGGACTTGGCACAGGGACCCAAGGACTCGGTTCCGCCTGTGGCCCTCCGTCGCCGATTTCTTGCTCTCCTCGCCTCATTTTCGGACTGTGAGACTGTCTACACTGATGGTTCCCTGGTTGATGGTCGCACTGCCTACGCCTTTGCTCACTCTGACCATGTTGAGCAACGCTCCTTGCCGGCTGGCTGCAGTATTTTTACTGCAGAGCTGGTGGCCATCTTGCGCGCTCTTGAGCACATGCGTTTCTGCTCAGGTAGGTCCGTTGTCATCTGCAGTGACTCCCTGAGCAGCCTTCAGGCCATCGACCGCTGCTATCCCTCCTCTCCTCTGGTGTCCTCCATTCAGGAGGCTGTTTCCGCCATTGCCCGTTCTGGTGGTTCAGTGGTCCTGGTTTGGACGCCCGGTCATGTTGGCATCCCAGGGAACGAACGTGTAGACAGGCTGGCCAAAGGGGCGATAGACGCCCCAGCTTTGGATATCGGCCTTACGGCTCGCGACCAGCAGCTGGTGTTGCGCCGTAAGGTACTTGGGATGTGGGCTGCTGAGTGGCGTGGCATGACAGCCCCGAATAAACTACGGGCTGTCAAGGGGACGACCGATGTGTGGCGTTCCTCCCTGCGGGCTTCTCGCAGGGACTCGGTAGTCCTATGTCGGCTGCGCATCGGCCATACCTACCTGACGCACGGCCATCTGTTGCGTCAGGAGGATCCCCCCTTGTGTCGGTGTGGGTCCCGGCTGACGGTCGGCCACATTTTGCTGGAGTGTCCTCGACTGCGCACACTCCGGCAATCTTTTAATCTCCCGGGCACTTTGGCTTTGGTTTTATCCGACGATGCCTCCATGGCTGATACCGTTTTAAATTTTATCCGTGGTAGTCCGTTTTATGGTTCGATTTAGGGAGGTCCTGCGCCTTTCCCTTTCTGTGTCTATTGTCCTTGTGTCTGTTGCTGTTCTGGTGTGCCGTGAGCTGGTTGACTCTTTCCCATTTTTGATCTCGTGGTCAGTCAACCAGTCTCCGGCCATCTTCCTTTCTTCTGTTTCTTTCTGTTTCTTTCTGTCTGGTGTTCCTATGTCCTGTTCTTGTCTGTAGTGTTTGTTGCTGGATTTGTGTGCTTTTAGCGCCTGGGGGGACGTCTCCTCCCCCTTTGGTTTTTATCTGCTTCGTCGATTTCCGGCTCGCCTGATTTTGGAATGGGGGACTGATGACCTTCGCTGTTTAGTCCCCCTTAAACATCCAACAACCACCACCACCTTGCTTGTCGGGGGCACTTCACACCCTGTTGCTCCTGCTCCATCTTCTCCAGGAGCAACACCCTCCCAACCATCGGGGACATCAGTTCCCCCTTCCCAGCCGGAGAAGCGTAAGACTTCTTCAGCTGCTCTCGCCAGGAAGGGATCCCTTGGGGCTCTCCCTTCACCAGTTCCGACCAGTGGAAAAGCGGATGCCCGCAAGTGGTTGAAACAACCGCCAGTCCCTGGTCGTCGGGCCTCGCGGTCGTCGTCTGTCCCTGAGACTGACCCGGTGAAGCCCATGCCGCCTGAACCGCCGAAGGCGCCGCGTGACAAGCAGACAAAGAAGAAAGTCCCCAAGACCAACGGTATTGCGGTGGCACCGATCCCACCGCTTCCTACAAGCTCTGCCTCTGAGGACGAGGTGGAGATTCTGGCGTCCGCTGAGGACCTCGCTCTTGCCGGTCCCTCGGACGCAATGGATGGCATTTGTACAGATGCTCCATCGGAGGCAGTAGGTGACCCAGTGGCGTAATCTGCCTTCCCAGTCTCGTCACGCCTTTCCCAGCCATGGACAACACCATCCTCCAGTGGAACTGCAGCGGTTTCTTCCACCATCTAGCCGAGCTCCGTCAACTTATCAGCCTTCACCCTTTCTTCTGCATTGCTCTCCAGGAAACTTGGTTTCCGGCGATGCGAACCCCCGCCCTCCGTGGCTATCGGGGTTATTACAAGAACCGAGCAGCTTATGAAAGGGTGTCTGGTGGCGTCTGCATTTATGTCCTTCACACTCTGCACAGCGAGTCTGTCCCTCTCCAGACGCCTTTAGAGGCTGTCGCTGTACGCGTGTGGACGCCACAGGCTGTTACCGTCTGCAGTCTTTACATTCCACCGGATGGTGATGTCTCGCAGCATGTCCTGGCTGCACTGGTCGCCCAATTGCCGCCACCTTTCTTGCTATTGGGCGACTTCAACGCCCATAACCCTCTGTGGGGTGCGTCAGTGGCAACAGTTCGAGGCGCCATCATTGAGCATTTATTGTCGCAGCTCGATCTCTCGCTGTTAAATGATGGTGCCTTCACACACTTCAGTGTGGCGCATGGCACCTACTCCGCCATTGACCTTTCAATCTGTAGCCATAGCCTCTTACCATCTGTCCAATGGAGTGTGCATGACGACCTGTGTGGTAGTGACCACTTTCCGATCTTTTTGTCACTACCACAGCGCCACTGTTCTGGGCGCCCTAGCAGATGGGCTCTGAATAAGGCTGACTGGGACTTGTTCTCCTCCACTGCCGCTTTTTAGCCTCTCTCTACCGATGACATTGATGCGGTGGTTCAATCGGTCACCACCGGCATCGTTACTGCCGCCGAATCTGCCATTCCCCATTCCTGTGGGTCCCCTCGGCGGAAGGCTGTGCCTTGGTGGTCGCCTGAGATCGCTGAAGCGATTAAAGATCGCCGGCGGGCGCTCCAGCGTCACAAGCGACATCCCTCCCTCGACCACCTTATCGCCTTCAAACGGCTGCGTGCGCGGGCCCGCCTCCTTATCCGCCAAGGCAAGAGGGAGTGCTGGGAGCGGTATGTGTCCACCATTGGCCTCCATGTCACTTCCTCGCAGGTCTGGGCCAAGATTCGACGCGTCTACGGCTATCGGCCACCTGTCAGCGTCCCTGCGCTCTCACTGAATGGAGCAGTTTGTACTGACTCCGACGTCATTGCCAATCGCTTAGCAGAGCATTTTGCTCTGAGTTCCGCTTCTGCGAATTACCCCCAGGCCTTCCGCTCCATTAAAGAGCGGATGGAACGTCGGAGCCTTTCGTTTCGCACCAACCACCCAGAATCTTACAATGCTCCATTTAGTGAGTGGGAATTTCGCAGTGCCCTCGCTGCTTGCCCTGATACCGCTCCTGGGCCAGATGGCATCCACTGTCAGATGCTGAAACACCTTTCAGTTCCCCCTGCGGGTTCGGGGGTAAGAATTGGCCCGCGGTATTCCTGCCTGTCGTAAGAGGCGACTCAAAGGAGTCTCAAACGTTTCGGCCTTATGTGATGGTCCCCTCTCGGGTTTGACCTCCATCTATCTAAATTATTCCGAAGAGCGAGCCAATTGGGGAAGGGCACCTTACATGGTGCACTGTATCCTTCGTGCAATTAGACCTATAGCCGTCTTTCTCGTCGTTGCCATGGTGTCCCGCTCGTTTTCAATCTCTTGGGCGATTACCACGCTGCACTCTGCAGTGTTTCTTTTAACTGTGACGACGACCTTGGCCATTTTTGCACCTAAGATCCAGCACGGTAGCCAGTCCGTTGTGGTGGGGTCGCCATGTACCCTCTTGGTTGTAGCCCCCTGACAACACAGGGATCGCTCTACTGATGCCTGCGCCGTTCACTCCCCACGTATGCCAAGGAGTAGATGCCCATCTCCCTGGGGCATCGGGACTCCCGGCAACGGCCATCCTGCCAGGTGGCCTTTGCTGTGGCTGGGTGGCGCCCGTGGGGAGGGCCCTTGGTCGGAGTAGGTGGCATCAGGGCGGATGACCCGCAATGAAGCGTGGTACATCATCTATCGCTGGTGGGCCTCCACCAGCAGTCTCTAAGCGATCGAGGTCTAACCTCAACGGGAAGAAATTGGATCCGAGATCGTTTCCCTCCCTAGCTACTCCATGGGAGGAGCGTCTTGCTCAAGAAGGCAGTGGCGAATATTCACCCCGGTACCTTGTGTGTACGCGGGTTGATGGAGAATCGTTCGTGTCAACCAAGCCCCAGTTTTTTGTGGATCATTTAGAGGACAAGTTCGGGGAGGTGGAGGGCTTGTCCAAGATGTGCTCTGGCTCTGTGCTCCTCAAAACGGCATCCTCTGCCCAGTCACGGAGGTTGCTCAATTGTGACAAGTTGGGGAATGTTTCAGTTACCATCACGCCGCATAAGAGTCTCAACATGGTCCAGGGTATTATATTCCATAGGGATCTTCTTCTGCAGTCCGACGATGAATTACGCGCCAACCTCGAACGACGAGGTGTTCACTTCGTCCGGCGCGTCCATCGGGGTCCGAGGGATAATCAGGTAGCCACCGGTGCCTTCATCTTGGCCTTTGAGGGTGATGTCTTACCCGAAAAGGTTAAGGTGATGGTTTACCGTTGTGATGTGAAACCATATATCCCTCCTCCGATGCGGTGTTTTAAATGCTGGAAGTTCGGGCACATGTCATCTCGCTGTACTTCCAGCATCACGTGTCGGGATTGCGGACGTCCTTCGCATCCTGATACTCCATGTGCTCCGCCTCCCGTCTGTGTTAACTGTGGAGAACACCATTCCCCCTGCTCACCGGACTGTCGGATCTTCCAGAAGGAAAGGAGGATAATGGAATATAAGACCCTGGACCGCCTGACCTACACAGAGGCACGGCGGAAATATGAGCGGCTCCATCCTGTGCTCATGACATCCACCTATGCCGCTGCTGCAACAGCGGTCCGATCCTCTCCCGTGTCGTCACGTACTGTTGCCTCTCAGCTATGTCAAAATGACCCGGCCCCCTTGGTTGTGGGGAGCACTTCGCCCTCTGTTGCTCCATCTACTCCAGGAGCGACACCACCCCAACCATCGGGGACATTCGTCCCCCCTTCCCAGCCGGAGAAGCATAGGGCTTCTTCGGCTACTCTAGCCAGGAAGGGGTCCCTTGGGGCCCTCCCTTCCCAGGCTTTGCCCAGTGTCAAAGCGGATACCCGCAAAGTTTTGAAGCAACAACCGGTCGCTGGTCATAGGGCTTCACGGTCGTCGTCCGTCCCTGAGACTGACCCAGTGGGGCCCTCCCAGCCAGACCCTCCCAAGGCACAGCGTGCGAAGCCGTTGAAGAAAAAGGCTCCCAAGCATCCTGACATTGCGGTGGCACCTGTCCCACCGCCACCCTCAAACTCTGCGTCTGAGGACGAGGTGGAGATCCTGGCGTCCGCTGAGGACCTCGATCTCGCCAGTCCCTCCGACGCCATGGACAGCACTGGCACAGGTGCTCACTTGGAGGCAGCGGGTGACCCCGTGGCGTAATCTGCCTTCCCCGTCCCGTCACGCCTTTCCCAGCAATGGCCAGTACCATCCTCCAGTGGAACTGCAGCGGTTTCTTCCACCATTTAGCTGAGCTCCGCCAACTTATCAGCCGTCATCCTTTCCTTTGCATTGCTCTGCAGGAAACTTGGTTTCCAGCAATGCGAACCCCCGCCCTCCGTGGCTATCGGGGTTATTTTAAGAACCGGGCAACTTACGAAAGGGTGTCTGGTGGCGTCTGCATATATGTCCTGAACTCTCTTCACAGCGAGTTTGTACCTCTACAAACAGCTTTAGAGGCTGTCGCTGTTCGGGTGTGGACGCCACAGGCTATCACCGTCTGCAGTATTTACCTGATGGTACTGTCGCGCAGCATGTCCTGGCTGCTCTGATAGCACAACTGCCGCCACCTTTTTTGCTGCTGGGCGATTTCAATGCCCACAACCCTCTTTGGGGTGGGACTGTCTCCGATGATCGTGGTCGGGCCGTGGAGCATGTGTTGGCTCAGCTCGACCTTAGCCTCTTAAACACCGGTGCTCCCACGCATTTCAGTGTGGCCCATGGCTCGTTCTCGGCCATCGATCTCTCTATTTGCAGCCCTGGACTTGTCCCATCCCTCCACTGGAGGGTGCATCCTGACCTGTGTGGTAGTGACCATTTTCCCCTCTATTTGTCACTGCCACAGTGTCATTCTTCTGGGCGCTTGCCCCGCTGGGCTTTCCACAGGGCTGACTGGCCAGCTTTTACTTCCGCTGTCACCATTGCGTCTCCCCCACAGGGTGACATTGACGAGGTGGTCCGTGTTTTAACCACGTCCATCGTTTCAGCGGCCGAGGCTACCATCCCCCGTTCCTCTGGCCTCCCTCGGCGGAAGGCTGTCCCCTGGTGGTCGCCGGAGATTGCTGAGGCTATTCGCGACCGTAGGCGGGCTCTCCAGCGTCATAGGCGGCACCCGTCTCTGGAGACCCTCATCGCCTTTAAGAGGCTCCGTGCCTTCGCCCGTCGCCTTATTGCACGGCGTAAGCAGGAGTGCTGGGAGAGGTACGTCTCCTCGCGTCCTCGCACGTGTGGTCCCGTATCCGGCGGATTTATGGCTCCCCGACCCCTGTGGGTGTCCCTGGGCTCTCCATGGACGGCGCTGTCTGCACGGACGCTGCCGCCATTGCTGAACGGCTAGCCGCGCACTTTGCTCAGAGCTCTGCGACTGCATCCTATCCCCCCGCCTTTCGCTCTCTAAAGGAGCGAGCCGAGCGGACGCCGTTCTCATTCCACACGCGTCATTATGAAACATACAATGCTCCTTTCAGCGAGAGGGAACTCCTCGCTGCCCTCGCCGATTGCCCTGATACAGCACCAGGACCGGACTGCATCCATGCGCAGATGCTGAAGCATCTCTCCAGGGACTGCCAGAGACACATCCTCGCCATCTTTAACCGCATTTGGAACGAGGGCGTGTTCCCGTCGCAATGGCGAGAGGGTCTTATTGTCCCCATCGTGAAGCCCGGTGCGGACCCACTGGCGGTGGACAGCTATCGTCCCATTACCCTCACCAACGTTTTGTGCAAATTGCTCGAACGTATGGTGGGGCGGCGTTTGTGTTGGGTCCTTGAGTCGCGCGGTCTCCTCGCTCCATCCCAGGGTGGCTTCCGTCGGGGCCGGTCTGCAGTGGACAATTTGGTGCGGCTGGAATCTGCTGTCCGTATGGCTTTTGCCCGACGTCAGCACCTTGTTGCTGTATTTTTCGATCTGCGGAAGGCGTATGACACCATATGGAGGCATCACATCCTCGCCACGTTGCATGGGTGGGGTCTTCGTGGTCGGCTCCCGGCTTTTCTTCAGAGCTTTTTACTGCGCCGCTCTTTCCGGGTGCAAGTTGGTGCCACCTCTAGTTCCTCTTATATACAGGAAAATGGGGTCCCGCAGGGCTCGGTGTTGAGCGTCTCGTTATTTCTAGTGGCCATTAATGGTCTGGCTGCAGCAGTGGGGTCGTCGGTGTCTCCTTCTTTGTATGCCGACGACTTCTGCATCTCCTTTAGCTCCACGACCTCCCCCTGCGGGTTCGGGGGTTAGAATAGGCCCGCGGTATTCCTGCCTGTCGTAAGAGGCGACTAAAAGGAGTCTCAAACGTTTCGGCCTTATGTGATGGTCCCCTCTCGGGTTTGACCTCCATCTATCTAAATTATTCCGAAGAGCGAGCCAATTGGGGAAGGGCACCTTACATGGTGCACTGTATCCTTCGTGCAATTAGACCTATAGCCGTCTTTCTCGTCGTTGCCATGGTGTCCTGCTCGTTTTCGATCTCTTGGGCGATTACCACGCTGCCCTCTGCAGTGTTTCTTTTAACTGTGACGACGACCTTGGCCATTTTTGCACCTAAGATCCAGCACGGTAGCCAGTCCGTTGTGGTGGGGTCGCCATGTACCCTCTTGGTTGTAGCCCCCTGACAACACAGGGATCGCTCTACTGATGCCTGCGCCGTTCACTCCCCACGTATGCCAAGGAGTAGATGCCCATCTCCGTGGGGCATCAGGACTCCCGGCAATGGCCATCCTGCCAGGTGGCCTTTGCTGTGGCTGGGTGGCGCCCGTGGGGAGGGCCCTTGGTCGGAGTAGGTGGCATCAGGGCGGATGACCCGCAATGAAGCGTGGTACATCATCTCTCGCTGGTGGGCCTCCACCAGCAGTCTCTAAGCGATCGAGGTCTAACCTCAACGTGAAGAAATTGGATCAGAGATCGTTTCCCTCCCTAGCTACTCCATGGGAGGAACGACTTGCTAAAGAAGGCAGTGGAGAATATTCACCCCGGTACCTCGTGTGTACGCGGGTTGATGGAGAATCTTTCATGTCGACCAAGCCCCAGTTTTTTGTGGAGCATTTAGAGGACAAGTTCGGGGAGGTGGAGGGTCTGTCCAAGATGCGCTCGGGTTCTGTGCTCATCAAAACGGCATCCTCTGCCCAGTCACGGAGGTTGCTCAATTGTGACAAGTTGGGGGATGTTTCAGTTACCATCACGCCGCATAAGAGTCTCAACATGGTCCAGGGTATTATATTCCATAGGGATCTTCTTCTGCAGTCCGACGATGAATTACGCGCCAACCTCGAACGACGAGGTGTTCACTTCGTCCGGCGCGTCCATCGGGGTCCGAGGGATAATCAGGTAGCCACCGGTGCCTTCATCTTGGCCTTTGAGGGTGATGTCTTACCCGAAAAGGTTAAGGTGATGGTTTACCGTTGTGATGTGAAACCATATATCCCTCCTCCGATGCGGTGTTTTAAATGCTGGAAGTTCGGGCACATGTCATCTCGCTGTACTTCCAGCATCACGTGTCGGGATTGCGGACGTCCTTCGCATCCTGATACTCCATGTGCTCCGCCTCCCATTTGTGTTAACTGTGGAGAACACCATTCCCCCTGCTCACCGGACTGTCGGATCTTCCAGAAGGAAAGGAAGATAGTGGAATATAAGACCCTGGACCGCCTGACCTACACTGAGGCAAGGCGGAAATATGAGCGGCTACATCCCGTGCCCATGATATCCACCTATGCCGCTGCTGCACAAGCAGTCCGATCCTCTCCCGTGTCGTCACGTACTGCTGCCTCTCAGCCATGTCTCAATGCACCGGCCCCCTTGGTTGTTGGGGGCACTTCGCCCACTGTTGCTCCATCTACTCCAGGAGCAACACCACCTCAACCATCCGGGACATTCGTCCCCCCTTCCCAGCCGGAGAAGCGTAGGGCTTCTTCGGCCACTCCAGCCAGGAAGGGGTCCCTTGGGGCCCTCCCTTCCCAGGCTTTGCCCAGTGTCAAAGCGGATACCCGCAAAGTTTTGAAACAACAACCGGTCGCTGGTCATAGGGCTTCACGGTCGTCGTCCGTCCCTGAGACTGACCCAGTGGGGCCCTCCCAGCCAGACCCTCCCAAGGCACAGCGTGCGAAGCCTTTGAAGAAAAAGGCTCCCAAGCATCCTGACATTGCGGTGGCACCTGTCCCACCGCAACCTTCAACCTCTGCGTCTGAGGACGAGGTGGAGATCCTGGCGTCCGCTGAGGACCTCGATCTCGCCAGTCCCTCCGACGCCATGGAAAGCACTGGCACAGGTGCTCACTTGGAGGCAGCAGGTGACTCAGTGGCGTAATCTGCCTTCCCCATCCCGTCACGCCTTTCCCAGCAATGGCCAGTACCATCCTCCAGTGGAACTGCAGCGGTTTCTTCCACCATTTAGCTGAGCTCCGCCAACTTATCAGCCGTCATCCTTTCCTTTGCATTGCTCTGCAGGAAACTTGGTTTCCAGCAATGCGAACCCCCGCCCTCCGTGGCTATCGGGGTTATTTTAAGAACCGGGCAACTTACGAAAGGGTGTCTGGTGGCGTCTGCATATATGTTCTGAACTCTCTTCACAGCGAGTTTGTGCCTCTACAAACAGCTTTAGAGGCTGTCGCTGTTCGGGTGTGGACGCCCCGGGCCATTACCATCTGCAGTATTTACCTTCCACCTGATGGTACTGTCGCGCAGCATGTCCTGGCTGCTCTGATAGCACAACTGCCGCCACCTTTTTTGCTGCTGGGCGATTTCAATGCCCACAATCCTCTATGGGGTGGGACTGTCTCCGATGATCGTGGTCGGGCCGTGGAGCATGTGTTGGCTCAGCTCGACCTTAGCCTCTTAAACACCGGTGCTCCCACGCATTTCAGTGTGGCCCATGGCTCGTTCTCGGCCATCGATCTCTCTATTTGCAGCCCTGGACTTGTCCCATCCCTCCACTGGAGGGTGCATCCTGACCTGTGTGGTAGTGACCATTTTCCCATCTATTTGTCACTGCCACAGTGTCATTCTTCTGGGCGCTTGCCCCGCTGGGCTTTCCACAGGGCTGACTGGCCGGCTTTTACTTCCGCTGTAACCATAGCGTCTCCCCCACAGGGTGACATTGACGAGGTGGTCCGTGTTTTAACCACGTCCATCATTTCAGCGGCCGAGGCTACCATCCCCCGTTCCTCTGGCCTCCCTCGGCGGAAGGCTGTCCCCTGGTGGTCGCCGGAGATTGCTGAGGCTATTCGCGACCGTAGGCGGGCTCTGCAGCGTCATAGGCGGCACCCGTCTCTGGAGACCCTCATCGCCTTTAAGAGGCTCCGTGCCTTCGCCCGTCGACTTATTGCACGGCGTAAGCAGGAGTGCTGGGAGAGGTACGTATCCTCCCTGGGCTCCCGTGTCTCGTCCTCGCACGTGTGGTCCCGGATCCGGCGGATTTACGGCTCCCAGACCCCTGTGGGTGTCCCTGGGCTCTCCTTGGACGGCGCTGTCTGCACGGACGCTGCCGCCATTGCTGAACGGCTCGCCGCGCACTTTGCTCAGAGCTCTGCGACTGCATCCTATCCCCCCGCCTTTCGCTCTCTAAAGGAGCGAGCCGAGCGGACGCCGTTCTCATTCCACACGCGTCATTATGAAACATACAATGCTCCTTTCAGCGAGAGGGAACTCCTCGCTGCCCTCGCCGATTGCCCTGATACAGCACCAGGACCGGACTGCATCCACGCGCAGATGCTGAAGCATCTCTCCAGGGACTGCCAGAGACACATCCTCACCATCTTTAACCGCATTTGGAGCGAGGGCGTGTTCCCGTCGCAATGGCGAGAGGGTCTTATTGTCCCCATCGTGAAGCCCGGTGCGGACCCACTGGCGGTGGACAGCTATCGTCCCATTACCCTCACCAACGTTTTGTGCCAATTGCTCGAACGTATGGTGGGGCGGCGTTTGTGTTGGGTCCTTGAGTCGCGCGGTCTCCTCGCTCCATCCCAGGGTGGCTTCCGTCGGGGCCGGTCTGCAGTGGACAATTTGGTGCGGCTGGAATCTGCTGTCCGTACGGCTTTTGCCCGACGTCAGCACCTTGTTGCTGTATTTTTCGATCTGCGGAAGGCGTATGACACCACATGGAGGCATCACATCCTCGCCACGTTGCATGGGTGGGGTCTTCGTGGTCGGCTCCCGGCTTTTCTTCAAAGCTTTTTATTGCGCCGCTCTTTCCGGGTGCAAGTCGGTGCCACCTCTAGTTCCTCTTATATACAGGAAAATGGGGTCCCGCAGGGCTCGGTGTTGAGCGTCTCGTTATTTCTAGTGGCCATTAATGGTCTGGCTGCATCAGTGGGGTCGTCGGTGTCTCCTTCTTTGTATGCCGACGACTTCTGCATCTCATTTAGCTCCACGACTACGGGAGTCGCTGAACGCAGGTTGCAAGTCGCCGTTCGCAAAGCAGCATCATGGGCTCTGGCTCATGGTTTTCAGTTCTCTGCTGCCAAGACTCGGGTTATGCACTTCTGCAGGCGTCGGACGGTCCACCCTCATCCTGACCTTTACCTCGACGGCCACCTGCTTGAAGTGGTGGACACTTGCCGCTTCTTGGGACTCGTGTTTGATGCCCGGCTCACATGGGTTCCTCATGTTATTCAGCTGAAGCAAAAATGCTGGCGGCACCTCAACGCCCTCCGCTGCCTTAGCCACACGTCTTGGGGTGCAGATCGCTGCACGCTACTGCAATTGTACAGAGCTCTTGTGCAGTCCCGGCTTGATTATGGGAGCCTGGCCTATGGGTCTGCGTCCCCCTCAGTGTTGAAGTTGTTAGACCCCATACATCACTGTGGGGTTCGGCTTGCTACTGGCGCTTTTCGCACCAGCCCCGTGGATAGTCTACTGGTGGAGGCCGGGGTTCCCCCGCTGCGGATTCGCCGCCATCGTCTGCTCGCCGACTATGCTGTCCACGTACATTGCTCGCCAGGCCATCCCAATCGTCGCCTGCTATTCCCTGCCTTGGTCCACCACCTGCCCGAACGGCGACCTCGGTCTGGGCTTTCCGTAGCTGTCCGTGTCCAGTCCCTGCTGTCAGAACTGGGGTCATTCCCTCTTCTGCCTCCCTTCCGGGTCCGTACACCTACGCCTCCCTGGTGTTTGTCCCGGCCGTCCGTCCGTCTGGATTTGGCACAGGGACCTAAGGACTCGGTTCCGCCTGTGGCCCTCCGTCGCCGTTTTCTTGCGCTCCTCGACTCATTTCCGGGCTGTGAGCCTGTCTACACTGATGGTTCCCTGGTTGATGGTCGCACTGCCTACGCTTTTGCACACGCTGCCCATGTTGAGCAACGCTCCTTGCCGGCTGGCAGCAGTATTTTTACTGCAGAGCTGGTGGCCATCTTGCGAGCTCTTGAGCATATGCGTTCCTGCTCAGATGCGTCCGTCGTCATCTGCAGTGACTCCCTGAGCAGCCTCCAGGCCATCGACCGCTGCTATCCCTCTTCTCCTCTGGTGTCCACTATTCGGGAGTCTGTTTCCACCATTACCCACTCTGGTCGTTCGGTGGTTTTTGTTTGGACGCCAGGTCACGTTGGCATCCCGGGGAACGAACGTGTTGACAGGCTGGCCAAAGGGGCGATAGACGCCCCAGCTTTGGAGATCGGCCTTACGGCTTGCGACCAGCAGCTGGTGTTGCGCCGTAAGGTACTTGGGATGTGGGCTGCTGAGTGGCGTGGCATGACAGCCCCGAATAAACTACGGGCTGTCAAGGGGACGACCGATGTGTGGCGTTCCTCCCTGCGGGCTTCTCGCAGGGACTCGGTAGTCCTGTGTCGGCTGCGCATCGGCCATACCTACCTGACGCACGGCCATCTGTTACGTCAGGAGGATCCCCCCTTGTGTCAGTGTGGGTCCCGGCTGACGGTCGTCCACATTTTGCTGGAGTGTCCTCGACTGCGCACACTCCGGCAATCTTTTAATCTCCCGGGCACTTTGGCTTTGGTTTTATCCGACGATGCCTCCATGGCTGATACCGTTTTAAATTTTATCCGTGGTAGTCCGTTTTATGGTTCGATTTAGGGAGGTCCTGCGCCTTTCCCTTTCTGTGTCTCTTGTCCTTGTGTCTGTTGCTGTTCTGGTGTGCCGTGAGCTGGTTGACTCTTTCCCATTTTTGATCTCGTGGTCAGTCAACCAGTCTCCGGCCATCTTCCTTTCTTCTGTTTCTTTCTGTTTCTTTCTGTCTGGTGTTGCTATGTCCTGTTCTTGTCTGTAGTGTTTGTTGCTGGATTTGTGTGCTTTTAGCGCCTGGGGGGACGTCTCCTCCCCCTTTGGTTTTTATCTGCTTCGTCGATTTCCGGCTCGCCTGATTTTGGAATGGGGGACTGATGACCTTCGCTGTTTAGTCCCCCTTAAACATCCAACAACCACCACCACCACCTAATCTCCCGGGCACTTTGGCTTTGGTTTTATCTGACGATGCCTCCATGGCTGATGACGTTTTAACTTTTATCCGTGGTAGTCCTTTTTATGGTTCGATTTAGGGAGGTCCTGCGCCTTTCCCTTTCTGTGTCTTTTGTCCTCGTGTCTGTTGCTGTTCTGGTGGGCCGTGGGATGGTTGGCTCTTTCCCTTTTTTGATCTCGTGGTCAGTCAACCAGTCTCCGGCCCTCTTCCTTTCTTCTGTTTCTTTCTGTCTGGTGTTCCTCTGTCCTGTTCTTGTCTGTAGTGTTCGTTGCTGCATTTGTGTTCTTTTGGCGCCTGGGGGGACGTCTCCTCCCCTTTGGTTTTTATCTGCTCCGTAGATTTCCGGCTCGCCTGATTTTGGAATGGGGGACTGATGACCTTCGCTGTTTAGTCCCCCTTAACCATCCAACAACCACCACCACCACCACCACAGCGTCACTCCTTTGCGCGCTCGCCTAGATGGGCATTTAGCAAGGCGAACTGGGACACGTTCTGCTCTGCTGCCACTGTTGACTCTCTCCCCCATGGTACCATCGATGTGGCGGTTGAGACACTGACTGCAGCGATTGTTTCCGCTGCGGAACGTACCATTCCTCGTTCGTTCGGGTGCCCCCGGCGAAAGTCGGTGCCTTGGTGGTCTCCAGAGGTCGCTGCCGCCATTAAAGAACGTCGGCGGGCTCTTCAGCGACATAAGCGGCACCCGTCTTTGGAGAACCTCATTTTATTCAAACGTCTCCGTGCTCAGGTACGGAGGCTTATCAAACGGCGGAAACAGGAGTGTTGGGAGAGGTACGTTTCCAAGATTGGTTCCCGTACTTCCCCCTCCCAGGTGTGGCTGAAGATTCGGCGCATCTTTGGATTGCAGTTTTCTACAGGTGTCCCAGGGCTTACCATCAACGGGGCAGTATCCACCGATGCCGATGCAATCGCCGAGCATTTCGCTCAGCACTATGTCCGGGCCTCTGCGTCGGGGAATTACCCGCCTACGTTTCGCGCGCTCAAACGCCGGGAGGAAGGCAAACGGCTTTCTTTCGCTTCTCGCCACCCTGAGGCGTATAACGCCCCATTTAGTTTGTGGGAACTCCAGAGCGCCCTGGCACAGTGCCCCGATACAGCCTCTGGGCCAGATGGCGTCCACAATCAGATGCTAAAACACCTGTCCCCGGACTGTCAGCGATGTGTTCTTGCCATCTTCAACCGCCTATGGGGTGATGGTGTCTTTCCGTCGCAATGGCGAGAAAGTACCATCATTCCAGTGCTGAAGCCTGGTAAGGACCCGCTTACTGTGGATAGTTATCGGCCCATTAGCTTAACCAATACTCTGTGCAAGCTGCTGGAACGCATGGTGAGTCGACGGCTGTGTTGGCTGCTCGAGTCTCGGGGTCTCCTGGCTCCGTGCCAGAGCGGCTTCCGTCAGGGCCGTTCCACCGCCGATACTTTGGTCCTCCTTGAGTCTGCAATCCGTACTGCTTTTTCCAGGCGCCAACACCTCGTCTCCGTCTTTTTTGACCTCTCCAGAGCATATGACACGACGTGGCGCCACCATATTCTCGCCACGTTGCACGGGTGGGGTCTCCGGGGCTCTCTCCCCATTTTTATTCAGAATTTTTTATCTGTTCGGACATTCCGCGTTTTAATTGGCACATCCCATAGTTCCCTTCATATCCAGGAGAACGGCGTTCCACAGGGCTCTGTATTGAGCGTGCCCCTTTTCCTTGTGGCCATTAATGGCCTTACAGCAGCAGTAGGGTCCTCTGTCTCGCCCACGTTATATGCTGACGATTTCTGCATCTTTTTCAGCTCCTCCACCATTGGCGTTGCAGAACGTCGGTTGCAGGGAGCCATACGCAAGGCACAGGCGTGGGCCCTAGCCCATGGGTTTCAGTTTTCTCCTGCGAAGACTTGTGTTATGCACTTTTGTCGGCGTCGCACTGTCCATCCCCACCCTGAGCTTTATCTTCAGGATGCTAAGCTCAGGGTTGTTGAAACTTACCGTTTTCTGGGATTGCTGTTCGATGCCCGGCTTACTTGGCTTCCACATATTCGTGAGCTCAAGCGTCAGTGCTGGCAGCATCTGAATGCCCTCCGCTGCCTCAGCAACACAACTTGGGGTGCAGACCGTAACACACTGCTGCAGCTCTACAAAGCCCTTGTGCTGTCCCGACTGGATTATGGGAGTGTGGCGTATGGCTCAGCGTCGCACTCAGCGTTGCAACTGCTGGACCCCATTCACCACTGTGGGGTTCGACAGGCGACAGGAGCATTCCGCACTAGTCCTGTTAATAGCCTACTTGCTGAGGCTGGGGTTCCTCCGCTCTACATTCGGCGTCAACAACTCTTAGCCAACTATGCTGCCCACGTCCGTTGTTCTCCCCGTCACCCTAACTACCGTCTCCTTTTCACCGATGCGGCAGTCCATCTTCCACGCCGGCGGCCGCGATCAGGCCATGCAATTGGGATCCGTGTTCGGTCCCTGCTTAGTGAACTCGAGTCTTTGCCTCTTCCATCTGCTTTTCAGGTCCGCCCACATACACCACCTTGGTGTATCCGTCGGCCGCAGCTTCAGCTGGACCTCTCCCAATGGCAAAAGGATTCAGTTCCTCCTGCAGTCTTGCGCCGCCAATTTCTTGCTCTCCTCGACGAATCCCGTGACTCGGAGGTTCTCTATACCGATGGCTCGATGGTTGATGGCCGTGTGGGGTACGCTTATGTTCATGCGGACTATGTCGACCAACGCTCCTTGTCGGACGGCTGCAGTGTTTACACTGCAGAGCTAACAGCTATTTTTCGTGCCCTTGAGCGTGTTCGTACCAGCACTGGCGAGTCTTTTGTCATTTGCAGTGACTCTCTCAGTAGTCTCCAGGCTCTTGACCAGTGCTACCCACGCCATCCCATTGTTGTTGCCATCCAGGAGTCCGTTCATGCTCTTGCACAACGTGGCCGTTCAGTGGTGTTCATATGGACCCCGGGACACGTTGGGATAGCGGGCAACGAACACGCCGACAAGTTAGCTAAAGAAGCCACCCGCAAACTGCCGTTGGAGATCGGCCTCCCGGCAACTGATCTCCGATCGGTGTTACGCCGTCGGGTCTTTGGGATGTGGGCCGACGAATGGCGCACCCTGTCTGTGCCCAACAAGCTGCGGCGTGTAAAGGAGACAACGACTGTGTGGGGTTCCTCCATGCGGGCCTCTCGGAGGGACTCTGTGGTTCTCTGTAGGCTCCGCATTGGTCACTCTTGGCTGACGCATGGTCATCTGCTGCGTCGAGAGGACCCCCCTCATTGTCGCTGTGGTGTGCTTATGACGGTGGCCCATATATTGTTGGACTGTCCTCTTTTAACCGCCCTCAGGCGAACTTTTAATCTCCAGGGTGCTTTATCATCTCTCTTAGGTGACAATGTCTCTATGGCAGATCGGGTTTTAAGTTTTATTCGCGCAAGCGGCTTTTATAGGTCCATTTAAATTTTTTTTTAACATCACCCTCTTTGAGCTCTCTCTTTTACTTAGTTTTGTGTTGTGATTCGACTCCGCCCTAAACGTTTAGGCTGGAGGTTTTAACGTGTTGCAGAGTGGCTGGCTCCTCCTATTATTTTCGTGATCAGCCAGCCACAGTTCTCTGCTGTGCAGTTTTAATTCCATCTGCCTTTGTTCTCTATGTTGTTTTTGTTGCTGTGCTCTGTTTTCCATGTTGTCTTACAATGGACCATGGGGCTTTTCTTCCCCTGGAGTTTTTCTTTTAGTGCTTCGCTTGACTGGTGGATAGTTCCCCTGTGCTTTGTGTTTTTATGAAATAAGGGACCGATGACCTTTGTAGTTTGGTCCCTTTAATCTTTAACCCAACCAACCAACCTATGATTTCGGATTGTGTCTTATGGCTACAACCGACTTGAAATATGTATTTTCGCAAACATATGGAGGATGGATTTGAGCCATCACCAACTGTAACTGTAAGAGTGGGGTATCTATTTGAAAGACTCAGCTCGTCTTTGCGCTGTTTGGCGGCTGATTCATGTCATCGATAACATGAACCAATTATTAATATGTTCCAGTTGTCAATTATAACCTACCCACACTAACTAACAGATGTTACCTAGTTAAATTTCATTACAAGGTAAATTACTACCTACAGCAATAAAGGTCCCATCACCAGCTGCGTTTAATCTATACTTTATGAACCCCAGGTCAGTTCTCTGTAAAAATTTCTGCTGAATTTATTTGCGGCTTTAGCCAGCTTTCCATAGATATAACGATTCGAGCTTCAGCGCTTCCTATTAGCGATCAGAGTGCTGATTCTTTCCCAACACGGCTACAACAATTTATAGTCACAATACCAATTGTTGCTAGACTTATCTTCATTCTGTTTTTGCCTTACACCCTTTAAGACTGACGTCCTTTCTGTAGCTCCTTGAGACCCTCTAACCTAAGAAGTCGATCAGTCCTCTCCACACAGCCCCTGCTAGCCGTGTAGTCGCCTCCAGTGTGTAGAGAACCCCCAACATATTGAGCATAACCCAGGAAACTCACCGCCTGGAGGTGCAAGTCTAGTAATCTGCAGACTAAATGGATGCAGAACTGTCTTAGCCCCTGATACAGAGCCTAATTGAGGGTACGAATCAAAGTACCATGGTCAGTTCTGTCACGGTGCAACAAATGTTTAGCTACAGCTTCAAATAGCAAGACTGGTAGTCTTTACCACTTCAGGTAGCCATCCAAACTCAGAAAGACACTGTTCAGATCCAAGGTGACACACAGTCTTGGTATCGAGAACCTGTAGCTGGATGCAGTGTGTGCTCTTCACGGCACCCAGAAGCATCTGTTCCACTTCTGGAATGACTACTGGTGTGCATACATTGTGCCCAAAGGATTTCTTCCGCTCCTAGGCCGCCTTATCCCTAAGGGGCTCCATTACACCCTTAATGTAGGAACTCCCAACTGCCAATAATCTCACCCGTAGTGAATTCCCAGACCTTCGCAGATCGAGAGGCTTCCTCTGGAACAGTGGAAGTGACAGCATCTGGCTCATGATCTTTGTCAGCCACAAATAGCGCCCAAAACCTGTTCATTGAACAAACTGCGCCAGCTCTTTGATCGTTCCCTCAAAGTCTTCCTCTGCCTGTTGCACCTCAGAACCTCTGTCCATTAGACAATGGGTGGAGTTCCGAGGATATCTGTGTCCGCCCCCCCAGCAGTGATACCCATTGCAACATCATCAAGCTGTGTGACTAAAGGCAATACACCCTACAGCTGCGAGAAAAGGGTCACCTACTCGGCTCGCATTTGAACATAGCAATCGCAGTTCTTATCCATATTAAAGAAGGTGGAAATATACTCCAGACAGATAAGACAGTGCATGATGAATACATTCACACATACAGAATATAGAAGATTAAACTAAAGAGCAAAGAGGAAATTCAGAATAAATAGCTTCTAATGAGATCATACATCAGTTCTGAGAATGAAATGTTGTACTATGGTGCTCTGCTGAAATAATAAAAGCTGACACAAGACACTCATCAATTAAGTAGCTAGGCATAATATTACAAAGTGGTATGAAATGGAATGAGTATTTACTATAAATGTTTGTGGTCATGGAATATGGACAGGGAAAAGGAATAGTAGAAACAATATTCAATGAAATGCTTTCTCAGACACAAAAACCACAAATATCACAACCAGAACTCTCTTCATGGGTTCACATTTTGCACTATATACACTGTAACCAGGAAAATTTCGCACCACAAAACATGCATTCTGTATCTCCACTTCCTTATTCACAAGCATTCTGACCACCTCGTCAGTGGACACTTACAACTCCACTATGCATGAATCACTGGAGTCAGTAATTCAGGGCTTTTTCTTCCATTCAAGCTCCTTTCTTTGCCCTAATTGATTCTGTTAGAAATTGATGTGATTTGACATTGTCTAGTTTTGCATTATAGGCGATATGTCATAGGGGCTCTCATTAACTGGGACAGCAGACTACCATGGCAGAAAGAAAATGCTTTTTGTTTGTGTATGAAGTGCAGATTATTTTGAATGTTGTAGAAAAGTAGGTTAGTAGACTTCATTAATTGTCTATTTAAAGGAAGCGTTGATTTACTATAGTTCTTCGCTCATCTAGCTACCCCTGATTTTCTTGCTGAACAGACATTGGGTAGGTCTATTCCCAAGACATTCATTTTGCAACATTCATTAGCTGAAAACATTTCAGTTGAGCAGGACAATAATCGTAACCCTGAACACACTGACCACAATTCCAGCTGCTGAACTTTGATACAGGTTCAACCACAGAGTTCTGTAACATCAGTAAGTGCTAGGATTCTGTGGTGGCTCGAAGCCATTGCCAGATCTGTTTGCTATAGTAGGTCTTCAGCGGTTTCACAAATGTTTTATCCAGTGGCCAGACCTTACAGGTGCAGCGAGAAGGGAGGCTAACTAGATGAACGTGATGAACCCTAGCCAGTGCAGCTACCTGAGTGTTTTTGGTGTGACTGTAATAGTCATCTAAGATTAGAAGCACAGAAGACTCCTTACTTGAATAGGTTTTGGAAATGAAATATTCAAACCATTGTTTTGACAAGTTGCTCTCTATCCAACCAGAGGGTTGACATATGGAAATAGACTCTCATGGTACCCGTCCCATTAACTGCTGGTTCATGGTATTCTTTGGGAATCTACATCATTGGAGGAACAAAGGAGCCACCAGCGCTAATGCACAGAATGACAGTAATGAGTAAGCCTCCTTGTGCTATGGTGAGAGTTACCATCTGGCTATTCCCCTTGTGATTTAAGAGGTGGAGATGTTGCTTTGAGCGGACAGCTAAGCAATTCTATGTTCATTGAAGAACTTTCATACCACTTTTCAGTTGAATCTAGTAACTGTGGCCTGTGATGCACCAATTGGATTCCAAAATGATATATTTCCCTCTCTCATAAAGCATCATCTCAGCCAATTCTTTCCTCCAATCCCCATCGTGCCAAAAGGGTTTCTGATGTCATTCCTAATAGCCAGCTGATAAGCCATCTGACTAATATCGCATCTTGTTCACTCACAGAAAAGACTCTCCGTGCTTGGGCAGTAGGTATTTAGCGCTTCTTGGAGATTCAATGGTATCACAGTTATATGTGCAGGGAGGAGACCCCCATGAGGGATCATTGCCGACAAAATTTTATTTAAATAAATTTTCAATGCATAATGTTCGGCCGTAGCCGGCTTGGGCATACTGTGGTGGAAGGTGCTGGCCGGAAGACCATGGTCGGCACATTCCTGCCACGTGCTCCTCGGTCAGACTCAAGTCCCACGGGTTGGTTGCGCTGACGGGGGCACGCTACTAGCAAGGCGCGTTGGCGGAATCAATCCTCCAATCAGAGACTAATCGTGTGATCACGTGGGGACGCGGTCGGGAGCGGCGAGGGCGGCTTGGAAACAGCTCCGCGCTCTCTTAGCTTCTGACCTCGGCCCCGAGTAGTCGCTCCTCTAGCCTCTGCCTCTCTGATGAGCAGACGGCAACCCCTCTTGGGGCTGCTCAGCCCTACGTAGGCACCACTGTACCATCATTACAAGAATAAACTGGGTCCATTCCACTCAATTAATTTTCATTTACAACGCCCTCCGCTCCTGACTTCTATCCTGACGAACAAATGGTGTCAGAAGTGGGATGCGACCCACCTTACGGTTGTAAAATCAACTTATCAGTTGAGTATGAGTACTATGAAGGGGCCGAGTTTGAGCAATTAAGGGAAACTAGACCGAACGTGGCGAGGCTGCAGCGCGCCATGCGCGTGCCAGCCGGTCGCCTGCGTTGCAGAATGTGCGTGGCCGCGCACTAGCGCGCCACAAGCGTGACGCAGTTCGCCGCCGGACGCGAGCCGAGGAGGGTCCGCGATGCAGTCACGCTCGCCGCCGCCGCCGTCGCCGCCGCTGTCCGTAGCTGCCACGGGCCACCGCCTGCGCCAGGGTCCGGGGTGCGGCCCTCGCGCCGCCCCGCCGTCGCAGCTGTCCATGCTGTCGCCCGCCGCCTGCTGCGCCCACGCGTGATCAACGCGCCTGCCGCCGCTCGTCGACACCGCCGCCGTCCGTCGTCTGCACGCCACCAAATAATGTAAGTCGCTAGCGACGCTACGGTGGTGTAGATGCCCATACTATTGTAACATGCCGATCACCAGGCAGCAATCGGAGGCAGGAGCAGCCGGAGCGGACGAAGATCCCCTCTTGGCGCTGCAGTCCCAGTTAAATCAATTAATTCTAACTAACGCGGAGCTTAAGCAACAGATAGATGATCTTAAAATGGCTTCTCCGCAATCTAGTGTTGCTAAGCCAGTGCTAGTGGAAGAACAGCTGAAGCAGGTGATTCCACCACTCACTAGTGCAGAATCACCTGTGGCAGTAGCCACCTCTACTTTGGTGCAGAGCTTCCCAGCAGTAGCGTTCATTCCGGCGTTCGCTGGAAAGCCGCACGAGGATATTCAAACGTTTGTCCAGAATATCCAGGACATCGGAAACCTTTGCGGTTGGCCAGATGAATTTCTCTTAAACGTGATGAAAATGAAACTCACCGGCGAAGCGCGGAACTACGTGCAGTCGGTCGAGAGCTTGAAAAATGCCCCTACCTTCCAGTCCCTTGCAACAGGGTTGATTGAAAGGTATACAGACAAACGTGGTACTAGTTACTATCGCGACTTGCTTTCCACCCTTAAGCAAAAAACGGGTGAAGATTTAGAAGCATTCGCGGACAGGATTCGAAGCGTCGCATGCCACACGTACGCACTAAGTGCCAGTTCTGCTCGTAACGAAGTTCTGCTGGAAGAATCAGAATGTCGTGCGATAGACGTGTTTATTCGTGGCATAAACCCTCAAATAGGGGGCGAAATCAAGGTAGCTTCCCCCCGCACCTTACATGAAGCCGTGCGATTAGCACTCTTGAGAGAGGAGGCGAGCCGATTTGTGGCCGTCTCCGCGCGGCAAAGTGAGCCCCGACGTGTCTTTTCGAACGATACTAAGTGTGGGCGCTGTAATAGACAAGGACATGTGGCAGAGCAATGTCGCGTGCCATATTGTCATCAGTGCAGGAACATGGGCCACCAAAGCGTGCATTGTCCAAATAGTAGGCCACAAAGGCCTCCAAATTCCAGGCGAAATGCAAACCAATCACAGAATTCGGGAAACGGCCGCGGGGCAGGAAGTGCCACCCCTCCCGGCCCCCGTTAAAGATAGTGACCCCCCTAGTTGATAAGGGAATCACGCAGGTGGCAAGCGTGGTTGTCGATGGTGTTAGAGGCCGCAAACCAATACGCGTGCTAATTGACACAGGCGCACAGATCAGCTTGGCATTTTTATCGAAGAGAGATAAAAGAACATTGCAACCGCCGCGGTACCATATCAGTGGTATTGGTCCCGGCATAGTGAAACCTGATGGCAGCTGTTGCGTTGAGTTCACGTTGGACTCCACAGAATATGCTTTTACGATGGAGGTTGTACGAAACAGGCGCACGGATTACGACATCATCCTAGGAAGTGACTTTCTGCGTCATTTCCAGGGGGTTATTGACTATAGGTTGAATACCATCCAATTCGGCGACAACGTGCACTGTTTTGGACGTGACTGCACGTTGCGGGCGAGCGGAGCTGGGAAAAAAGGATCCGTTTCCCAAGTTTCGGAGTCTCCCGTAACGATGCTAAAAGCCGATAATCACGTGGAGATACCAGAAGGCACAGGAAAGATCCTTTGGGTGCCTGTCGGGATACGTGAATCCGAAGAGGTTCATTTCTTGGTAGATCCACTCTGCCAGAATGAAACTCTTGACCAGATGCAGGTCCACGTAAAACGTAGCCTGTGCAAAGCACAGCAAGTACAGAAAGAAAATTGCGTACCCGTGTGTTTAGACAATTTTAGTCACAAGCAAGCTTTCATACCGCGTGGTACAGTATTAGCTAGCTTACAGGTTATCCCAGAAGATAAGTTGTCAAAGAGAACCCCTTCTCTGAAAAAGAAAAAGACTGCTGCCGCCTCTCAACACCTTTTGACAATCACGTCACATCTGACAGATAAGTTTAAAGCTAAGCTTAGTCATCTCCCACTGCATGATCAAAAGCTAATAAATGAAGTGTTGAATGAGTATTCATGGTTGTTTGAAGACAGGAAATATTTACCAGCAACAGATCTAATCCAACATGAGATTCCAACCGGAAATGCTAGGCCAATAGCTCAAAAAGGGTACCGAATTCCCTACCATCTTCAGTCAGTGGTAGAGGAAACTATACAACAGCAACTAGAAGCAGGAATAATACAACCCTCTTCTAGTGCGTGGTCTAGCCCAATTGTAGTCGTTCCAAAGAAATCTATAGACGGAGAAAAATCCTATCGCCTCTGTGTAGACATGCGAGCAGTAAACAAAGTTACTACTCCAGATCATTATCCATTACCCCGGATCGATGAAACACTCGATCGTCTGGGCAATTGCCGGTACTTCACAACATTAGACATGCGCAGTGGGTATCATCAAATTCCAATTGCTCCTGAAGATCGAGCTAAGACAGCTTTTGTAGTTCCTGGCGGCTTATATGAATTCTTAAGGATGCCTTTCGGGCTTCGCAACGCACCAGCAACCTTTCAGCGATTTGCAGATCTGCTATTACGTGGGTTGAAACCTACTATGTGCCTTGTGTATCTTGATGATATAATTATATTTTCAAAATCCATTGCTGAACATGCTGAACATCTACGCAGTGTACTGTTGCGCTTGCAAAATAATAATTTAAGCTTAAAATTAGAAAAATGTTCTTTTGCTCAATCACAAGTGCAGTATTTAGGTCATGTCATCAGTTCCAGCGGAGTCAAACCAGATCCACGATTAACTGAAGCAGTAGACACTTTTTCTATTCCAACAAATTTAAAGGAATTACAATCCTTCCTTGGCCTTGCAAATTATTACCGCCGTTTTGTTAAAGATTATGCTACTATTACCAAACCACTTACTAAATTGTTGAAAAAGGATACTCCTTTTGTTTGGACGGATGAATGTTCGACCACCCCCTGCGGGTTCGGGGGTAAGAATAGGCCCGCGGTATTCCTGCCTGTCGTAAGAGGCGACTAAAAGGAGTCTCAAACGTTTCGGCCTTCTGTGATGGTCCCCTCTTGGGTTTGACCTCCTTTTTTCTTCCAAATTTCCGTCGTCAGTGCGTGCCATTTGGGGAAGGACACCTTACGTGGTGTTTTTGTATTAGTCCATCATGCTCCACCATCTTGCATGTTACCTATTGTCGTGTGGGGGGGACTACGCCCAACATCTTCTGGGTGGTCTCCTTCTCGCCTTGTGCGCACTCTTCTTCTTAGCGCCTACGACAACTGTGGACCCTTTAAACACCTAAAATCCAGCACGGTAGCCAGTCCGTTGTGGTGGGGTCGTCATGTACCCTCTTGGTGGTAGCCCCCTGACCACGCAGGGATCGCACTACAGATGCCTGAGCTGTTTCCTCCCCATGCATGCCGAGGAGTATGTGCCCATCTTGTCTGGGGCACGGGGACTCCGGGCAACGGGATATCGGCCAGGTACCCGTTGCTTTGGCTGGGTGGCGCCCTTGGGGAGAGCCCTCGTTCGGAGTAGGTGGCATCTGGGCGGATGTGGCGCAATGAAGCGCAATAAATCACATCAAGCTGGTGGTCGCACGGCCACCAGCGTCTCTAAGCGAGGTAGAGTCGACTTCGATGCTGCGCAGTATGACCCTCAGACGTTCCCCTCGTTGGCTGCGCCATGGGAGGGACGCCGATCTAGTACCAAGCGGGAGCCTTACGTACCGCAATACCTTGTCTGCAGCAGGACTGATGGTGACTCCTTTCTTCCGACGAAGCCTATGTTTTTTGTGGAACACCTGGAGGATAAGTTTGGGGAAGTGGCGGGGTTGTCAAAAATGAGGAATGGGTCCATCCTCCTCAAGACGTCCTCCCCAGCCCAGTCACGAGCGTTGCTCTTGTGTGATAAGCTGGGTGACGTCCCTGTTACCGTCACTCCCCACAGTAGCTTAAATATGGTCCAGGGGATTATTTACCATCGTGACCTCTTGTTGCAATCCGATGACGAGCTGAGAGCCGACTTGGAACGACGTGGTGTGCATTTTGTCCGTCGTGTCCATCGAGGACCCAAGACAAACAGGGTGGCCACCGGTGCCTTTATCTTGGCCTTTGAGGGTGATGTCTTGCCCGAGAAGGTCAAGGTGATGGTTTACCGTTGCGACGTCAAGCCATACGTGCCTCCCCCGATGCGGTGCTTCCAGTGCTGGAAGTTTGGGCATATGTCCTCCCGTTGCCCATCCAGCGCTACATGTCGAGATTGCGGACGCCCCTCTCATCCTGATTCTCCATGTGCACCTCCGCCTGTATGTGTTAACTGTGGGGAGCACCACTCTCCATGCTCGCCGGATTGCCCCGTTCTTCATAAGGAGCGGAAGATCATGGAATTTAAGACCCTGGACCGGCTTACTTATCGAGAGGCTAAACAGAAATATGAAAGGTTGTATCCTGCTTCCCTTCGAACATCTTATGCTGCAGCCACGTTATCGTCGCCCGCACGAGCGACGGTTGTCGCTTCATCTGTGTCGCCTTCAGTGGGCCCTCGGGGCCATGTATCTCTGTCTGCCCCCCTCGTGCTTGGGGGCAAGCCTTCCTCTCTTGCCCCCTTAGCAGTTGGGGGCAAACCCTCTTCTGTCGCTCCCCCCAAGCTTACTTCGGGAGTGACATCTGCTCCACAACCGGGAGGCTCGATTCCTCCCCCTCCTTCTCCGGCGGCGTTGCCTCCGCCGGTTCCTCTCTCGCGGAAGGGGTCCCTCGGGGCTCTCCCTTCCTCCGTTTCTTCTCCTTCCCAGCCAGATGTCAGCCAGTGGCTGAAGGTTCCGCCACCTGCTGGTCGTAGGGCTTCTGCGTCGTCGTCAGCCTCCGACGCTCCTTCAGAGAAGCTCTCCCAGCCCTCTCACCCTAAGGGCAGACGCGAGAAGAAGGAACGGAATGTGTCCAAGAAGAAGGACGTTCCGGCGGTTTCAGCACCGCCTGCTGTACATAGTCCTGGCTCCGGGGATGAGGTGGAGATCCTCGCCTCTGCCGCGGATCTCGCCCTCACGGAACCCTTGGGGGCCTCTCCTATGGACTCCGCTGACTCTCCCCCAGTGGCGGCGGTTGGCTCTGAAGCGCTGTCTGCCTCTTAGTCGCATTCACGCCCTCCCAGTCCCTTCCTGCTTCCATTCTCCAATGGAACTGCGGCGGTTATTTCCGCCACCTGCCAGAGCTCCGGATGCTTCTGAGTGATTCCCCTGTTCTCTGCATTGCTCTGCAGGAAACTTGGTTTCCTGCACTGCGGACCCCCGCCCTTCGCGGTTATCGGGGATACTATAAGAACCGTGCTGCCTGTCAACGAGCGTCAGGTGGGGTTTGCCTCTTTGTTCACCACTCTGTCTGTAGCTCGCCAGCACCCCTTCAGACGCCTTTAGAGGCAGTTGCTGCCAGGGTTGAGCTCTCGCCGGCTATTACTGTTTGCTCTGTTTACATTCCTCCGGATGGGGAGCTCCCCCACCATGTCTTGGCTGCGCTGCTGGCTCAACTCCCGCCACCATTGCTGCTTCTGGGCGATTTCAACGCCCACAATCCTCTATGGGGTGGGACTGTCTCCGATGATTGCGGTCGGGCCGTGGAGCATGTGTTGGCTCAGCTCGACCTTAGCCTCTTGAACACCGGTGCTCCCACGCATTTCAGTGTGGCCCATGGCTCCTTCTCGGCCATCGATCTCTCTATTTGCAGCCCTGGACTTGTCCCATCCCTCCACTGGAGGGTGCATCCTGACCTGTGTGGCAGTGACCATTTTCCCATCTATTTGTCACTGCCACAGTGTCATTCTTCTGGGCGCTTGCCCCGCTGGGCTCTCCACAGGGCTGACTGGCCAGCTTTTACTTCCGCTGTAACCATTGCGTCTCCCCCACAGGGTGACATTGACGAGGTGGTCCGTGTTTTCACCACGTCCATCATTTCGGCGGCCGAGGCTGCTATCCCCCGTTCCTCTGGCCTCCCTCGGCGGAAGGCTGTCCCCTGGTGGTCGCCGGAGATTGCTGAGGCTATTCGCGACCGTAGGCGGGCTCTCCAGCGTCATAGGCGGCACCCGTCTCTGGAGACCCTCATCGCCTTTAAGAGGCTCCGTGCCTTCGCCCGTCGTCTTATTGCACGGCGTAAGCAGGAGTGCTGGGAGAGGTACGTCTCCTCCCTGGGCTTCCGTGTCTCGTCCTCGCACGTGTGGTCCCGGATCCGGCGGATTTATGGCTCCCAGACCCCTATGGGTGTCCCTGGGCTCTCCTTGGACGGCGCTGTCTGCACGGACGCTGCCGCCATTGCTGAACGGCTAGCCGCGCACTTCGCTCAGAGCTCTGCGACTGCATCCTATCCCCCCGCCTTTCGCTCTCTAAAGGAGCGAGCCGAGCGGACGCAGTTCTCATTCCACACGCGTCGTTCTGAAACATACAATGCACCTTTCAGCGAGAGGGAATTCCTCGCCGCCCTCGCCGATTGCCCTGATACAGCACCAGGCCCAGACTGCATCCACGCGCAGATGCTGAAGCATCTCTCCAGGGACTGCCAGAGACACATTCTCGCGATATTTAATCGCATTTGGAGCGAAGGCGTGTTCCCGTCGCAATGGCGGGAGGGCGTTATTGTCCCCATCTTGAAACCCGGTGCGGACCCACTGGCGGTGGACAGCTATCGTCCCATTACCCTCACCAACGTTTTGTGCAAATTGCTCGAACGTATGGTGGGGCGGCGTTTGTGTTGGGTCCTTGAGTCGCGCAGTCTCCTCGCTCCATCCCAGGGTGGCTTTCGTCGGGGCCGGTCTGCAGTGGACAATTTGGTGCGGCTGGAATCTGCTGTCCGTACAGCTTTTGCCCGACGTCAGCATCTTGTTGCTTTATTTTTCGATCTGCGGAAGGCGTATGACACCACATGGAGGCATCACATCCTCGCCACGTTGCATGGGTGGGGTCTTCGTGGTCGGCTCCCGGCTTTTCTTCAAAACTTTTTATTGCGCCGCTCTTTCCGGGTGCAAGTCGGTGCCACCTCTAGTTCCTCTTATATACAGGAAAATGGGGTCCCGCAGGGCTCGGTGTTGAGCGTCTCCTTATTTTTAGTGGCCATTAATGGTCTGGCAGCAGCAGTGGGGTCGTCGGTGTCTCCTTCTTTGTATGCCGACGACTTCTGCATCTCATTTAGCTCCACGACTACGGGAGTCGCCGAACGCAGGCTGCAAGTCGCCGTTCGCAAGGCAGCATCATGGGCGCTGACTCATGGCTTTCAGTTCTCTGCTGCCAAGACTCGAGTAATGCACTTCTGCAGGCGTCGGACGGTCCACCCTCATCCTGCACTTTACCTCGACGGCCACCTGCTTGAAGTGGTGGACACTTGCCGCTTCTTGGGACTCGTGTTTGATGCCCGGCTCACATGGGTTCCTCATGTTACTCAGCTGAAGCAAAAATGCTGGCGGCACCTCAACGCCCTCCGCTGCCTTAGCCACACGTCTTGGGGTGCAGATCGCTGCACGCTGCTGCGGTTGTACAGAGCCCTTGTGCAGTCCCGGCTTGATTATGGGAGCCTGGCCTATGGGTCTGCGTCCTCCTCAGTGTTAAAGTTGTTAGACCCCATACACCACTGTGGGGTTAGACTTGCCACTGGGGCTTTTCGCACCAGCCCCGTGGATAGTCTACTGGTGGAGGCCGGGGTTCCCCCACTGCGGATTCGCCGCCATCGTCTGCTTGTCGACTATGCTGTCCACGTTCATTGCTCGCCAGATCATCCCAATCGTCGCCTGCTTTTCCCTGCACAGGGACCCAAAGACTCCGTTCCGCCTGTGGCCCTCCGTCGCCGTTTTCTTGCTCGCCTCGCCTCATTTTCGGACTGTGAGACTGTATACACTGATGGTTCCCTGGTTGATGGTCGCACTGCCTACTCTTTTGCTCATGCTGCTCATGTTGAGCAGCGCTCCTTGCCGGCTGGCTGCAGTATCTTTACTGCAGAGCTGGTGGCCATATTGCGCGCTCTTGACCATATGCGTTTCTGCTCAGGTAGGTCCGTCGTGATCTGCAGTGACTCCCTGAGCAGCCTTCAGGCCATCGACCGCTGCTATCCCTCCTCTCCTCTGGTGTCCTCCATTCAGGAGACTGTTTCCGCCATTGCCCGTTCTGGTCGTTCGGTGGTCCTGGTTTGGACGCCCGGTCATGTTGGCATCCCAGGGAACGAACGTGTAGACAGGCTGGCCAAAGGGGCGATCGACGCCCCGGCTTTGGAGATCGGCATTACGGCTCGCGACCAGCAGATGGTGTTGCGCCGTAAGCTGATTGGGATGTGGGCTGCTGAGTGGCGTGGCATGACAGCCCCGAATAAACTGCGGGCTGTCAAGGAGACGACTGCCGTGTGGCGTTCCTCCCTGCGGGCTTCTCGCAGGGACTCGGTAGTCCTGTGTCGGCTGCGCATCGGCCATACGTACCTGACGCACGGCCATCTCTTGCGTCAGGAGGATCCCCCCTTGTGTCAGTGTGGGTCCCGGCTGACGGTCGGCCACATTTTGCTGGAGTGTCCTCGACTGCGCACACTCCGGCAATCTTTTCATCTCCCGGGCACTTTGGCTTTGGTTTTATCCGACGATGCCTCCATGGCTGATACCGTTTTAAATTTTATCCGTAGTAGTCCGTTTTATGGTTCGATTTAGGGAGGTCCTGCGCCTTTCCCTTTCTGTGTCTATTGTCCTTGTGTCTGTTGCTGTTCTGGTGTGCCGTGAGATGGTTGACTCTTTCCCATTTTTGATCTCGTGGTCAGTCAACCAGTCTCCGGCCATCTTCCTTTCTTCTGTTTCTTTCTGTCTGGTGTTCCTCTGTCCTGTTCTTGATTGTAGTGTTTGTTGCTGCATTTGTGTGCTTTTAGCGCCTGGGGGGACGTCTCCTCCCCCTTTGGTTTTTATCTGCTTCGTAGCTTTTCGGCTCGCCTGATTTTGGAATGGGGGACTGATGACCTTCGCTGTTTAGTCCCCCTTAAACATCCAACAACCACCACCACCACCACCAATGTTCGACCGCCTTTCAAACAGTGAAAACTATTTTAACTAGTTCACCTCTACTTGTTTACCCAGACTTCGCTGAACCTTTTATTTTATCTTGTGACGCATCTGATTTTGCTGTAGGATGTGTCCTAAGCCAAGTGCAAGATGGTGAGGAAAAACCCGTTGGGTATGCCTCTCGTCAACTGAATAAAGCAGAAACTAATTACAGCACTACAGAAAAGGAATTGCTTGCCCTTCTTTTTGGAATTAATTATTTTAGATGTTACCTCTATGGTCGCAAGTTTACAGTTCTTACCGATCACTCTGCTCTGCAGTGGTTATTGAATCTTAAAGACCCTAGCAGCAAACTTATGCGCTGGGCCATGAAACTGTCAGAATATGATTTTGAAGTTCGGCACAAGCCTGGTCGGTTGCATCAAAATGCTGATGCGTTAAGCAGAAAAGTGCGTGTCATTGAATCAGATGAGGTATCAATTGAAGAGTTAAAAGAAGCACAGCAGGTGGACGTTCAATGTCAAAGATACGCCACCTTCCCAGAATTTGAAGTAATAGACAACCTTTTGTATCGCAGAACTCCACATGGGAATCGTTTGGTAATACCGGAATGCTTGCAGCAACGTATAATACGGCAATGCCATGATACCATCCAAGCATGTCACAGCGGAAAACGCGCTACAAACGCTCGAATTGCGACACGTTATTGGTGGCAATACCGACAACGTGATGTGGACAGGTATGTAAGATCTTGCCTGCCGTGTGCACAACGAGCACAAAATAGGCATCCGCGAGTGCCGCTGCAAACACTTCCTCAGGCATCTTCACCCTTCGAAATTCTTGCTTTAGATTTCCAAGGTCCTTTTCCACAGTCGCAACAAGGTAACAAATACATTTTGTCTGTTATTGATCACTTTTCACGTTATCTAATTTTGGTTCCCCTCCCCGACATGACAGCTGAAACTGTGGCGAGAGAGTTTGTAAATCGTGTGATACTACCTTTTGGAAGTCCTGATGCCATTTTAACGGATCAAGGAACCAATTTCATGTCTGCTTTATTTGTACAAGTTTGTAAATTATTAAGAATCAAAAAATGGCGTACAACTCCCTTCCATCCTAAAGCCAACGGTCGCGTTGAACGCGTACACCGTACAATTTGTAAAATGTTATCCTATTATGTTGCAAAAACGCACGCTGATTGGGACAGATATGTGCCGTATATTTCTTCTGCATACAACACCCGAATACATGAATCCACAGGGTATACCCCTTACGAAGCTGTGTTTGGACGGCCGATGAATTCGCCGTTCGAAATAGACAAACTACCTCAAGGTGTAGAAATAAAGGAAGTAAAAGGTTTAGCCCGCCGGCTAAAAGCGATCTGGTATAAGGTAAAGAGGAATAATATCAAAGCTACTAATAAACTGTTGCACAGGCAGAACAAAAATGCTGTTTTACCGACTTATCAGACAGGTGATTTAGTGTTACTACGAAACCCGGCAATCAAAAAGGGACGAACTAAAAAGTTCTCTCCCCGCTTTGAAGGCCCGTATCGGATTGTACGGTTGACCTCACCAGTCAATGCAGAACTGCAATTAACCGATCGTACGGTGATAGTGCACTTTGACCGCCTGCAACCTTACCACGGTAGGGCTGTGTCACCACAACAGGTCGCAGCCCCCGATCCGCCTGTGTCACCTCCACCTCAAGTAGAACAAAAACGAAATAAAAAACGGAGGAGATTACCTCCACAGGGTTGTAGATACCCTCTGCGGAATCGACACCCTTATGGGTTGAGGTCGCGTGATTAATCACGCCTAGTTAGAGTTTTATGATATGTTCTATTGCAGCTTAGTTTAAGTCATTTTCTCCAGGGACTTGGAAGCAAGATGTGCCTGGCCACCACGGAGTTCCCAGCCATTCTCAATTGTCAGTTTCCAGTCCTGTCATGTATTTTTGCTCATTTTTATATGTATGATTATGTTTTATGTTTTGCAAGCAATGCCACGCATTAGACGTCGCGCAACTGACTTGCTTCAAATGCAACCATTACACTTGGTGTTGGCAGAACCGCGGCTGCTAACTCCGAATAATATTCTTCAATGTCCTCTATTGCCATCTATTTGGCAAACCAGTACATGTGGAGTATTTTTACTCCGAGCTCTTCTTAATACTTGTTACGTTGACGTCTAGTGTATTGTACTATATGTCCTAGTTCTGTATTTGCTGCAGCTAATCGTAAGTAATCGGAACAGATAAAGCCAGGACTTGAAATGCATACGCCTCGTACGCTTTGTTTACGGGACCAGCTGTTGGCGGGGCATAACATCAGCTGTCGCCTCCCCTCCTCTTCAGCGCTGTCCCTTCTCCTCGCCAAGAACTGGCCAGCGGCCATCATTCCTTCTCAGCCAGTAACAGCGCTCCGCGCGATGACGTATCTTATCACCACGTGCGCTGCCGCCTCCAGCGTCTCAACACGCGGAGCGTCCTAGTAGTTACAAACACAAACCGCAAATTACTGCCCTATCCTCCGTGTATGACAGACTACAATGCACTTACCATCAGTTTATATAACTAACACCCTTTTTTTTTTTAAAAAAAAAAAAAAACTCTTGTTCTAGATAATTAGCAATTTCTAATTCATCGTTATTTCTGGTACACGCTAAGCGCGTGATATTTGTCGCTGCAGTAGCGGCCGGTCTCTCGCGGCTACACGCCGTCTCACATAACCGCTGACGTGCCGTTGCCTACTCCGCACATAC